>NC_091813.1:6273958-6576989 GCF_041296235.1 Equus asinus | reverse complement strand
ACAATAAACGGTGCTGGGAAGCCTGCACAGCCACATGGAACACAACGAGAGTACACCATGATGTTACACCTGGCACACACACCACCTGAAGTGGATTAAAGCCTTGAATGGCAGACTTGAAACCGTGAACCTTGTAGGAGAAGACCTAGGCAGAGTGCTCTTTGCCATCTGTCTGAGCCGCCTATTTGGAAGAAGCATGTCTGACTGGGCAAGGGCAACAAAGGAAACAAGAAACAAACGGGACCACATCAAATGCACACACTTCTGCCCACTCAAGGAAACCATCAACTGAATACTAAGACACCACAACAATTGGGAGAGGATGTTTGCAAACCACACATCGGACAAGGGGTGAAAAGCCCAAAGATACAATCAACTCGCACGTCTCCACAAGAAAAAAAACAAGCCAATGAAAACCTGGTCAAAAGATGGAAGCAGAGATTTCTCCGAAGAAGACAGAAAGAGGGCCAGTAGGTGCATGAAAACTTGTTCACCATCATGAAGTCTCAGGAAAATGCAAATCCAAACTGCAAGGCCATGGCAGCTCACTGTGGTCAGCATGGCTAGAAGGAAGCAGACAGGAAATAACAAGTGTCAGAGAGGAGGTGGAGAGAAGGGAAGCCTCCTGCACTGCTGGTGGGAGTGTAACCCGGTGCAGCCACGATGCCAAAGGTGTGGAACTGCCTCAGAAGTTTAAGTATCCATGTCCCGTATGACCCAGCTATTAATCTGCCGCTTGCTTATCCAAAACAGTCAGAAAGACTACCGCATAAAGACATGTGCATGGCTGTGTTCACCACAGTCTTACTCCTGATATCCAAGACTTGGAAAGCAGCCTGGTGTCCAGCAAGGGATGATTGGAGAAGGAAGATGGGCTATAGCCACACAATGGTATACCACTCAGCCGGAACAAATGATGCAATCCAGCCGTTTGTGACCACCAGAATGGCTGTGAGGGTTTTAGGGGAAGTGTAACAAGCCCCAGTGAGAAATTCAAATACCATAGAATCTCACTTACAAGGAGAAGAAAAAGCAAGCACTAACCAACAGGTGGCACTGAACATTTGTATGCGGGCTCCCAGAGGCAAAGAGGGGCGGTGACGGAGGGTGAAAGAGAAGATTAGGCACAAGTGTGTGGTGAGGGCCTGTGATTAGTCTTACACTGGTGAAGATGATGTAAGCTACACAGAAGTCTAAAGCAATGAGGACGTGAATCTGGAAGTTATAGTACGTTCTAATGCAGGGTCATGGCTATAAATTCACCTCAAATCAAAAATCCAAAAAGGGGTCCAGAATGATGTCATAAAGCTTTGGGGGCGGAAAGAGTTTACAGAAGGTGAACTTCCAAGGATGGAAAATCACCTCCAAATGCTTACAGATGCTACAGAAAGGCAGACCATTCCAAATAGGTGAAGAGGAATACTACGAAGAGAACATGATCAGTCCTAAACCCATGAACGAACGGAAAATGTTACCGTCCATGATGTTATTACTAATCACCTTCACGAATAATCCAAACAGGCCCACGTCTTCCCAAGTTCAGGCAAAAGGTTGGTCCAAAAGTACAATTCAGGGCCGGCCCTGTGGTGGAGCAGGTAAGTGCCCACATTCCGCTTGGGCGGCCCGGGCCTCACTGTTTCACATTACGAGTGCATATCACATTAGTAGTGTTAGGAAATATAGATTTCATGGTATGGTGCGGGCAGAGATCACAAATAAGCAGCAATTGTGAGGATACGTTATCAATACGCACAAGAAAAGGAACCATAAGAATATTACAATCTATGGAAGTATCTGGTACACTTCCCAAAGGCAGAAGGAAGGAAAACTTGTGACCTGCCAAGGTGGAATTGGCAGAGTGCCACGAGATGACACCATCATTGTGCATCAGAACATTCCCTGGGCAACTTCAACTTGTGAGGGAGTCCAGGACTTTTTCTGGGTAAGGTCCACCCATTTTGCCATCTACCCAAGATATAAGAGATAAAACCCAGGATAATCTTACAGGAGTGACACCAGTGTCTAGAGAGAATGTAGGAGCCCTTTCGAAGTTCAAGGAGAAAGATAGAAACTGACAACAATTGCAGAAAAAGGAAAACTATCCTACCTAGACAGGGTGAGGAGTCAGACTGGTCTGAGATGGCTGTGAAACTCTGTGTGCACGGAGGTTGTCAGGACAACTTCGAATTTTGAGGTCGCTTATGACATCACGGTGAACATGTCCCCCAGGGTGGCCGCATGGTTACAGTCTGAGGATTGGCCTAGGCTAGGCTATTAAAGGGATGGATACCCAGAAACAGGTTTGGCAAACAGAAAGCAGGCACAGAAACTAGAAGAGATAAAACAGAGTCTGATGCAAGGGATAAGAAAGGAACCCTAGGCCACAAGTGAGAATAGAGGGACAGGCACGGAGAGGAGAACATTGTCATCTATTCAAGTCTATGGGGAGGTCATGCTGATTCAAGCTTGCAACTTCATTGGAAACAAGTGGCCGGACTTGGCGTTCATCACACCTACAGTGCCCTTGTGCCTTAAGCATAATGCAAAGTCAAGAAAGATGTCTTGAGGACATTGAAGAGAAGAATCGATGCCTCCTTTCCAAGGCCCATAGCATTCTTTGAAGGTCAGTCTCTTTTTCCGAAGCTCTGGTGTCACGTGGGCCCACTGGGCACATGGTAATGTGTCCCAAGAGATGTCTTGGAAGCCTTGAAGGAATGGAGCCCTGTCACGCTTGGGGTATGTCTCTTTGTTTGGAAGTGCTCTACAAGGGTGCTGAAAAGCACCCTCTTCCACAGGGCTTCGTTCCTTCGTGAAGGCTGCCCTCCCAGGCTAGTGTGCTCTGTTTGCCTCCATCGAAATTCTCTCCCCCTACCTCTTGCCGTAGAAGGATTATTGATTATGTGTTTTGACACCATATGTAAGGAAGTTGCACGAAAATTAGAACTTTACAGTTGTGTTTCAAGAAAAATAAACAGGCCAGGGTAGAGGATGTAGGGCAAACAAATGGCACACCCTATAAAAATTAAGTAAGCCCGTATCTGGACGGAATCTAGGGGAACGTTCAAGGATCAGGGGTCAAGTTCGAAACTTCCCAAATCCGGAAAAGAGACAGAAAAATATCTTTCCTGGAGAGTGGAATTCATCCGATTTGTCTAAGTTGTCTTGGAAACATTGTGTCCGTGAAGGGGGTTGCCAGGACCACCTCGAATTTGGAGTTTCTGATCTCAGGATGTCAAACCAACCCACATGACCACGTGTTCTCAGTGCTTAGTTTGACCTTGGCTAGGGTAGCCAAGAGTCCTACAAGTGACTGGTGCAAATTCAAGGACAACAACCAAGAGTCACGAAAGCACTCACACCTCACCCTAGAGAACATACAGCGATTAAAGAAAAACAAACTAATCCCTTGGAATGAAGGAGAACGGACTGATAAGCATGTCTAAGGGAGATAGCTGAGAAAGACCATGACGAGTATACTATGGAAAAGAAAAAGAGGACCCAGAAAATGGAAGGTGAACAGAAATCACACCTGAATTATCCACAATGAAAGATGATGTCCGTCTTTAGACAGACTCTGCTGGAACGTTTGAAAGTCAGAGAAATTCACAAGCCAAAAAACGGCAGCGAAGGTCAAGCATGGGCTAACTGGGAAGGGTGAGTTATGAGACTGCTCCAAGCAGGCTCTGAAACCTGTATCCAGGAAGCATGCTGGACCTCAGAGACACAATTATGACAAATCCTCTGACATCACAATGGACCCGAAAAACAACCTAGCCTCATCTACACAGTGCTAGAGTTGGGCTCACTAGTATATTTAACTCCCGTTGCACTCAACTGCACGTTGCCACTGAACATGTAAGTGGCCGGCCGGTGGTGCAGTGGTGAGGTCCGCACCTTCTGGGTCTGTGGCCCAGTATGGGCTGGGTGGAATCCTCGGTTTGGGCCTCCTCACCACTGCTTCAGTTGTTCTGGTGCAGGCGTCCGAGGTAGAGTAGAGGCAGATGGGAAGGGACGTTGGACAGGGCCAGACTTCCACAGCAAATACAGGAGCATTGCCAGCAGATGTGAGCACAGCAATGCACTTGTGCCAAAACAAAACCAATTAAAAGTTGCAAAGAATAGAAAAACTGAAGCTAAGGAAAAAAAAAACAAAAAAACAGGAGCTTGCCATTACGAAGAATAGGATCTCTGTGAATAACCTTAGCAAAACAGGTGAATTCTATGTTAATTCAAAAACTAGCAAACCTTTGGGGAAAGAAACTCAAGAAGACACAAGAAAAAAAAAGATATCGAGGGATCTAGGAATGGAAGGATTAACACACTTGAAAGGTTCATACCGCAGTAAGGGATCTCTGGATTCCATGCAATCCCAGTCAAAGTTGCAGCAGTATTTGCCACAGAGAAGAAGAGAGAATCCTAAAGTTTCTAGCCAGCAACGCGAGACCCTGACTAGGCAAAGGAATCCTCAGGAAAACGAACAAAGCAGCACGTGTCACAATTTCTGATTTCAACATAGAGGACGAAGCGCGAGGTACCGAAACGGCACAGACTGGGCCCCAAAACAGGCATGAAGACCCATGCAAAACAATTGAGAGCCCAGAGCCCAACTCAAACTTACATGGACAGCCCATTTTGGATCAGGGAGCCAAGTGGAGACAGCGGAGAAAGGAGAGTCTCTACAATAAACGGTGCTGGGAAGCCTGCACAGCCACATGGAACACAACGAGAGTACACCATGATGTTACACCTGGCACACACACCACCTGAAGTGGATTAAAGCCTTGAATGGCAGACTTGAAACCGTGAACCTTGTAGGAGAAGACCTAGGCAGAGTGCTCTTTGCCATCTGTCTGAGCCGCCTATTTGGAAGAAGCATGTCTGACTGGGCAAGGGCAACAAAGGAAACAAGAAACAAACGGGACCACATCAAATGCACACACTTCTGCCCACTCAAGGAAACCATCAACTGAATACTAAGACACCACAACGATTGGGAGAGGATGTTTGCAAACCACACATCGGACAAGGGGTGAAAAGCCCAAAGATACAATCAACTCGCACGTCTCCACAAGAAAAAAAACAAGCCAATGAAAACCTGGTCAAAAGATGGAAGCAGAGATTTCTCCGAAGAAGACAGAAAGAGGGCCAGTAGGTGCATGAAAACTTGTTCACCATCATGAAGTCTCAGGAAAATGCAAATCCAAACTGCAAGGCCATGGCAGCTCACTGTGGTCAGCATGGCTAGAAGGAAGCAGACAGGAAATAACAAGTGTCAGAGAGGAGGTGGAGAGAAGGGAAGCCTCCTGCACTGCTGGTGGGAGTGTAACCCGGTGCAGCCACGATGCCAAAGGTGTGGAACTGCCTCAGAAGTTTAAGTATCCATGTCCCGTATGACCCAGCTATTAATCTGCCGCTTGCTTATCCAAAACAGTCAGAAAGACTACCGCATAAAGACATGTGCATGGCTGTGTTCACCACAGTCTTACTCCGGATATCCAAGACTTGGAAAGCAGCCTGGTGTCCAGCAAGGGATGATTGGAGAAGGAAGATGGGCTATAGCCACACAATGGTATACCACTCAGCCGGAACAAATGATGCAATCCAGCCATTTGTGACCACCAGAATGGCTGTGAGGGTTTTAGGGGAAGTGTAACAAGCCCCAGTGAGAAATTCAAATACCATAGAATCTCACTTACAAGGAGAAGAAAAAGCAAGCACTAACCAACAGGTGGCACTGAACATTTGTATGCGGGCTCCCAGAGGCAAAGAGGGGCGGTGACGGAGGGTGAAAGAGAAGATTAGGCACAAGTGTGTGGTGAGGGCCTGTGATTAGTCTTACACTGGTGAAGATGATGTAAGCTACACAGAAGTCTAAAGCAATGAGGACGTGAATCTGGAAGTTATAGTACGTTCTAATGCAGGGTCATGGCTATAAATTCACCTCAAATCAAAAATCCAAAAAGGGGTCCAGAATGATGTCATAAAGCTTTGGGGGCGGAAAGAGTTTACAGAAGGTGAACTTCCAAGGATGGAAAATCACCTCCAAATGCTTACAGATGCTACAGAAAGGCAGACCATTCCAAATAGGTGAAGAGGAATACTACGAAGAGAACATGATCAGTCCTAAACCCATGAACGAACGGAAAATGTTACCGTCCATGATGTTATTACTAATCACCTTCACGAATAATCCAAACAGGCCCACGTCTTCCCAAGTTCAGGCAAAAGGTTGGTCCAAAAGTACAATTCAGGGCCGGCCCTGTGGTGGAGCAGGTAAGTGCCCACATTCCGCTTGGGCGGCCCGGGCCTCACTGTTTCACATTACGAGTGCATATCACATTAGTAGTGTTAGGAAATATAGATTTCATGGTATGGTGCGGGCAGAGATCATAAATAAGCAGCAATTGTGAGGATACGTTATCAATACGCACAAGAAAAGGAACCATAAGAATATTACAATCTATGGAAGTATCTGGTACACTTCCCAAAGGCAGAAGGAAGGAAAACTTGTGACCTGCCAAGGTGGAATTGGCAGAGTGCCACGAGATGACACCATCATTGTGCATCAGAACATTCCCTGGGCAACTTCAACTTGTGAGGGAGTCCAGGACTTTTTCTGGGTAAGGTCCACCCATTTTGCCATCTACCCAAGATATAAGAGATAAAACCCAGGATAATCTTACAGGAGTGAAACCAGTGTCTAGAGAGAATGTAGGAGCCCTTTCGAAGTTCAAGGAGAAAGATAGAAACTGACAACAATTGCAGAAAAAGGAAAACTATCCTACCTAGACAGGGTGAGGAGTCAGACTGGTCTGAGATGGCTGTGAAACTCTGTGTGCACGGAGGTTGTCAGGACAACTTCGAATTTTGAGGTCGCTTATGACATCACGGTGAACATGTCCCCCAGGGTGGCCGCATGGTTACAGTCTGAGGATTGGCCTAGGCTAGGCTATTAAAGGGACAGATACCCAGAAACAGGTTTGGCAAACAGAAAGCAGGCACAGAAACTAGAAGAGATAAAACAGAGTCTGATGCAAGGGATAAGAAAGGAACCCTAGGCCACAAGTGAGAATAGAGGGACAGGCACGGAGAGGAGAACATTGTCATCTATTCAAGTCTATGGGGAGGTCATGCTGATTCAAGCTTGCAACTTCATTGGAAACAAGTGGCCGGACTTGGCGTTCATCACACCTACAGTGCCCTTGTGCCTTAAGCATAATGCAAAGTCAAGAAAGATGTCTTGAGGACATTGAAGAGAAGAATCGATGCCTCCTTTCCAAGGCCCATAGCATTCTTTGCAGGTCAGTCTCTTTTTCCGAAGCTCTGGTGTCACGTGGGCCCACTGGGCACATGGTAATGTGTCCCAAGAGATGTCTTGGAAGCCTTGAAGGAATGGAGCCCTGTCACGCTTGGGGTATGTCTCTTTGTTTGGAAGTGCTCTACAAGGGTGCTGAAAAGCACCCTCTTCCACAGGGCTTCGTTCCTTCGTGAAGGCTGCCCTCCCAGGCTAGTGTGCTCTGTTTGCCTCCATCGAAATTCTCTCCCCCTACCTCTTGCCGTAGAAGGATTATTGATTATGTGTTTTGACACCATATGTAAGGAAGTTGCACGAAAATTAGAACTTTACAGTTGTGTTTCAAGAAAAATAAACAGGCCAGGGTAGAGGATGTAGGGCAAACAAATGGCACACCCTATAAAAATTAAGTAAGCCCGTATCTGGACGGAATCTAGGGGAACGTTCAAGGATCAGGGGTCAAGTTCGAAACTTCCCAAATCCGGAAAAGAGACAGAAAAATATCTTTCCTGGAGAGTGGAATTCATCCGATTTGTCTAAGTTGTCTTGGAAACATTGTGTCCGTGAAGGGGGTTGCCAGGACCACCTCGAATTTGGAGTTTCTGATCTCAGGATGTCAAACCAACCCACATGACCACGTGTTCTCAGTGCTTAGTTTGACCTAGGCTAGGGTAGCCAAGAGTCCTACAAGTGACCGGTGCAAATTCAAGGACAACAACCAAGAGTCACGAAAGCACTCACACCTCACCCTAGAGAACATACAGCGATTAAAGAAATACAAACTAATCCCTCGGAATGAAGGAGAACGGACTGATAAGCATGTCTAAGGGAGATAGCTGAGAAAGACCATGACGAGTATACTATGGAAAAGAAAAAGAGGACCCAGAAAATGGAAGGTGAACAGAAATCACACCTGAATTATCCACAATGAAAGATGATGTCCGTCTTTAGACAGACTCTGCTGGAACGTTTGAAAGTCAGAGAAATTCACAAGCCAAAAAACGGCAGCGAAGGTCAAGCATGGGCTAACTGGGAAGGGTGAGTTATGAGACTGCTCCAAGCAGGCTCTGAAACCTGTATCCAGGAAGCATGCTGGACCTCAGAGACACAATTATGACAAATCCTCTGACATCACAATGGACCCGAAAAACAACCTAGCCTCATCTACACAGTGCTAGAGTTGGGCTCACTAGTATATTTAACTCCCGTTGCACTCAACTGCACGTTGCCACTGAACATGTAAGTGGCCACCCGGTGGTGAAGTGGTGAGGTCCACACCTTCTGGGTCTGTGGCCCAGTATGGGCTGGGTGGAATCCTCGGTTTGGGCCTCCTCACCACTGCTTCAGTTGTTCTGGTGCAGGCGTCCGAGGTAGAGTAGAGGCAGATGGGAAGGGACGTTGGACAGGGCCAGACTTCCACAGCAAATACAGGAGCATTGCCAGCAGATGTGAGCACAGCAATGCACTTGTGCCAAAACAAAACCAATTAAAAGTTGCAAAGAATAGAAAAACTGAAGCTAAGGAAAAAAAAAAAAAAAAACAGGAGCTTGCCATTACGAAGAATAGGATCTCTGTGAATAACCTTAGCAAAACAGGTGAATTCTATGTTAATTCAAAAACTAGCAAACCTTTGGGGAAAGAAACTCAAGAAGACACAAGAAAAAAAAAGATATCGAGGGATCTAGGAATGGAAGGATTAACACACTTGAAAGGTTCATACCGCAGTAAGGGATCTCTGGATTCCATGCAATCCCAGTCAAAGTTGCAGCAGTATTTGCCACAGAGAAGAAGAGAGAATCCTAAAGTTTCTAGCCAGCAACGCGAGACCCTGACTAGGCAAAGGAATCCTCAGGAAAACGAACAAAGCAGCACGTGTCACAATTTCTGATTTCAACATAGAGGACGAAGCGCTAGGTACCGAAACGGCACAGTCTGGGCCCCAAAACAGGCATGAAGACCCATGCAAAACAATTGAGAGCCCAGAGCCCAACTCAAACTTGCATGGACAGCCCATTTTGGACCAGGGAGCCAAGTGGAGACAGCGGAGAAAGGAGAGTCTCTACAATAAACGGTGCTGGGAAGCCTGCACAGCCACATGGAACACAACGAGAGTACACCATGATGTTACACCTGGCACACACACCACCTGAAGTGGATTAAAGCCTTGAATGGCAGACTTGAAACCGTGAACCTTGTAGGAGAAGACCTAGGCAGAGTGCTCTTTGCCATCTGTCTGAGCCGCCTATTTGGAAGAAGCATGTCTGACTGGGCAAGGGCAACAAAGGAAACAAGAAACAAACGGGACCACATCAAATGCACACACTTCTGCCCACTCAAGGAAACCATCAACTGAATACTAAGACACCACAACAATTGGGAGAGGATGTTTGCAAACCACACATCGGACAAGGGGTGAAAAGCCCAAAGATACAATCAACTCGCACGTCTCCACAAGAAAAAAAACAAGCCAATGAAAACCTGGTCAAAAGATGGAAGCAGAGATTTCTCCGAAGAAGACAGAAAGAGGGCCAGTAGGTGCATGAAAACTTGTTCACCATCATGAAGTCTCAGGAAAATGCAAATCCAAACTGCAAGGCCATGGCAGCTCACTGTGGTCAGCATGGCTAGAAGGAAGCAGACAGGAAATAACAAGTGTCAGAGAGGAGGTGGAGAGAAGGGAAGCCTCCTGCACTGCTGGTGGGAGTGTAACCCGGTGCAGCCACGATGCCAAAGGTGTGGAACTGCCTCAGAAGTTTAAGTATCCATGTCCCGTATGACCCAGCTATTAATCCGCCGCTTGCTTATCCAAAACAGTCAGAAAGACTACCGCATAAAGACATGTACATGGCTGTGTTCACCACAGTCTTACTCCTGATATCCAAGACTTGGAAAGCAGCCTGGTGTCCAGCAAGGGATGATTGGAGAAGGAAGATGGGCTATAGCCACACAATGGTATACCACTCAGCCGGAACAAATGATGCAATCCAGCCGTTTGTGACCACCAGAATGGCTGTGAGGGTTTTAGGGGAAGTGTAACAAGCCCCAGTGAGAAATTCAAATACCATAGAATCTCACTTACAAGGAGAAGAAAAAGCAAGCACTAACCAACAGGTGGCACTGAACATTTGTATGCGGGCTCCCAGAGGCAAAGAGGGGCGGTGACGGAGGGTGAAAGAGAAGATTAGGCACAAGTGTGTGGTGAGGGCCTGTGATTAGTCTTACACTGGTGAAGATGATGTAAGCTACACAGAAGTCTAAAGCAATGAGGACGTGAATCTGGAAGTTATAGTACGTTCTAATGCAGGGTCATGGCTATAAATTCACCTCAAATCAAAAATCCAAAAAGGGGTCCAGAATGATGTCATAAAGCTTTGGGGGCGGAAAGAGTTTACAGAAGGTGAACTTCCAAGGATGGAAAATCACCTCCAAATGCTTACAGATGCTACAGAAAGGCAGACCATTCCAAATAGGTGAAGAGGAATACTACGAAGAGAACATGATCAGTCCTAAACCCATGAACGAACGGAAAATGTTACCGTCCATGATGTTATTACTAATCACCTTCACGAATAATCCAAACAGGCCCACGTCTTCCCAAGTTCAGGCAAAAGGTTGGTCCAAAAGTACAATTCAGGGCCGGCCCTGTGGTGGAGCAGGTAAGTGCCCACATTCCGCTTGGGCGGCCCGGGCCTCACTGTTTCACATTACGAGTGCATATCACATTAGTAGTGTTAGGAAATATAGATTTCATGGTATGGTGCGGGCAGAGATCATAAATAAGCAGCAATTGTGAGGATACGTTATCAATACGCACAAGAAAAGGAACCATAAGAATATTACAATCTATGGAAGTATCTGGTACACTTCCCAAAGGCAGAAGGAAGGAAAACTTGTGACCTGCCAAGGTGGAATTGGCAGAGTGCCACGAGATGACACCATCATTGTGCATCAGAACATTCCCTGGGCAACTTCAACTTGTGAGGGAGTCCAGGACTTTTTCTGGGTAAGGTCCACCCATTTTGCCATCTACCCAAGATATAAGAGATAAAACCCAGGATAATCTTACAGGAGTGACACCAGTGTCTAGAGAGAATGTAGGAGCCCTTTCGAAGTTCAAGGAGAAAGATAGAAACTGACAACAATTGCAGAAAAAGGAAAACTATCCTACCTAGACAGGGTGAGGAGTCAGACTGGTCTGAGATGGCTGTGAAACTCTGTGTGCACGGAGGTTGTCAGGACAACTTCGAATTTTGAGGTCGCTTATGACATCACGGTGAACATGTCCCCCAGGGTGGCCGCATGGTTACAGTCTGAGGATTGGCCTAGGCTAGGCTATTAAAGGGACAGACACCCAGAAACAGGTTTGGCAAACAGAAAGCAGGCACAGAAACTAGAAGAGATAAAACAGAGTCTGATGCAAGGGATAAGAAAGGAACCCTAGGCCACAAGTGAGAATAGAGGGACAGGCACGGAGAGGAGAACATTGTCATCTATTCAAGTCTATGGGGAGGTCATGCTGATTCAAGCTTGCAACTTCATTGGAAACAAGTGGCCGGACTTGGCGTTCATCACACCTACAGTGCCCTTGTGCCTTAAGCATAATGCAAAGTCAAGAAAGATGTCTTGAGGACATTGAAGAGAAGAATCGATGCCTCCTTTCCAAGGCCCATAGCATTCTTTGCAGGTCAGTCTCTTTTTCCGAAGCTCTGGTGTCACGTGGGCCCACTGGGCACATGGTAATGTGTCCCAAGAGATGTCTTGGAAGCCTTGAAGGAATGGAGCCCTGTCACGCTTGGGGTATGTCTCTTTGTTTGGAAGTGCTCTACAAGGGTGCTGAAAAGCACCCTCTTCCACAGGGCTTCGTTCCTTCGTGAAGGCTGCCCTCCCAGGCTAGTGTGCTCTGTTTGCCTCCATCGAAATTCTCTCCCCCTACCTCTTGCCGTAGAAGGATTATTGATTATGTGTTTTGACACCATATGTAAGGAAGTTGCACGAAAATTAGAACTTTACAGTTGTGTTTCAAGAAAAATAAACAGGCCAGGGTAGAGGATGTAGGGCAAACAAATGGCACACCCTATAAAAATTAAGTAAGCCCGTATCTGGACGGAATCTAGGGGAACGTTCAAGGATCAGGGGTCAAGTTCGAAACTTCCCAAATCCGGAAAAGAGACAGAAAAATATCTTTCCTGGAGAGTGGAATTCATCCGATTTGTCTAAGTTGTCTTGGAAACATTGTGTCCGTGAAGGGGGTTGCCAGGACCACCTCGAATTTGGAGTTTCTGATCTCAGGATGTCAAACCAACCCACATGACCACGTGTTCTCAGTGCTTAGTTTGACCTAGGCTAGGGTAGCCAAGAGTCCTACAAGTGACCGGTGCAAATTCAAGGACAACAACCAAGAGTCACGAAAGCACTCACACCTCACCCTAGAGAACATACAGCGATTAAAGAAATACAAACTAATCCCTCGGAATGAAGGAGAACGGACTGATAAGCATGTCTAAGGGAGGTAGCTGAGAAAGACCATGACGAGTATACTATGGAAAAGAAAAAGAGGACCCAGAAAATGGAAGGTGAACAGAAATCACACCTGAATTATCCACAATGAAAGATGATGTCCGTCTTTAGACAGACTCTGCTGGAACGTTTGAAAGTCAGAGAAATTCACAAGCCAAAAAACGGCAGCGAAGGTCAAGCATGGGCTAACTGGGAAGGGTGAGTTATGAGACTGCTCCAAGCAGGCTCTGAAACCTGTATCCAGGAAGCATGCTGGACCTCAGAGACACAATTATGACAAATCCTCTGACATCACAATGGACCCGAAAAACAACCTAGCCTCATCTACACAGTGCTAGAGTTGGGCTCACTAGTATATTTAACTCCCGTTGCACTCAACTGCACGTTGCCACTGAACATGTAAGTGGCCGGCCGGTGGTGCAGTGGTGAGGTCCGCACCTTCTGGGTCTGTGGCCCAGTATGGGCTGGGTGGAATCCTCGGTTTGGGCCTCCTCACCACTGCTTCAGTTGTTCTGGTGCAGGCGTCCGAGGTAGAGTAGAGGCAGATGGGAAGGGACGTTGGACAGGGCCAGACTTCCACAGCAAATACAGGAGCATTGCCAGCAGATGTGAGCACAGCAATGCACTTGTGCCAAAACAAAATCAATTAAAAGTTGCAAAGAATAGAAAAACTGAAGCTAAGGAAAAAAAAAACAAAAAAAACAGGAGCTTGCCATTACGAAGAATAGGATCTCTGTGAATAACCTTAGCAAAACAGGTGAATTCAATGTTAATTCAAAAACTAGCAAACCTTTGGGGAAAGAAACTCAAGAAGACATAAGAAAAAAAAAGATATCGAGGGATCTAGGAATGGAAGGATTAACACACTTGAAAGGTTCATACCGCAGTAAGGGATCTCTGGATTCCATGCAATCCCAGTCAAAGTTGCAGCAGTATTTGCCACAGAGAAGAAGAGAGAATCCTAAAGTTTCTAGCCAGCAACGCGAGACCCTGACTAGGCAAAGGAATCCTCAGGAAAACGAACAAAGCAGCACGTGTCACAATTTCTGATTTCAACATAGAGGACGAAGCGCGAGGTACCGAAACGGCACAGTCTGGGCCCCAAAACAGGCATGAAGACCCATGCAAAACAATTGAGAGCCCAGAGCCCAACTCAAACTTACATGGACAGCCCATTTTGGACCAGGGAGCCAAGTGGAGACAGCGGAGAAAGGAGAGTCTCTACAATAAACGGTGCTGGGAAGCCTGCACAGCCACATGGAACACAACGAGAGTACACCATGATGTTACACCTGGCACACACACCACCTGAAGTGGATTAAAGCCTTGAATGGCAGACTTGAAACCGTGAACCTTGTAGGAGAAGACCTAGGCAGAGTGCTCTTTGCCATCTGTCTGAGCCGCCTATTTGGAAGAAGCATGTCTGACTGGGCAAGGGCAACAAAGGAAACAAGAAACAAACGGGACCACATCAAATGCACACACTTCTGCCCACTCAAGGAAACCATCAACTGAATACTAAGACACCACAACAATTGGGAGAGGATGTTTGCAAACCACACATCGGACAAGGGGTGAAAAGCCCAAAGATACAATCAACTCGCACGTCTCCACAAGAAAAAAAACAAGCCAATGAAAACCTGGTCAAAAGATGGAAGCAGAGATTTCTCCGAAGAAGACAGAAAGAGGGCCAGTAGGTGCATGAAAACTTGTTCACCATCATGAAGTCTCAGGAAAATGCAAATCCAAACTGCAAGGCCATGGCAGCTCACTGTGGTCAGCATGGCTAGAAGGAAGCAGACAGGAAATAACAAGTGTCAGAGAGGAGGTGGAGAGAAGGGAAGCCTCCTGCACTGCTGGTGGGAGTGTAACCCGGTGCAGCCACGATGCCAAAGGTGTGGAACTGCCTCAGAAGTTTAAGTATCCATGTCCCGTATGACCCAGCTATTAATCCGCCGCTTGCTTATCCAAAAAAGTCAGAAAGACTACCGCATAAAGACATGTGCATGGCTGTGTTCACCACAGTCTTACTCCGGATATCCAAGACTTGGAAAGCAGCCTGGTGTCCAGCAAGGGATGATTGGAGAAGGAAGATGGGCTATAGCCACACAATGGTATACCACTCAGCCGGAACAAATGATGCAATCCAGCCGTTTGTGACCACCAGAATGGCTGTGAGGGTTTTAGGGGAAGTGTAACAAGCCCCAGTGAGAAATTCAAATACCATAGAATCTCACTTACAAGGAGAAGAAAAAGCAAGCACTAACCAACAGGTGGCACTGAACATTTGTATGCGGGCTCCCAGAGGCAAAGAGGGGCGGTGACGGAGGGTGAAAGAGAAGATTAGGCACAAGTGTGTGGTGAGGGCCTGTGATTAGTCTTACACTGGTGAAGATGATGTAAGCTACACAGAAGTCTAAAGCAATGAGGACGTGAATCTGGAAGTTATAGTACGTTCTAATGCAGGGTCATGGCTATAAATTCACCTCAAATCAAAAATCCAAAAAGGGGTCCAGAATGATGTCATAAAGCTTTGGGGGCGGAAAGAGTTTACAGAAGGTGAACTTCCAAGGATGGAAAATCACCTCCAAATGCTTACAGATGCTACAGAAAGGCAGACCATTCCAAATAGGTGAAGAGGAATACTACGAAGAGAACATGATCAGTCCTAAACCCATGAACGAACGGAAAATGTTACCGTCCATGATGTTATTACTAATCACCTTCACGAATAATCCAAACAGGCCCACGTCTTCCCAAGTTCAGGCAAAAGGTTGGTCCAAAAGTACAATTCAGGGCCGGCCCTGTGGTGGAGCAGGTAAGTGCCCACATTCCGCTTGGGCGGCCCGGGCCTCACTGTTTCACATTACGAGTGCATATCACATTAGTAGTGTTAGGAAATATAGATTTCATGGTATGGTGCGGGCAGAGATCACAAATAAGCAGCAATTGTGAGGATACGTTATCAATACGCACAAGAAAAGGAACCATAAGAATATTACAATCTATGGAAGTATCTGGTACACTTCCCAAAGGCAGAAGGAAGGAAAACTTGTGACCTGCCAAGGTGGAATTGGCAGAGTGCCACGAGATGACACCATCATTGTGCATCAGAACATTCCCTGGGCAACTTCAACTTGTGAGGGAGTCCAGGACTTTTTCTGGGTAAGGTCCACCCATTTTGCCATCTACCCAAGATATAAGAGATAAAACCCAGGATAATCTTACAGGAGTGACACCAGTGTCTAGAGAGAATGTAGGAGCCCTTTCGAAGTTCAAGGAGAAAGATAGAAACTGACAACAATTGCAGAAAAAGGAAAACTATCCTACCTAGACAGGGTGAGGAGTCAGACTGGTCTGAGATGGCTGTGAAACTCTGTGTGCACGGAGGTTGTCAGGACAACTTCGAATTTTGAGGTCGCTTATGACATCACGGTGAACATGTCCCCCAGGGTGGCCGCATGGTTACAGTCTGAGGATTGGCCTAGGCTAGGCTATTAAAGGGACAGACACCCAGAAACAGGTTTGGCAAACAGAAAGCAGGCACAGAAACTAGAAGAGATAAAACAGAGTCTGATGCAAGGGATAAGAAAGGAACCCTAGGCCACAAGTGAGAATAGAGGGACAGGCACGGAGAGGAGAACATTGTCATCTATTCAAGTCTATGGGGAGGTCATGCTGATTCAAGCTTGCAACTTCATTGGAAACAAGTGGCCGGACTTGGCGTTCATCACACCTACAGTGCCCTTGTGCCTTAAGCATAATGCAAAGTCAAGAAAGATGTCTTGAGGACATTGAAGAGAAGAATCGATGCCTCCTTTCCAAGGCCCATAGCATTCTTTGCAGGTCAGTCTCTTTTTCCGAAGCTCTGGTGTCACGTGGGCCCACTGGGCACATGGTAATGTGTCCCAAGAGATGTCTTGGAAGCCTTGAAGGAATGGAGCCCTGTCACGCTTGGGGTATGTCTCTTTGTTTGGAAGTGCTCTACAAGGGTGCTGAAAAGCACCCTCTTCCACAGGGCTTCGTTCCTTCGTGAAGGCTGCCCTCCCAGGCTAGTGTGCTCTGTTTGCCTCCATCGAAATTCTCTCCCCCTACCTCTTGCCGTAGAAGGATTATTGATTATGTGTTTTGACACCATATGTAAGGAAGTTGCACGAAAATTAGAACTTTACAGTTGTGTTTCAAGAAAAATAAACAGGCCAGGGTAGAGGATGTAGGGCAAACAAATGGCACACCCTATAAAAATTAAGTAAGCCCGTATCTGGACGGAATCTAGGGGAACGTTCAAGGATCAGGGGTCAAGTTCGAAACTTCCCAAATCCGGAAAAGAGACAGAAAAATATCTTTCCTGGAGAGTGGAATTCATCCGATTTGTCTAAGTTGTCTTGGAAACATTGTGTCCGTGAAGGGGGTTGCCAGGACCACCTCGAATTTGGAGTTTCTGATCTCAGGATGTCAAACCAACCC
Organism: Equus asinus; assembly: GCF_041296235.1. Classification (NCBI taxonomy): domain Eukaryota; kingdom Metazoa; phylum Chordata; class Mammalia; order Perissodactyla; family Equidae; genus Equus; species Equus asinus. Next base: position 6,559,711 of record NC_091813.1, on the reverse strand, counting down.
ACATGACCACGTGTTCTCAGTGCTAAGTTTGACCTAGGCTAGGGTAGCCAAGAGTCCTACAAGTGACCGGTGCAAATTCAAGGACAACAACCAAGAGTCACGAAAGCACTCACACCTCACCCTAGAGAACATACAGCGATTAAAGAAATACAAACTAATCCCTCGGAATGAAGGAGAACGGACTGATAAGCATGTCTAAGGGAGGTAGCTGAGAAAGACCATGACGAGTATACTATGGAAAAGAAAAAGAGGACCCAGAAAATGGAAGGTGAACAGAAATCACACCTGAATTATCCACAATGAAAGATGATGTCCGTCTTTAGACAGACTCTGCTGGAACGTTTGAAAGTCAGAGAAATTCACAAGCCAAAAAACGGCAGCGAAGGTCAAGCATGGGCTAACTGGGAAGGGTGAGTTATGAGACTGCTCCAAGCAGGCTCTGAAACCTGTATCCAGGAAGCATGCTGGACCTCAGAGACACAATTATGACAAATCCTCTGACATCACAATGGACCCGAAAAACAACCTAGCCTCATCTACACAGTGCTAGAGTTGGGCTCACTAGTATATTTAACTCCCGTTGCACTCAACTGCACGTTGCCACTGAACATGTAAGTGGCCGGCCGGTGGTGCAGTGGTGAGGTCCGCACCTTCTGGGTCTGTGGCCCAGTATGGGCTGGGTGGAATCCTCGGTTTGGGCCTCCTCACCACTGCTTCAGTTGTTCTGGTGCAGGCGTCCGAGGTAGAGTAGAGGCAGATGGGAAGGGACGTTGGACAGGGCCAGACTTCCACAGCAAATACAGGAGCATTGCCAGCAGATGTGAGCACAGCAATGCACTTGTGCCAAAACAAAACCAATTAAAAGTTGCAAAGAATAGAAAAACTGAAGCTAAGGAAAAAAAAAACAAAAAAACAGGAGCTTGCCATTACGAAGAATAGGATCTCTGTGAATAACCTTAGCAAAACAGGTGAATTCTATGTTAATTCAAAAACTAGCAAACCTTTGGGGAAAGAAACTCAAGAAGACACAAGAAAAAAAAAGATATCGAGGGATCTAGGAATGGAAGGATTAACACACTTGAAAGGTTCATACCGCAGTAAGGGATCTCTGGATTCCATGCAATCCCAGTCAAAGTTGCAGCAGTATTTGCCACAGAGAAGAAGAGAGAATCCTAAAGTTTCTAGCCAGCAACGCGAGACCCTGACTAGGCAAAGGAATCCTCAGGAAAACGAACAAAGCAGCACGTGTCACAATTTCTGATTTCAACATAGAGGACGAAGCGCGAGGTACCGAAACGGCACAGTCTGGGCCCCAAAACAGGCATGAAGACCCATGCAAAACAATTGAGAGCCCAGAGCCCAACTCAAACTTACATGGACAGCCCATTTTGGACCAGGGAGCCAAGTGGAGACAGCGGAGAAAGGAGAGTCTCTACAATAAACGGTGCTGGGAAGCCTGCACAGCCACATGGAACACAACGAGAGTACACCATGATGTTACACCTGGCACACACACCACCTGAAGTGGATTAAAGCCTTGAATGGCAGACTTGAAACCGTGAACCTTGTAGGAGAAGACCTAGGCAGAGTGCTCTTTGCCATCTGTCTGAGCCGCCTATTTGGAAGAAGCATGTCTGACTGGGCAAGGGCAACAAAGGAAACAAGAAACAAACGGGACCACATCAAATGCACACACTTCTGCCCACTCAAGGAAACCATCAACTGAATACTAAGACACCACAACGATTGGGAGAGGATGTTTGCAAACCACACATCGGACAAGGGGTGAAAAGCCCAAAGATACAATCAACTCGCACGTCTCCACAAGAAAAAAAACAAGCCAATGAAAACCTGGTCAAAAGATGGAAGCAGAGATTTCTCCGAAGAAGACAGAAAGAGGGCCAGTAGGTGCATGAAAACTTGTTCACCATCATGAAGTCTCAGGAAAATGCAAATCCAAACTGCAAGGCCATGGCAGCTCACTGTGGTCAGCATGGCTAGAAGGAAGCAGACAGGAAATAACAAGTGTCAGAGAGGAGGTGGAGAGAAGGGAAGCCTCCTGCACTGCTGGTGGGAGTGTAACCCGGTGCAGCCACGATGCCAAAGGTGTGGAACTGCCTCAGAAGTTTAAGTATCCATGTCCCGTATGACCCAGCTATTAATCCTCCGCTTGCTTATCCAAAAAAGTCAGAAAGACTACCGCATAAAGACATGTGCATGGCTGTGTTCACCACAGTCTTACTCCGGATATCCAAGACTTGGAAAGCACCCTGGTGTCCAGCAAGGGATGATTGGAGAAGGAAGATGGGCTATAGCCACACAATGGTATACCACTCAGCCGGAACAAATGATGCAATCCAGCCGTTTGTGACCACCAGAATGGCTGTGAGGGTTTTAGGGGAAGTGTAACAAGCCCCAGTGAGAAATTCAAATACCATAGAATCTCACTTACAAGGAGAAGAAAAAGCAAGCACTAACCAACAGGTGGCACTGAACATTTGTATGCGGGCTCCCAGAGGCAAAGAGGGGCGGTGACGGAGGGTGAAAGAGAAGATTAGGCACAAGTGTGTGGTGAGGGCCTGTGATTAGTCTTACACTGGTGAAGATGATGTAAGCTACACAGAAGTCTAAAGCAATGAGGACGTGAATCTGGAAGTTATAGTACGTTCTAATGCAGGGTCATGGCTATAAATTCACCTCAAATCAAAAATCCAAAAAGGGGTCCAGAATGATGTCATAAAGCTTTGGGGGCGGAAAGAGTTTACAGAAGGTGAACTTCCAAGGATGGAAAATCACCTCCAAATGCTTACAGATGCTACAGAAAGGCAGACCATTCCAAATAGGTGAAGAGGAATACTACGAAGAGAACATGATCAGTCCTAAACCCATGAACGAACGGAAAATGTTACCGTCCATGATGTTATTACTAATCACCTTCACGAATAATCCAAACAGGCCCACGTCTTCCCAAGTTCAGGCAAAAGGTTGGTCCAAAAGTACAATTCAGGGCCGGCCCTGTGGTGGAGCAGGTAAGTGCCCACATTCCGCTTGGGCGGCCCGGGCCTCACTGTTTCACATTACGAGTGCATATCACATTAGTAGTGTTAGGAAATATAGATTTCATGGTATGGTGCGGGCAGAGATCACAAATAAGCAGCAATTGTGAGGATACGTTATCAATACGCACAAGAAAAGGAACCATAAGAATATTACAATCTATGGAAGTATCTGGTACACTTCCCAAAGGCAGAAGGAAGGAAAACTTGTGACCTGCCAAGGTGGAATTGGCAGAGTGCCACGAGATGACACCATCATTGTGCATCAGAACATTCCCTGGGCAACTTCAACTTGTGAGGGAGTCCAGGACTTTTTCTGGGTAAGGTCCACCCATTTTGCCATCTACCCAAGATATAAGAGATAAAACCCAGGATAATCTTACAGGAGTGACACCAGTGTCTAGAGAGAATGTAGGAGCCCTTTCGAAGTTCAAGGAGAAAGATAGAAACTGACAACAATTGCAGAAAAAGGAAAACTATCCTACCTAGACAGGGTGAGGAGTCAGACTGGTCTGAGATGGCTGTGAAACTCTGTGTGCACGGAGGTTGTCAGGACAACTTCGAATTTTGAGGTCGCTTATGACATCACGGTGAACATGTCCCCCAGGGTGGCCGCATGGTTACAGTCTGAGGATTGGCCTAGGCTAGGCTATTAAAGGGACAGACACCCAGAAACAGGTTTGGCAAACAGAAAGCAGGCACAGAAACTAGAAGAGATAAAACAGAGTCTGATGCAAGGGATAAGAAAGGAACCCTAGGCCACAAGTGAGAATAGAGGGACAGGCACGGAGAGGAGAACATTGTCATCTATTCAAGTCTATGGGGAGGTCATGCTGATTCAAGCTTGCAACTTCATTGGAAACAAGTGGCCGGACTTGGCGTTCATCACACCTACAGTGCCCTTGTGCCTTAAGCATAATGCAAAGTCAAGAAAGATGTCTTGAGGACATTGAAGAGAAGAATCGATGCCTCCTTTCCAAGGCCCATAGCATTCTTTGCAGGTCAGTCTCTTTTTCCGAAGCTCTGGTGTCACGTGGGCCCACTGGGCACATGGTAATGTGTCCCAAGAGATGTCTTGGAAGCCTTGAAGGAATGGAGCCCTGTCACGCTTGGGGTATGTCTCTTTGTTTGGAAGTGCTCTACAAGGGTGCTGAAAAGCACCCTCTTCCACAGGGCTTCGTTCCTTCGTGAAGGCTGCCCTCCCAGGCTAGTGTGCTCTGTTTGCCTCCATCGAAATTCTCTCCCCCTACCTCTTGCCGTAGAAGGATTATTGATTATGTGTTTTGACACCATATGTAAGGAAGTTGCACGAAAATTAGAACTTTACAGTTGTGTTTCAAGAAAAATAAACAGGCCAGGGTAGAGGATGTAGGGCAAACAAATGGCACACCCTATAAAAATTAAGTAAGCCCGTATCTGGACGGAATCTAGGGGAACGTTCAAGGATCAGGGGTCAAGTTCGAAACTTCCCAAATCCGGAAAAGAGACAGAAAAATATCTTTCCTGGAGAGTGGAATTCATCCGATTTGTCTAAGTTGTCTTGGAAACATTGTGTCCGTGAAGGGGGTTGCCAGGACCACCTCGAATTTGGAGTTTCTGATCTCAGGATGTCAAACCAACCCACATGACCACGTGTTCTCAGTGCTAAGTTTGACCTAGGCTAGGGTAGCCAAGAGTCCTACAAGTGACCGGTGCAAATTCAAGGACAACAACCAAGAGTCACGAAAGCACTCACACCTCACCCTAGAGAACATACAGCGATTAAAGAAATACAAACTAATCCCTCGGAATGAAGGAGAACGGACTGATAAGCATGTCTAAGGGAGGTAGCTGAGAAAGACCATGACGAGTATACTATGGAAAAGAAAAAGAGGACCCAGAAAATGGAAGGTGAACAGAAATCACACCTGAATTATCCACAATGAAAGATGATGTCCGTCTTTAGACAGACTCTGCTGGAACGTTTGAAAGTCAGAGAAATTCACAAGCCAAAAAACGGCAGCGAAGGTCAAGCATGGGCTAACTGGGAAGGGTGAGTTATGAGACTGCTCCAAGCAGGCTCTGAAACCTGTATCCAGGAAGCATGCTGGACCTCAGAGACACAATTATGACAAATCCTCTGACATCACAATGGACCCGAAAAACAACCTAGCCTCATCTACACAGTGCTAGAGTTGGGCTCACTAGTATATTTAACTCCCGTTGCACTCAACTGCACGTTGCCACTGAACATGTAAGTGGCCGGCCGGTGGTGCAGTGGTGAGGTCCGCACCTTCTGGGTCTGTGGCCCAGTATGGGCTGGGTGGAATCCTCGGTTTGGGCCTCCTCACCACTGCTTCAGTTGTTCTGGTGCAGGCGTCCGAGGTAGAGTAGAGGCAGATGGGAAGGGACGTTGGACAGGGCCAGACTTCCACAGCAAATACAGGAGCATTGGCAGCAGATGTGAGCACAGCAATGCACTTGTGCCAAAACAAAACCAATTAAAAGTTGCAAAGAATAGAAAAACTGAAGCTAAGGAAAAAAAAAACAAAAAAACAGGAGCTTGCCATTACGAAGAATAGGATCTCTGTGAATAACCTTAGCAAAACAGGTGAATTCTATGTTAATTCAAAAACTAGCAAACCTTTGGGGAAAGAAACTCAAGAAGACACAAGAAAAAAAAAGATATCGAGGGATCTAGGAATGGAAGGATTAACACACTTGAAAGGTTCATACCGCAGTAAGGGATCTCTGGATTCCATGCAATCCCAGTCAAAGTTGCAGCAGTATTTGCCACAGAGAAGAAGAGAGAATCCTAAAGTTTCTAGCCAGCAACGCGAGACCCTGACTAGGCAAAGGAATCCTCAGGAAAACGAACAAAGCAGCACGTGTCACAATTTCTGATTTCAACATAGAGGACGAAGCGCGAGGTACCGAAACGGCACAGTCTGGGCCCCAAAACAGGCATGAAGACCCATGCAAAACAATTGAGAGCCCAGAGCCCAACTCAAACTTACATGGACAGCCCATTTTGGACCAGGGAGCCAAGTGGAGACAGCGGAGAAAGGAGAGTCTCTACAATAAACGGTGCTGGGAAGCCTGCACAGCCACATGGAACACAACGAGAGTACACCATGATGTTACACCTGGCACACACACCACCTGAAGTGGATTAAAGCCTTGAATGGCAGACTTGAAACCGTGAACCTTGTAGGAGAAGACCTAGGCAGAGTGCTCTTTGCCATCTGTCTGAGCCGCCTATTTGGAAGAAGCATGTCTGACTGGGCAAGGGCAACAAAGGAAACAAGAAACAAACGGGACCACATCAAATGCACACACTTCTGCCCACTCAAGGAAACCATCAACTGAATACTAAGACACCACAACGATTGGGAGAGGATGTTTGCAAACCACACATCGGACAAGGGGTGAAAAGCCCAAAGATACAATCAACTCGCACGTCTCCACAAGAAAAAAAACAAGCCAATGAAAACCTGGTCAAAAGATGGAAGCAGAGATTTCTCCGAAGAAGACAGAAAGAGGGCCAGTAGGTGCATGAAAACTTGTTCACCATCATGAAGTCTCAGGAAAATGCAAATCCAAACTGCAAGGCCATGGCAGCTCACTGTGGTCAGCATGGCTAGAAGGAAGCAGACAGGAAATAACAAGTGTCAGAGAGGAGGTGGAGAGAAGGGAAGCCTCCTGCACTGCTGGTGGGAGTGTAACCCGGTGCAGCCACGATGCCAAAGGTGTGGAACTGCCTCAGAAGTTTAAGTATCCATGTCCCGTATGACCCAGCTATTAATCCGCCGCTTGCTTATCCAAAACAGTCAGAAAGACTACCGCATAAAGACATGTGCATGGCTGTGTTCACCACAGTCTTACTCCGGATATCCAAGACTTGGAAAGCAGCCTGGTGTCCAGCAAGGGATGATTGGAGAAGGAAGATGGGCTATAGCCACACAATGGTATACCACTCAGCCGGAACAAATGATGCAATCCAGCCGTTTGTGACCACCAGAATGGCTGTGAGGGTTTTAGGGGAAGTGTAACAAGCCCCAGTGAGAAATTCAAATACCATAGAATCTCACTTACAAGGAGAAGAAAAAGCAAGCACTAACCAACAGGTGGCACTGAACATTTGTATGCGGGCTCCCAGAGGCAAAGAGGGGCGGTGACGGAGGGTGAAAGAGAAGATTAGGCACAAGTGTGTGGTGAGGGCCTGTGATTAGTCTTACACTGGTGAAGATGATGTAAGCTACACAGAAGTCTAAAGCAATGAGGACGTGAATCTGGAAGTTATAGTACGTTCTAATGCAGGGTCATGGCTATAAATTCACCTCAAATCAAAAATCCAAAAAGGGGTCCAGAATGATGTCATAAAGCTTTGGGGGCGGAAAGAGTTTACAGAAGGTGAACTTCCAAGGATGGAAAATCACCTCCAAATGCTTACAGATGCTACAGAAAGGCAGACCATTCCAAATAGGTGAAGAGGAATACTACGAAGAGAACATGATCAGTCCTAAACCCATGAACGAACGGAAAATGTTACCGTCCATGATGTTATTACTAATCACCTTCACGAATAATCCAAACAGGCCCACGTCTTCCCAAGTTCAGGCAAAAGGTTGGTCCAAAAGTACAATTCAGGGCCGGCCCTGTGGTGGAGCAGGTAAGTGCCCACATTCCGCTTGGGCGGCCCGGGCCTCACTGTTTCACATTACGAGTGCATATCACATTAGTAGTGTTAGGAAATATAGATTTCATGGTATGGTGCGGGCAGAGATCACAAATAAGCAGCAATTGTGAGGATACGTTATCAATACGCACAAGAAAAGGAACCATAAGAATATTACAATCTATGGAAGTATCTGGTACACTTCCCAAAGGCAGAAGGAAGGAAAACTTGTGACCTGCCAAGGTGGAATTGGCAGAGTGCCACGAGATGACACCATCATTGTGCATCAGAACATTCCCTGGGCAACTTCAACTTGTGAGGGAGTCCAGGACTTTTTCTGGGTAAGGTCCACCCATTTTGCCATCTACCCAAGATATAAGAGATAAAACCCAGGATAATCTTACAGGAGTGACACCAGTGTCTAGAGAGAATGTAGGAGCCCTTTCGAAGTTCAAGGAGAAAGATAGAAACTGACAACAATTGCAGAAAAAGGAAAACTATCCTACCTAGACAGGGTGAGGAGTCAGACTGGTCTGAGATGGCTGTGAAACTCTGTGTGCACGGAGGTTGTCAGGACAACTTCGAATTTTGAGGTCGCTTATGACATCACGGTGAACATGTCCCCCAGGGTGGCCGCATGGTTACAGTCTGAGGATTGGCCTAGGCTAGGCTATTAAAGGGACAGACACCCAGAAACAGGTTTGGCAAACAGAAAGCAGGCACAGAAACTAGAAGAGATAAAACAGAGTCTGATGCAAGGGATAAGAAAGGAACCCTAGGCCACAAGTGAGAATAGAGGGACAGGCACGGAGAGGAGAACATTGTCATCTATTCAAGTCTATGGGGAGGTCATGCTGATTCAAGCTTGCAACTTCATTGGAAACAAGTGGCCGGACTTGGCGTTCATCACACCTACAGTGCCCTTGTGCCTTAAGCATAATGCAAAGTCAAGAAAGATGTCTTGAGGACATTGAAGAGAAGAATCGATGCCTCCTTTCCAAGGCCCATAGCATTCTTTGCAGGTCAGTCTCTTTTTCCGAAGCTCTGGTGTCACGTGGGCCCACTGGGCACATGGTAATGTGTCCCAAGAGATGTCTTGGAAGCCTTGAAGGAATGGAGCCCTGTCACGCTTGGGGTATGTCTCTTTGTTTGGAAGTGCTCTACAAGGGTGCTGAAAAGCACCCTCTTCCACAGGGCTTCGTTCCTTCGTGAAGGCTGCCCTCCCAGGCTAGTGTGCTCTGTTTGCCTCCATCGAAATTCTCTCCCCCTACCTCTTGCCGTAGAAGGATTATTGATTATGTGTTTTGACACCATATGTAAGGAAGTTGCACGAAAATTAGAACTTTACAGTTGTGTTTCAAGAAAAATAAACAGGCCAGGGTAGAGGATGTAGGGCAAACAAATGGCACACCCTATAAAAATTAAGTAAGCCCGTATCTGGACGGAATCTAGGGGAACGTTCAAGGATCAGGGGTCAAGTTCGAAACTTCCCAAATCCGGAAAAGAGACAGAAAAATATCTTTCCTGGAGAGTGGAATTCATCCGATTTGTCTAAGTTGTCTTGGAAACATTGTGTCCGTGAAGGGGGTTGCCAGGACCACCTCGAATTTGGAGTTTCTGATCTCAGGATGTCAAACCAACCCACATGACCACGTGTTCTCAGTGCTTAGTTTGACCTAGGCTAGGGTAGCCAAGAGTCCTACAAGTGACCGGTGCAAATTCAAGGACAACAACCAAGAGTCACGAAAGCACTCACACCTCACCCTAGAGAACATACAGCGATTAAAGAAATACAAACTAATCCCTCGGAATGAAGGAGAACGGACTGATAAGCATGTCTAAGGGAGGTAGCTGAGAAAGACCATGACGAGTATACTATGGAAAAGAAAAAGAGGACCCAGAAAATGGAAGGTGAACAGAAATCACACCTGAATTATCCACAATGAAAGATGATGTCCGTCTTTAGACAGACTCTGCTGGAACGTTTGAAAGTCAGAGAAATTCACAAGCCAAAAAACGGCAGCGAAGGTCAAGCATGGGCTAACTGGGAAGGGTGAGTTATGAGACTGCTCCAAGCAGGCTCTGAAACCTGTATCCAGGAAGCATGCTGGACCTCAGAGACACAATTATGACAAATCCTCTGACATCACAATGGACCCGAAAAACAACCTAGCCTCATCTACACAGTGCTAGAGTTGGGCTCACTAGTATATTTAACTCCCGTTGCACTCAACTGCACGTTGCCACTGAACATGTAAGTGGCCGGCCGGTGGTGCAGTGGTGAGGTCCGCACCTTCTGGGTCTGTGGCCCAGTATGGGCTGGGTGGAATCCTCGGTTTGGGCCTCCTCACCACTGCTTCAGTTGTTCTGGTGCAGGCGTCCGAGGTAGAGTAGAGGCAGATGGGAAGGGACGTTGGACAGGGCCAGACTTCCACAGCAAATACAGGAGCATTGCCAGCAGATGTGAGCACAGCAATGCACTTGTGCCAAAACAAAACCAATTAAAAGTTGCAAAGAATAGAAAAACTGAAGCTAAGGAAAAAAAAAACAAAAAAAACAGGAGCTTGCCATTACGAAGAATAGGATCTCTGTGAATAACCTTAGCAAAACAGGTGAATTCTATGTTAATTCAAAAACTAGCAAACCTTTGGGGAAAGAAACTCAAGAAGACACAAGAAAAAAAAAGATATCGAGGGATCTAGGAATGGAAGGATTAACACACTTGAAAGGTTCATACCGCAGTAAGGGATCTCTGGATTCCATGCAATCCCAGTCAAAGTTGCAGCAGTATTTGCCACAGAGAAGAAGAGAGAATCCTAAAGTTTCTAGCCAGCAACGCGAGACCCTGACTAGGCAAAGGAATCCTCAGGAAAACGAACAAAGCAGCACGTGTCACAATTTCTGATTTCAACATAGAGGACGAAGCGCGAGGTACCGAAACGGCACAGTCTGGGCCCCAAAACAGGCATGAAGACCCATGCAAAACAATTGAGAGCCCAGAGCCCAACTCAAACTTACATGGACAGCCCATTTTGGACCAGGGAGCCAAGTGGAGACAGCGGAGAAAGGAGAGTCTCTACAATAAACGGTGCTGGGAAGCCTGCACAGCCACATGGAACACAACGAGAGTACACCATGATGTTACACCTGGCACACACACCACCTGAAGTGGATTAAAGCCTTGAATGGCAGACTTGAAACCGTGAACCTTGTAGGAGAAGACCTAGGCAGAGTGCTCTTTGCCATCTGTCTGAGCCGCCTATTTGGAAGAAGCATGTCTGACTGGGCAAGGGCAACAAAGGAAACAAGAAACAAACGGGACCACATCAAATGCACACACTTCTGCCCACTCAAGGAAACCATCAACTGAATACTAAGACACCACAACGATTGGGAGAGGATGTTTGCAAACCACACATCGGACAAGGGGTGAAAAGCCCAAAGATACAATCAACTCGCACGTCTCCACAAGAAAAAAAACAAGCCAATGAAAACCTGGTCAAAAGATGGAAGCAGAGATTTCTCCGAAGAAGACAGAAAGAGGGCCAGTAGGTGCATGAAAACTTGTTCACCATCATGAAGTCTCAGGAAAATGCAAATCCAAACTGCAAGGCCATGGCAGCTCACTGTGGTCAGCATGGCTAGAAGGAAGCAGACAGGAAATAACAAGTGTCAGAGAGGAGGTGGAGAGAAGGGAAGCCTCCTGCACTGCTGGTGGGAGTGTAACCCGGTGCAGCCACGATGCCAAAGGTGTGGAACTGCCTCAGAAGTTTAAGTATCCATGTCCCGTATGACCCAGCTATTAATCCGCCGCTTGCTTATCCAAAACAGTCAGAAAGACTACCGCATAAAGACATGTGCATGGCTGTGTTCACCACAGTCTTACTCCGGATATCCAAGACTTGGAAAGCACCCTGGTGTCCAGCAAGGGATGATTGGAGAAGGAAGATGGGCTATAGCCACACAATGGTATACCACTCAGCCGGAACAAATGATGCAATCCAGCCGTTTGTGACCACCAGAATGGCTGTGAGGGTTTTAGGGGAAGTGTAACAAGCCCCAGTGAGAAATTCAAATACCATAGAATCTCACTTACAAGGAGAAGAAAAAGCAAGCACTAACCAACAGGTGGCACTGAACATTTGTATGCGGGCTCCCAGAGGCAAAGAGGGGCGGTGACGGAGGGTGAAAGAGAAGATTAGGCACAAGTGTGTGGTGAGGGCCTGTGATTAGTCTTACACTGGTGAAGATGATGTAAGCTACACAGAAGTCTAAAGCAATGAGGACGTGAATCTGGAAGTTATAGTACGTTCTAATGCAGGGTCATGGCTATAAATTCACCTCAAATCAAAAATCCAAAAAGGGGTCCAGAATGATGTCATAAAGCTTTGGGGGCGGAAAGAGTTTACAGAAGGTGAACTTCCAAGGATGGAAAATCACCTCCAAATGCTTACAGATGCTACAGAAAGGCAGACCATTCCAAATAGGTGAAGAGGAATACTACGAAGAGAACATGATCAGTCCTAAACCCATGAACGAACGGAAAATGTTACCGTCCATGATGTTATTACTAATCACCTTCACGAATAATCCAAACAGGCCCACGTCTTCCCAAGTTCAGGCAAAAGGTTGGTCCAAAAGTACAATTCAGGGCCGGCCCTGTGGTGGAGCAGGTAAGTGCCCACATTCCGCTTGGGCGGCCCGGGCCTCACTGTTTCACATTACGAGTGCATATCACATTAGTAGTGTTAGGAAATATAGATTTCATGGTATGGTGCGGGCAGAGATCACAAATAAGCAGCAATTGTGAGGATACGTTATCAATACGCACAAGAAAAGGAACCATAAGAATATTACAATCTATGGAAGTATCTGGTACACTTCCCAAAGGCAGAAGGAAGGAAAACTTGTGACCTGCCAAGGTGGAATTGGCAGAGTGCCACGAGATGACACCATCATTGTGCATCAGAACATTCCCTGGGCAACTTCAACTTGTGAGGGAGTCCAGGACTTTTTCTGGGTAAGGTCCACCCATTTTGCCATCTACCCAAGATATAAGAGATAAAACCCAGGATAATCTTACAGGAGTGACACCAGTGTCTAGAGAGAATGTAGGAGCCCTTTCGAAGTTCAAGGAGAAAGATAGAAACTGACAACAATTGCAGAAAAAGGAAAACTATCCTACCTAGACAGGGTGAGGAGTCAGACTGGTCTGAGATGGCTGTGAAACTCTGTGTGCACGGAGGTTGTCAGGACAACTTCGAATTTTGAGGTCGCTTATGACATCACGGTGAACATGTCCCCCAGGGTGGCCGCATGGTTACAGTCTGAGGATTGGCCTAGGCTAGGCTATTAAAGGGACAGACACCCAGAAACAGGTTTGGCAAACAGAAAGCAGGCACAGAAACTAGAAGAGATAAAACAGAGTCTGATGCAAGGGATAAGAAAGGAACCCTAGGCCACAAGTGAGAATAGAGGGACAGGCACGGAGAGGAGAACATTGTCATCTATTCAAGTCTATGGGGAGGTCATGCTGATTCAAGCTTGCAACTTCATTGGAAACAAGTGGCCGGACTTGGCGTTCATCACACCTACAGTGCCCTTGTGCCTTAAGCATAATGCAAAGTCAAGAAAGATGTCTTGAGGACATTGAAGAGAAGAATCGATGCCTCCTTTCCAAGGCCCATAGCATTCTTTGCAGGTCAGTCTCTTTTTCCGAAGCTCTGGTGTCACGTGGGCCCACTGGGCACATGGTAATGTGTCCCAAGAGATGTCTTGGAAGCCTTGAAGGAATGGAGCCCTGTCACGCTTGGGGTATGTCTCTTTGTTTGGAAGTGCTCTACAAGGGTGCTGAAAAGCACCCTCTTCCACAGGGCTTCGTTCCTTCGTGAAGGCTGCCCTCCCAGGCTAGTGTGCTCTGTTTGCCTCCATCGAAATTCTCTCCCCCTACCTCTTGCCGTAGAAGGATTATTGATTATGTGTTTTGACACCATATGTAAGGAAGTTGCACGAAAATTAGAACTTTACAGTTGTGTTTCAAGAAAAATAAACAGGCCAGGGTAGAGGATGTAGGGCAAACAAATGGCACACCCTATAAAAATTAAGTAAGCCCGTATCTGGACGGAATCTAGGGGAACGTTCAAGGATCAGGGGTCAAGTTCGAAACTTCCCAAATCCGGAAAAGAGACAGAAAAATATCTTTCCTGGAGAGTGGAATTCATCCGATTTGTCTAAGTTGTCTTGGAAACATTGTGTCCGTGAAGGGGGTTGCCAGGACCACCTCGAATTTGGAGTTTCTGATCTCAGGATGTCAAACCAACCCACATGACCACGTGTTCTCAGTGCTTAGTTTGACCTAGGCTAGGGTAGCCAAGAGTCCTACAAGTGACCGGTGCAAATTCAAGGACAACAACCAAGAGTCACGAAAGCACTCACACCTCACCCTAGAGAACATACAGCGATTAAAGAAATACAAACTAATCCCTCGGAATGAAGGAGAACGGACTGATAAGCATGTCTAAGGGAGGTAGCTGAGAAAGACCATGACGAGTATACTATGGAAAAGAAAAAGAGGACCCAGAAAATGGAAGGTGAACAGAAATCACACCTGAATTATCCACAATGAAAGATGATGTCCGTCTTTAGACAGACTCTGCTGGAACGTTTGAAAGTCAGAGAAATTCACAAGCCAAAAAACGGCAGCGAAGGTCAAGCATGGGCTAACTGGGAAGGGTGAGTTATGAGACTGCTCCAAGCAGGCTCTGAAACCTGTATCCAGGAAGCATGCTGGACCTCAGAGACACAATTATGACAAATCCTCTGACATCACAATGGACCCGAAAAACAACCTAGCCTCATCTACACAGTGCTAGAGTTGGGCTCACTAGTATATTTAACTCCCGTTGCACTCAACTGCACGTTGCCACTGAACATGTAAGTGGCCGGCCGGTGGTGCAGTGGTGAGGTCCGCACCTTCTGGGTCTGTGGCCCAGTATGGGCTGGGTGGAATCCTCGGTTTGGGCCTCCTCACCACTGCTTCAGTTGTTCTGGTGCAGGCGTCCGAGGTAGAGTAGAGGCAGATGGGAAGGGACGTTGGACAGGGCCAGACTTCCACAGCAAATACAGGAGCATTGCCAGCAGATGTGAGCACAGCAATGCACTTGTGCCAAAACAAAACCAATTAAAAGTTGCAAAGAATAGAAAAACTGAAGCTAAGGAAAAAAAAAACAAAAAAAACAGGAGCTTGCCATTACGAAGAATAGGATCTCTGTGAATAACCTTAGCAAAACAGGTGAATTCTATGTTAATTCAAAAACTAGCAAACCTTTGGGGAAAGAAACTCAAGAAGACACAAGAAAAAAAAAGATATCGAGGGATCTAGGAATGGAAGGATTAACACACTTGAAAGGTTCATACCGCAGTAAGGGATCTCTGGATTCCATGCAATCCCAGTCAAAGTTGCAGCAGTATTTGCCACAGAGAAGAAGAGAGAATCCTAAAGTTTCTAGCCAGCAACGCGAGACCCTGACTAGGCAAAGGAATCCTCAGGAAAACGAACAAAGCAGCACGTGTCACAATTTCTGATTTCAACATAGAGGACGAAGCGCGAGGTACCGAAACGGCACAGTCTGGGCCCCAAAACAGGCATGAAGACCCATGCAAAACAATTGAGAGCCCAGAGCCCAACTCAAACTTACATGGACAGCCCATTTTGGACCAGGGAGCCAAGTGGAGACAGCGGAGAAAGGAGAGTCTCTACAATAAACGGTGCTGGGAAGCCTGCACAGCCACATGGAACACAACGAGAGTACACCATGATGTTACACCTGGCACACACACCACCTGAAGTGGATTAAAGCCTTGAATGGCAGACTTGAAACCGTGAACCTTGTAGGAGAAGACCTAGGCAGAGTGCTCTTTGCCATCTGTCTGAGCCGCCTATTTGGAAGAAGCATGTCTGACTGGGCAAGGGCAACAAAGGAAACAAGAAACAAACGGGACCACATCAAATGCACACACTTCTGCCCACTCAAGGAAACCATCAACTGAATACTAAGACACCACAACAATTGGGAGAGGATGTTTGCAAACCACACATCGGACAAGGGGTGAAAAGCCCAAAGATACAATCAACTCGCACGTCTCCACAAGAAAAAAAACAAGCCAATGAAAACCTGGTCAAAAGATGGAAGCAGAGATTTCTCCGAAGAAGACAGAAAGAGGGCCAGTAGGTGCATGAAAACTTGTTCACCATCATGAAGTCTCAGGAAAATGCAAATCCAAACTGCAAGGCCATGGCAGCTCACTGTGGTCAGCATGGCTAGAAGGAAGCAGACAGGAAATAACAAGTGTCAGAGAGGAGGTGGAGAGAAGGGAAGCCTCCTGCACTGCTGGTGGGAGTGTAACCCGGTGCAGCCACGATGCCAAAGGTGTGGAACTGCCTCAGAAGTTTAAGTATCCATGTCCCGTATGACCCAGCTATTAATCTGCCGCTTGCTTATCCAAAACAGTCAGAAAGACTACCGCATAAAGACATGTGCATGGCTGTGTTCACCACAGTCTTACTCCGGATATCCAAGACTTGGAAAGCACCCTGGTGTCCAGCAAGGGATGATTGGAGAAGGAAGATGGGCTATAGCCACACAATGGTATACCACTCAGCCGGAACAAATGATGCAATCCAGCCGTTTGTGACCACCAGAATGGCTGTGAGGGTTTTAGGGGAAGTGTAACAAGCCCCAGTGAGAAATTCAAATACCATAGAATCTCACTTACAAGGAGAAGAAAAAGCAAGCACTAACCAACAGGTGGCACTGAACATTTGTATGCGGGCTCCCAGAGGCAAAGAGGGGCGGTGACGGAGGGTGAAAGAGAAGATTAGGCACAAGTGTGTGGTGAGGGCCTGTGATTAGTCTTACACTGGTGAAGATGATGTAAGCTACACAGAAGTCTAAAGCAATGAGGACGTGAATCTGGAAGTTATAGTACGTTCTAATGCAGGGTCATGGCTATAAATTCACCTCAAATCAAAAATCCAAAAAGGGGTCCAGAATGATGTCATAAAGCTTTGGGGGCGGAAAGAGTTTACAGAAGGTGAACTTCCAAGGATGGAAAATCACCTCCAAATGCTTACAGATGCTACAGAAAGGCAGACCATTCCAAATAGGTGAAGAGGAATACTACGAAGAGAACATGATCAGTCCTAAACCCATGAACGAACGGAAAATGTTACCGTCCATGATGTTATTACTAATCACCTTCACGAATAATCCAAACAGGCCCACGTCTTCCCAAGTTCAGGCAAAAGGTTGGTCCAAAAGTACAATTCAGGGCCGGCCCTGTGGTGGAGCAGGTAAGTGCCCACATTCCGCTTGGGCGGCCCGGGCCTCACTGTTTCACATTACGAGTGCATATCACATTAGTAGTGTTAGGAAATATAGATTTCATGGTATGGTGCGGGCAGAGATCACAAATAAGCAGCAATTGTGAGGATACGTTATCAATACGCACAAGAAAAGGAACCATAAGAATATTACAATCTATGGAAGTATCTGGTACACTTCCCAAAGGCAGAAGGAAGGAAAACTTGTGACCTGCCAAGGTGGAATTGGCAGAGTGCCACGAGATGACACCATCATTGTGCATCAGAACATTCCCTGGGCAACTTCAACTTGTGAGGGAGTCCAGGACTTTTTCTGGGTAAGGTCCACCCATTTTGCCATCTACCCAAGATATAAGAGATAAAACCCAGGATAATCTTACAGGAGTGACACCAGTGTCTAGAGAGAATGTAGGAGCCCTTTCGAAGTTCAAGGAGAAAGATAGAAACTGACAACAATTGCAGAAAAAGGAAAACTATCCTACCTAGACAGGGTGAGGAGTCAGACTGGTCTGAGATGGCTGTGAAACTCTGTGTGCACGGAGGTTGTCAGGACAACTTCGAATTTTGAGGTCGCTTATGACATCACGGTGAACATGTCCCCCAGGGTGGCCGCATGGTTACAGTCTGAGGATTGGCCTAGGCTAGGCTATTAATGGGACAGACACCCAGAAACAGGTTTGGCAAACAGAAAGCAGGCACAGAAACTAGAAGAGATAAAACAGAGTCTGATGCAAGGGATAAGAAAGGAACCCTAGGCCACAAGTGAGAATAGAGGGACAGGCACGGAGAGGAGAACATTGTCATCTATTCAAGTCTATGGGGAGGTCATGCTGATTCAAGCTTGCAACTTCATTGGAAACAAGTGGCCGGACTTGGCGTTCATCACACCTACAGTGCCCTTGTGCCTTAAGCATAATGCAAAGTCAAGAAAGATGTCTTGAGGACATTGAAGAGAAGAATCGATGCCTCCTTTCCAAGGCCCATAGCATTCTTTGCAGGTCAGTCTCTTTTTCCGAAGCTCTGGTGTCACGTGGGCCCACTGGGCACATGGTAATGTGTCCCAAGAGATGTCTTGGAAGCCTTGAAGGAATGGAGCCCTGTCACGCTTGGGGTATGTCTCTTTGTTTGGAAGTGCTCTACAAGGGTGCTGAAAAGCACCCTCTTCCACAGGGCTTCATTCCTTCGTGAAGGCTGCCCTCCCAGGCTAGTGTGCTCTGTTTGCCTCCATCGAAATTCTCTCCCCCTACCTCTTGCCGTAGAAGGATTATTGATTATGTGTTTTGACACCATATGTAAGGAAGTTGCACGAAAATTAGAACTTTACAGTTGTGTTTCAAGAAAAATAAACAGGCCAGGGTAGAGGATGTAGGGCAAACAAATGGCACACCCTATAAAAATTAAGTAAGCCCGTATCTGGACGGAATCTAGGGGAACGTTCAAGGATCAGGGGTCAAGTTCGAAACTTCCCAAATCCGGAAAAGAGACAGAAAAATATCTTTCCTGGAGAGTGGAATTCATCCGATTTGTCTAAGTTGTCTTGGAAACATTGTGTCCGTGAAGGGGGTTGCCAGGACCACCTCGAATTTGGAGTTTCTGATCTCAGGATGTCAAACCAACCCACATGACCACGTGTTCTCAGTGCTAAGTTTGACCTAGGCTAGGGTAGCCAAGAGTCCTACAAGTGACCGGTGCAAATTCAAGGACAACAACCAAGAGTCACGAAAGCACTCACACCTCACCCTAGAGAACATACAGCGATTAAAGAAATACAAACTAATCCCTCGGAATGAAGGAGAACGGACTGATAAGCATGTCTAAGGGAGATAGCTGAGAAAGACCATGACGAGTATACTATGGAAAAGAAAAAGAGGACCCAGAAAATGGAAGGTGAACAGAAATCACACCTGAATTATCCACAATGAAAGATGATGTCCGTCTTTAGACAGACTCTGCTGGAACGTTTGAAAGTCAGAGAAATTCACAAGCCAAAAAACGGCAGCGAAGGTCAAGCATGGGCTAACTGGGAAGGGTGAGTTATGAGACTGCTCCAAGCAGGCTTTGAAACCTGTATCCAGGAAGCATGCTGGACCTCAGAGACACAATTATGACAAATCCTCTGACATCACAATGGACCCGAAAAACAACCTAGCCTCATCTACACAGTGCTAGAGTTGGGCTCACTAGTATATTTAACTCCCGTTGCACTCAACTGCACGTTGCCACTGAACATGTAAGTGGCCGGCCGGTGGTGCAGTGGTGAGGTCCGCACCTTCTGGGTCTGTGGCCCAGTATGGGCTGGGTGGAATCCTCGGTTTGGGCCTCCTCACCACTGCTTCAGTTGTTCTGGTGCAGGCGTCCGAGGTAGAGTAGAGGCAGATGGGAAGGGACGTTGGACAGGGCCAGACTTCCACAGCAAATACAGGAGCATTGCCAGCAGATGTGAGCACAGCAATGCACTTGTGCCAAAACAAAACCAATTAAAAGTTGCAAAGAATAGAAAAACTGAAGCTAAGGAAAAAAAAAACAAAAAAAACAGGAGCTTGCCATTACGAAGAATAGGATCTCTGTGAATAACCTTAGCAAAACAGGTGAATTCTATGTTAATTCAAAAACTAGCAAACCTTTGGGGAAAGAAACTCAAGAAGACACAAGAAAAAAAAAGATATCGAGGGATCTAGGAATCGAAGGATTAACACACTTGAAAGGTTCATACCGCAGTAAGGGATCTCTGGATTCCATGCAATCCCAGTCAAAGTTGCAGCAGTATTTGCCACAGAGAAGAAGAGAGAATCCTAAAGTTTCTAGCCAGCAACGCGAGACCCTGACTAGGCAAAGGAATCCTCAGGAAAACGAACAAAGCAGCACGTGTCACAATTTCTGATTTCAACATAGAGGACGAAGCGCGAGGTACCGAAACGGCACAGTCTGGGCCCCAAAACAGGCATGAAGACCCATGCAAAACAATTGAGAGCCCAGAGCCCAACTCAAACTTACATGGACAGCCCATTTTGGACCAGGGAGCCAAGTGGAGACAGCGGAGAAAGGAGAGTCTCTACAATAAACGGTGCTGGGAAGCCTGCACAGCCACATGGAACACAACGAGAGTACACCATGATGTTACACCTGGCACACACACCACCTGAAGTGGATTAAAGCCTTGAATGGCAGACTTGAAACCGTGAACCTTGTAGGAGAAGACCTAGGCAGAGTGCTCTTTGCCATCTGTCTGAGCCGCCTATTTGGAAGAAGCATGTCTGACTGGGCAAGGGCAACAAAGGAAACAAGAAACAAACGGGACCACATCAAATGCACACACTTCTGCCCACTCAAGGAAACCATCAACTGAATACTAAGACACCACAACAATTGGGAGAGGATGTTTGCAAACCACACATCGGACAAGGGGTGAAAAGCCCAAAGATACAATCAACTCGCACGTCTCCACAAGAAAAAAAACAAGCCAATGAAAACCTGGTCAAAAGATGGAAGCAGAGATTTCTCCGAAGAAGACAGAAAGAGGGCCAGTAGGTGCATGAAAACTTGTTCACCATCATGAAGTCTCAGGAAAATGCAAATCCAAACTGCAAGGCCATGGCAGCTCACTGTGGTCAGCATGGCTAGAAGGAAGCAGACAGGAAATAACAAGTGTCAGAGAGGAGGTGGAGAGAAGGGAAGCCTCCTGCACTGCTGGTGGGAGTGTAACCCGGTGCAGCCACGATGCCAAAGGTGTGGAACTGCCTCAGAAGTTTAAGTATCCATGTCCCGTATGACCCAGCTATTAATCCGCCGCTTGCTTATCCAAAACAGTCAGAAAGACTACCGCATAAAGACATGTGCATGGCTGTGTTCACCACAGTCTTACTCCTGATATCCAAGACTTGGAAAGCACCCTGGTGTCCAGCAAGGGATGATTGGAGAAGGAAGATGGGCTATAGCCACACAATGGTATACCACTCAGCCGGAACAAATGATGCAATCCAGCCGTTTGTGACCACCAGAATGGCTGTGAGGGTTTTAGGGGAAGTGTAACAAGCCCCAGTGAGAAATTCAAATACCATAGAATCTCACTTACAAGGAGAAGAAAAAGCAAGCACTAACCAACAGGTGGCACTGAACATTTGTATGCGGGCTCCCAGAGGCAAAGAGGGGCGGTGACGGAGGGTGAAAGAGAAGATTAGGCACAAGTGTGTGGTGAGGGCCTGTGATTAGTCTTACACTGGTGAAGATGATGTAAGCTACACAGAAGTCTAAAGCAATGAGGACGTGAATCTGGAAGTTATAGTACGTTCTAATGCAGGGTCATGGCTATAAATTCACCTCAAATCAAAAATCCAAAAAGGGGTCCAGAATGATGTCATAAAGCTTTGGGGGCGGAAAGAGTTTACAGAAGGTGAACTTCCAAGGATGGAAAATCACCTCCAAATGCTTACAGATGCTACAGAAAGGCAGACCATTCCAAATAGGTGAAGAGGAATACTACGAAGAGAACATGATCAGTCCTAAACCCATGAACGAACGGAAAATGTTACCGTCCATGATGTTATTACTAATCACCTTCACGAATAATCCAAACAGGCCCACGTCTTCCCAAGTTCAGGCAAAAGGTTGGTCCAAAAGTACAATTCAGGGCCGGCCCTGTGGTGGAGCAGGTAAGTGCCCACATTCCGCTTGGGCGGCCCGGGCCTCACTGTTTCACATTACGAGTGCATATCACATTAGTAGTGTTAGGAAATATAGATTTCATGGTATGGTGCGGGCAGAGATCACAAATAAGCAGCAATTGTGAGGATACGTTATCAATACGCACAAGAAAAGGAACCATAAGAATATTACAATCTATGGAAGTATCTGGTACACTTCCCAAAGGCAGAAGGAAGGAAAACTTGTGACCTGCCAAGGTGGAATTGGCAGAGTGCCACGAGATGACACCATCATTGTGCATCAGAACATTCCCTGGGCAACTTCAACTTGTGAGGGAGTCCAGGACTTTTTCTGGGTAAGGTCCACCCATTTTGCCATCTACCCAAGATATAAGAGATAAAACCCAGGATAATCTTACAGGAGTGACACCAGTGTCTAGAGAGAATGTAGGAGCCCTTTCGAAGTTCAAGGAGAAAGATAGAAACTGACAACAATTGCAGAAAAAGGAAAACTATCCTACCTAGACAGGGTGAGGAGTCAGACTGGTCTGAGATGGCTGTGAAACTCTGTGTGCACGGAGGTTGTCAGGACAACTTCGAATTTTGAGGTCGCTTATGACATCACGGTGAACATGTCCCCCAGGGTGGCCGCATGGTTACAGTCTGAGGATTGGCCTAGGCTAGGCTATTAAAGGGACAGACACCCAGAAACAGGTTTGGCAAACAGAAAGCAGGCACAGAAACTAGAAGAGATAAAACAGAGTCTGATGCAAGGGATAAGAAAGGAACCCTAGGCCACAAGTGAGAATAGAGGGACAGGCACGGAGAGGAGAACATTGTCATCTATTCAAGTCTATGGGGAGGTCATGCTGATTCAAGCTTGCAACTTCATTGGAAACAAGTGGCCGGACTTGGCGTTCATCACACCTACAGTGCCCTTGTGCCTTAAGCATAATGCAAAGTCAAGAAAGATGTCTTGAGGACATTGAAGAGAAGAATCGATGCCTCCTTTCCAAGGCCCATAGCATTCTTTGCAGGTCAGTCTCTTTTTCCGAAGCTCTGGTGTCACGTGGGCCCACTGGGCACATGGTAATGTGTCCCAAGAGATGTCTTGGAAGCCTTGAAGGAATGGAGCCCTGTCACGCTTGGGGTATGTCTCTTTGTTTGGAAGTGCTCTACAAGGGTGCTGAAAAGCACCCTCTTCCACAGGGCTTCGTTCCTTCGTGAAGGCTGCCCTCCCAGGCTAGTGTGCTCTGTTTGCCTCCATCGAAATTCTCTCCCCCTACCTCTTGCCGTAGAAGGATTATTGATTATGTGTTTTGACACCATATGTAAGGAAGTTGCACGAAAATTAGAACTTTACAGTTGTGTTTCAAGAAAAATAAACAGGCCAGGGTAGAGGATGTAGGGCAAACAAATGGCACACCCTATAAAAATTAAGTAAGCCCGTATCTGGACGGAATCTAGGGGAACGTTCAAGGATCAGGGGTCAAGTTCGAAACTTCCCAAATCCGGAAAAGAGACAGAAAAATATCTTTCCTGGAGAGTGGAATTCATCCGATTTGTCTAAGTTGTCTTGGAAACATTGTGTCCGTGAAGGGGGTTGCCAGGACCACCTCGAATTTGGAGTTTCTGATCTCAGGATGTCAAACCAACCCACATGACCACGTGTTCTCAGTGCTAAGTTTGACCTAGGCTAGGGTAGCCAAGAGTCCTACAAGTGACCGGTGCAAATTCAAGGACAACAACCAAGAGTCACGAAAGCACTCACACCTCACCCTAGAGAACATACAGCGATTAAAGAAATACAAACTAATCCCTCGGAATGAAGGAGAACGGACTGATAAGCATGTCTAAGGGAGATAGCTGAGAAAGACCATGACGAGTATACTATGGAAAAGAAAAAGAGGACCCAGAAAATGGAAGGTGAACAGAAATCACACCTGAATTATCCACAATGAAAGATGATGTCCGTCTTTAGACAGACTCTGCTGGAACGTTTGAAAGTCAGAGAAATTCACAAGCCAAAAAACGGCAGCGAAGGTCAAGCATGGGCTAACTGGGAAGGGTGAGTTATGAGACTGCTCCAAGCAGGCTCTGAAACCTGTATCCAGGAAGCATGCTGGACCTCAGAGACACAATTATGACAAATCCTCTGACATCACAATGGACCCGAAAAACAACCTAGCCTCATCTACACAGTGCTAGAGTTGGGCTCACTAGTATATTTAACTCCCGTTGCACTCAACTGCACGTTGCCACTGAACATGTAAGTGGCCGGCCGGTGGTGCAGTGGTGAGGTCCGCACCTTCTGGGTCTGTGGCCCAGTATGGGCTGGGTGGAATCCTCGGTTTGGGCCTCCTCACCACTGCTTCAGTTGTTCTGGTGCAGGCGTCCGAGGTAGAGTAGAGGCAGATGGGAAGGGACGTTGGACAGGGCCAGACTTCCACAGCAAATACAGGAGCATTGCCAGCAGATGTGAGCACAGCAATGCACTTGTGCCAAAACAAAACCAATTAAAAGTTGCAAAGAATAGAAAAACTGAAGCTAAGGAAAAAAAAAACAAAAAAAACAGGAGCTTGCCATTACGAAGAATAGGATCTCTGTGAATAACCTTAGCAAAACAGGTGAATTCTATGTTAATTCAAAAACTAGCAAACCTTTGGGGAAAGAAACTCAAGAAGACACAAGAAAAAAAAAGATATCGAGGGATCTAGGAATGGAAGGATTAACACACTTGAAAGGTTCATACCGCAGTAAGGGATCTCTGGATTCCATGCAATCCCAGTCAAAGTTGCAGCAGTATTTGCCACAGAGAAGAAGAGAGAATCCTAAAGTTTCTAGCCAGCAACACGAGACCCTGACTAGGCAAAGGAATCCTCAGGAAAACGAACAAAGCAGCACGTGTCACAATTTCTGATTTCAACATAGAGGACGAAGCGCGAGGTACCGAAACGGCACAGTCTGGGCCCCAAAACAGGCATGAAGACCCATGCAAAACAATTGAGAGCCCAGAGCCCAACTCAAACTTACATGGACAGCCCATTTTGGACCAGGGAGCCAAGTGGAGACAGCGGAGAAAGGAGAGTCTCTACAATAAACGGTGCTGGGAAGCCTGCACAGCCACATGGAACACAACGAGAGTACACCATGATGTTACACCTGGCACACACACCACCTGAAGTGGATTAAAGCCTTGAATGGCAGACTTGAAACCGTGAACCTTGTAGGAGAAGACCTAGGCAGAGTGCTCTTTGCCATCTGTCTGAGCCGCCTATTTGGAAGAAGCATGTCTGACTGGGCAAGGGCAACAAAGGAAACAAGAAACAAACGGGACCACATCAAATGCACACACTTCTGCCCACTCAAGGAAACCATCAACTGAATACTAAGACACCACAACAATTGGGAGAGGATGTTTGCAAACCACACATCGGACAAGGGGTGAAAAGCCCAAAGATACAATCAACTCGCAGGTCTCCACAAGAAAAAAAACAAGCCAATGAAAACCTGGTCAAAAGATGGAAGCAGAGATTTCTCCGAAGAAGACAGAAAGAGGGCCAGTAGGTGCATGAAAACTTGTTCACCATCATGAAGTCTCAGGAAAATGCAAATCCAAACTGCAAGGCCATGGCAGCTCACTGTGGTCAGCATGGCTAGAAGGAAGCAGACAGGAAATAACAAGTGTCAGAGAGGAGGTGGAGAGAAGGGAAGCCTCCTGCACTGCTGGTGGGAGTGTAACCCGGTGCAGCCACGATGCCAAAGGTGTGGAACTGCCTCAGAAGTTTAAGTATCCATGTCCCGTATGACCCAGCTATTAATCCGCCGCTTGCTTATCCAAAACAGTCAGAAAGACTACCGCATAAAGACATGTGCATGGCTGTGTTCACCACAGTCTTACTCCTGATATCCAAGACTTGGAAAGCACCCTGGTGTCCAGCAAGGGATGATTGGAGAAGGAAGATGGGCTATAGCCACACAATGGTATACCACTCAGCCGGAACAAATGATGCAATCCAGCCGTTTGTGACCACCAGAATGGGTGTGAGGGTTTTAGGGGAAGTGTAACAAGCCCCAGTGAGAAATTCAAATACCATAGAATCTCACTTACAAGGAGAAGAAAAAGCAAGCACTAACCAACAGGTGGCACTGAACATTTGTATGCGGGCTCCCAGAGGCAAAGAGGGGCGGTGACGGAGGGTGAAAGAGAAGATTAGGCACAAGTGTGTGGTGAGGGCCTGTGATTAGTCTTACACTGGTGAAGATGATGTAAGCTACACAGAAGTCTAAAGCAATGAGGACGTGAATCTGGAAGTTATAGTACGTTCTAATGCAGGGTCATGGCTATAAATTCACCTCAAATCAAAAATCCAAAAAGGGGTCCAGAATGATGTCATAAAGCTTTGGGGGCGGAAAGAGTTTACAGAAGGTGAACTTCCAAGGATGGAAAATCACCTCCAAATGCTTACAGATGCTACAGAAAGGCAGACCATTCCAAATAGGTGAAGAGGAATACTACGAAGAGAACATGATCAGTCCTAAACCCATGAACGAACGGAAAATGTTACCGTCCATGATGTTATTACTAATCACCTTCACGAATAATCCAAACAGGCCCACGTCTTCCCAAGTTCAGGCAAAAGGTTGGTCCAAAAGTACAATTCAGGGCCGGCCCTGTGGTGGAGCAGGTAAGTGCCCACATTCCGCTTGGGCGGCCCGGGCCTCACTGTTTCACATTACGAGTGCATATCACATTAGTAGTGTTAGGAAATATAGATTTCATGGTATGGTGCGGGCAGAGATCACAAATAAGCAGCAATTGTGAGGATACGTTATCAATACGCACAAGAAAAGGAACCATAAGAATATTACAATCTATGGAAGTATCTGGTACACTTCCCAAAGGCAGAAGGAAGGAAAACTTGTGACCTGCCAAGGTGGAATTGGCAGAGTGCCACGAGATGACACCATCATTGTGCATCAGAACATTCCCTGGGCAACTTCAACTTGTGAGGGAGTCCAGGACTTTTTCTGGGTAAGGTCCACCCATTTTGCCATCTACCCAAGATATAAGAGATAAAACCCAGGATAATCTTACAGGAGTGACACCAGTGTCTAGAGAGAATGTAGGAGCCCTTTCGAAGTTCAAGGAGAAAGATAGAAACTGACAACAATTGCAGAAAAAGGAAAACTATCCTACCTAGACAGGGTGAGGAGTCAGACTGGTCTGAGATGGCTGTGAAACTCTGTGTGCACGGAGGTTGTCAGGACAACTTCGAATTTTGAGGTCGCTTATGACATCACGGTGAACATGTCCCCCAGGGTGGCCGCATGGTTACAGTCTGAGGATTGGCCTAGGCTAGGCTATTAAAGGGACAGACACCCAGAAACAGGTTTGGCAAACAGAAAGCAGGCACAGAAACTAGAAGAGATAAAACAGAGTCTGATGCAAGGGATAAGAAAGGAACCCTAGGCCACAAGTGAGAATAGAGGGACAGGCACGGAGAGGAGAACATTGTCATCTATTCAAGTCTATGGGGAGGTCATGCTGATTCAAGCTTGCAACTTCATTGGAAACAAGTGGCCGGACTTGGCGTTCATCACACCTACAGTGCCCTTGTGCCTTAAGCATAATGCAAAGTCAAGAAAGATGTCTTGAGG
Source organism: Equus asinus (assembly GCF_041296235.1). NCBI lineage: Eukaryota > Metazoa > Chordata > Mammalia > Perissodactyla > Equidae > Equus > Equus asinus. Next base: position 6,532,315 of record NC_091813.1, on the reverse strand, counting down.
ACATTGAAGAGAAGAATCGATGCCTCCTTTCCAAGGCCCATAGCATTCTTTGCAGGTCAGTCTCTTTTTCCGAAGCTCTGGTGTCACGTGGGCCCACTGGGCACATGGTAATGTGTCCCAAGAGATGTCTTGGAAGCCTTGAAGGAATGGAGCCCTGTCACGCTTGGGGTATGTCTCTTTGTTTGGAAGTGCTCTACAAGGGTGCTGAAAAGCACCCTCTTCCACAGGGCTTCGTTCCTTCGTGAAGGCTGCCCTCCCAGGCTAGTGTGCTCTGTTTGCCTCCATCGAAATTCTCTCCCCCTACCTCTTGCCGTAGAAGGATTATTGATTATGTGTTTTGACACCATATGTAAGGAAGTTGCACGAAAATTAGAACTTTACAGTTGTGTTTCAAGAAAAATAAACAGGCCAGGGTAGAGGATGTAGGGCAAACAAATGGCACACCCTATAAAAATTAAGTAAGCCCGTATCTGGACGGAATCTAGGGGAACGTTCAAGGATCAGGGGTCAAGTTCGAAACTTCCCAAATCCGGAAAAGAGACAGAAAAATATCTTTCCTGGAGAGTGGAATTCATCCGATTTGTCTAAGTTGTCTTGGAAACATTGTGTCCGTGAAGGGGGTTGCCAGGACCACCTCGAATTTGGAGTTTCTGATCTCAGGATGTCAAACCAACCCACATGACCACGTGTTCTCAGTGCTAAGTTTGACCTAGGCTAGGGTAGCCAAGAGTCCTACAAGTGACCGGTGCAAATTCAAGGACAACAACCAAGAGTCACGAAAGCACTCACACCTCACCCTAGAGAACATACAGCGATTAAAGAAATACAAACTAATCCCTCGGAATGAAGGAGAACGGACTGATAAGCATGTCTAAGGGAGATAGCTGAGAAAGACCATGACGAGTATACTATGGAAAAGAAAAAGAGGACCCAGAAAATGGAAGGTGAACAGAAATCACACCTGAATTATCCACAATGAAAGATGATGTCCGTCTTTAGACAGACTCTGCTGGAACGTTTGAAAGTCAGAGAAATTCACAAGCCAAAAAACGGCAGCGAAGGTCAAGCATGGGCTAACTGGGAAGGGTGAGTTATGAGACTGCTCCAAGCAGGCTCTGAAACCTGTATCCAGGAAGCATGCTGGACCTCAGAGACACAATTATGACAAATCCTCTGACATCACAATGGACCCGAAAAACAACCTAGCCTCATCTACACAGTGCTAGAGTTGGGCTCACTAGTATATTTAACTCCCGTTGCACTCAACTGCACGTTGCCACTGAACATGTAAGTGGCCGGCCGGTGGTGCAGTGGTGAGGTCCGCACCTTCTGGGTCTGTGGCCCAGTATGGGCTGGGTGGAATCCTCGGTTTGGGCCTCCTCACCACTGCTTCAGTTGTTCTGGTGCAGGCGTCCGAGGTAGAGTAGAGGCAGATGGGAAGGGACGTTGGACAGGGCCAGACTTCCACAGCAAATACAGGAGCATTGCCAGCAGATGTGAGCACAGCAATGCACTTGTGCCAAAACAAAACCAATTAAAAGTTGCAAAGAATAGAAAAACTGAAGCTAAGGAAAAAAAAAACAAAAAAAACAGGAGCTTGCCATTACGAAGAATAGGATCTCTGTGAATAACCTTAGCAAAACAGGTGAATTCTATGTTAATTCAAAAACTAGCAAACCTTTGGGGAAAGAAACTCAAGAAGACACAAGAAAAAAAAAGATATCGAGGGATCTAGGAATGGAAGGATTAACACACTTGAAAGGTTCATACCGCAGTAAGGGATCTCTGGATTCCATGCAATCCCAGTCAAAGTTGCAGCAGTATTTGCCACAGAGAAGAAGAGAGAATCCTAAAGTTTCTAGCCAGCAACGCGAGACCCTGACTAGGCAAAGGAATCCTCAGGAAAACGAACAAAGCAGCACGTGTCACAATTTCTGATTTCAACATAGAGGACGAAGCGCGAGGTACCGAAACGGCACAGTCTGGGCCCCAAAACAGGCATGAAGACCCATGCAAAACAATTGAGAGCCCAGAGCCCAACTCAAACTTACATGGACAGCCCATTTTGGACCAGGGAGCCAAGTGGAGACAGCGGAGAAAGGAGAGTCTCTACAATAAACGGTGCTGGGAAGCCTGCACAGCCACATGGAACACAACGAGAGTACACCATGATGTTACACCTGGCACACACACCACCTGAAGTGGATTAAAGCCTTGAATGGCAGACTTGAAACCGTGAACCTTGTAGGAGAAGACCTAGGCAGAGTGCTCTTTGCCATCTGTCTGAGCCGCCTATTTGGAAGAAGCATGTCTGACTGGGCAAGGGCAACAAAGGAAACAAGAAACAAACGGGACCACATCAAATGCACACACTTCTGCCCACTCAAGGAAACCATCAACTGAATACTAAGACACCACAACAATTGGGAGAGGATGTTTGCAAACCACACATCGGACAAGGGGTGAAAAGCCCAAAGATACAATCAACTCGCACGTCTCCACAAGAAAAAAAACAAGCCAATGAAAACCTGGTCAAAAGATGGAAGCAGAGATTTCTCCGAAGAAGACAGAAAGAGGGCCAGTAGGTGCATGAAAACTTGTTCACCATCATGAAGTCTCAGGAAAATGCAAATCCAAACTGCAAGGCCATGGCAGCTCACTGTGGTCAGCATGGCTAGAAGGAAGCAGACAGGAAATAACAAGTGTCAGAGAGGAGGTGGAGAGAAGGGAAGCCTCCTGCACTGCTGGTGGGAGTGTAACCCGGTGCAGCCACGATGCCAAAGGTGTGGAACTGCCTCAGAAGTTTAAGTATCCATGTCCCGTATGACCCAGCTATTAATCCGCCGCTTGCTTATCCAAAACAGTCAGAAAGACTACCGCATAAAGACATGTGCATGGCTGTGTTCACCACAGTCTTACTCCTGATATCCAAGACTTGGAAAGCACCCTGGTGTCCAGCAAGGGATGATTGGAGAAGGAAGATGGGCTATAGCCACACAATGGTATACCACTCAGCCGGAACAAATGATGCAATCCAGCCGTTTGTGACCACCAGAATGGCTGTGAGGGTTTTAGGGGAAGTGTAACAAGCCCCAGTGAGAAATTCAAATACCATAGAATCTCACTTACAAGGAGAAGAAAAAGCAAGCACTAACCAACAGGTGGCACTGAACATTTGTATGCGGGCTCCCAGAGGCAAAGAGGGGCGGTGACGGAGGGTGAAAGAGAAGATTAGGCACAAGTGTGTGGTGAGGGCCTGTGATTAGTCTTACACTGGTGAAGATGATGTAAGCTACACAGAAGTCTAAAGCAATGAGGACGTGAATCTGGAAGTTATAGTACGTTCTAATGCAGGGTCATGGCTATAAATTCACCTCAAATCAAAAATCCAAAAAGGGGTCCAGAATGATGTCATAAAGCTTTGGGGGCGGAAAGAGTTTACAGAAGGTGAACTTCCAAGGATGGAAAATCACCTCCAAATGCTTACAGATGCTACAGAAAGGCAGACCATTCCAAATAGGTGAAGAGGAATACTACGAAGAGAACATGATCAGTCCTAAACCCATGAACGAACGGAAAATGTTACCGTCCATGATGTTATTACTAATCACCTTCACGAATAATCCAAACAGGCCCACGTCTTCCCAAGTTCAGGCAAAAGGTTGGTCCAAAAGTACAATTCAGGGCCGGCCCTGTGGTGGAGCAGGTAAGTGCCCACATTCCGCTTGGGCGGCCCGGGCCTCACTGTTTCACATTACGAGTGCATATCACATTAGTAGTGTTAGGAAATATAGATTTCATGGTATGGTGCGGGCAGAGATCACAAATAAGCAGCAATTGTGAGGATACGTTATCAATACGCACAAGAAAAGGAACCATAAGAATATTACAATCTATGGAAGTATCTGGTACACTTCCCAAAGGCAGAAGGAAGGAAAACTTGTGACCTGCCAAGGTGGAATTGGCAGAGTGCCACGAGATGACACCATCATTGTGCATCAGAACATTCCCTGGGCAACTTCAACTTGTGAGGGAGTCCAGGACTTTTTCTGGGTAAGGTCCACCCATTTTGCCATCTACCCAAGATATAAGAGATAAAACCCAGGATAATCTTACAGGAGTGACACCAGTGTCTAGAGAGAATGTAGGAGCCCTTTCGAAGTTCAAGGAGAAAGATAGAAACTGACAACAATTGCAGAAAAAGGAAAACTATCCTACCTAGACAGGGTGAGGAGTCAGACTGGTCTGAGATGGCTGTGAAACTCTGTGTGCACGGAGGTTGTCAGGACAACTTCGAATTTTGAGGTCGCTTATGACATCACGGTGAACATGTCCCCCAGGGTGGCCGCATGGTTACAGTCTGAGGATTGGCCTAGGCTAGGCTATTAAAGGGACAGACACCCAGAAACAGGTTTGGCAAACAGAAAGCAGGCACAGAAACTAGAAGAGATAAAACAGAGTCTGATGCAAGGGATAAGAAAGGAACCCTAGGCCACAAGTGAGAATAGAGGGACAGGCACGGAGAGGAGAACATTGTCATCTATTCAAGTCTATGGGGAGGTCATGCTGATTCAAGCTTGCAACTTCATTGGAAACAAGTGGCCGGACTTGGGGTTCATCACACCTACAGTGCCCTTGTGCCTTAAGCATAATGCAAAGTCAAGAAAGATGTCTTGAGGACATTGAAGAGAAGAATCGATGCCTCCTTTCCAAGGCCCATAGCATTCTTTGCAGGTCAGTCTCTTTTTCCGAAGCTCTGGTGTCACGTGGGCCCACTGGGCACATGGTAATGTGTCCCAAGAGATGTCTTGGAAGCCTTGAAGGAATGGAGCCCTGTCACGCTTGGGGTATGTCTCTTTGTTTGGAAGTGCTCTACAAGGGTGCTGAAAAGCACCCTCTTCCACAGGGCTTCGTTCCTTCGTGAAGGCTGCCCTCCCAGGCTAGTGTGCTCTGTTTGCCTCCATCGAAATTCTCTCCCCCTACCTCTTGCCGTAGAAGGATTATTGATTATGTGTTTTGACACCATATGTAAGGAAGTTGCACGAAAATTAGAACTTTACAGTTGTGTTTCAAGAAAAATAAACAGGCCAGGGTAGAGGATGTAGGGCAAACAAATGGCACACCCTATAAAAATTAAGTAAGCCCGTATCTGGACGGAATCTAGGGGAACGTTCAAGGATCAGGGGTCAAGTTCGAAACTTCCCAAATCCGGAAAAGAGACAGAAAAATATCTTTCCTGGAGAGTGGAATTCATCCGATTTGTCTAAGTTGTCTTGGAAACATTGTGTCCGTGAAGGGGGTTGCCAGGACCACCTCGAATTTGGAGTTTCTGATCTCAGGATGTCAAACCAACCCACATGACCACGTGTTCTCAGTGCTAAGTTTGACCTAGGCTAGGGTAGCCAAGAGTCCTACAAGTGACCGGTGCAAATTCAAGGACAACAACCAAGAGTCACGAAAGCACTCACACCTCACCCTAGAGAACATACAGCGATTAAAGAAATACAAACTAATCCCTCGGAATGAAGGAGAACGGACTGATAAGCATGTCTAAGGGAGATAGCTGAGAAAGACCATGACGAGTATACTATGGAAAAGAAAAAGAGGACCCAGAAAATGGAAGGTGAACAGAAATCACACCTGAATTATCCACAATGAAAGATGATGTCCGTCTTTAGACAGACTCTGCTGGAACGTTTGAAAGTCAGAGAAATTCACAAGCCAAAAAACGGCAGCGAAGGTCAAGCATGGGCTAACTGGGAAGGGTGAGTTATGAGACTGCTCCAAGCAGGCTCTGAAACCTGTATCCAGGAAGCATGCTGGACCTCAGAGACACAATTATGACAAATCCTCTGACATCACAATGGACCCGAAAAACAACCTAGCCTCATCTACACAGTGCTAGAGTTGGGCTCACTAGTATATTTAACTCCCGTTGCACTCAACTGCACGTTGCCACTGAACATGTAAGTGGCCGGCCGGTGGTGCAGTGGTGAGGTCCGCACCTTCTGGGTCTGTGGCCCAGTATGGGCTGGGTGGAATCCTCGGTTTGGGCCTCCTCACCACTGCTTCAGTTGTTCTGGTGCAGGCGTCCGAGGTAGAGTAGAGGCAGATGGGAAGGGACGTTGGACAGGGCCAGACTTCCACAGCAAATACAGGAGCATTGCCAGCAGATGTGAGCACAGCAATGCACTTGTGCCAAAACAAAACCAATTAAAAGTTGCAAAGAATAGAAAAACTGAAGCTAAGGAAAAAAAAAACAAAAAAAACAGGAGCTTGCCATTACGAAGAATAGGATCTCTGTGAATAACCTTAGCAAAACAGGTGAATTCTATGTTAATTCAAAAACTAGCAAACCTTTGGGGAAAGAAACTCAAGAAGACACAAGAAAAAAAAAGATATCGAGGGATCTAGGAATGGAAGGATTAACACACTTGAAAGGTTCATACCGCAGTAAGGGATCTCTGGATTCCATGCAATCCCAGTCAAAGTTGCAGCAGTATTTGCCACAGAGAAGAAGAGAGAATCCTAAAGTTTCTAGCCAGCAACGCGAGACCCTGACTAGGCAAAGGAATCCTCAGGAAAACGAACAAAGCAGCACGTGTCACAATTTCTGATTTCAACATAGAGGACGAAGCGCGAGGTACCGAAACGGCACAGTCTGGGCCCCAAAACAGGCATGAAGACCCATGCAAAACAATTGAGAGCCCAGAGCCCAACTCAAACTTACATGGACAGCCCATTTTGGACCAGGGAGCCAAGTGGAGACAGCGGAGAAAGGAGAGTCTCTACAATAAACGGTGCTGGGAAGCCTGCACAGCCACATGGAACACAACGAGAGTACACCATGATGTTACACCTGGCACACACACCACCTGAAGTGGATTAAAGCCTTGAATGGCAGACTTGAAACCGTGAACCTTGTAGGAGAAGACCTAGGCAGAGTGCTCTTTGCCATCTGTCTGAGCCGCCTATTTGGAAGAAGCATGTCTGACTGGGCAAGGGCAACAAAGGAAACAAGAAACAAACGGGACCACATCAAATGCACACACTTCTGCCCACTCAAGGAAACCATCAACTGAATACTAAGACACCACAACAATTGGGAGAGGATGTTTGCAAACCACACATCGGACAAGGGGTGAAAAGCCCAAAGATACAATCAACTCGCACGTCTCCACAAGAAAAAAAACAAGCCAATGAAAACCTGGTCAAAAGATGGAAGCAGAGATTTCTCCGAAGAAGACAGAAAGAGGGCCAGTAGGTGCATGAAAACTTGTTCACCATCATGAAGTCTCAGGAAAATGCAAATCCAAACTGCAAGGCCATGGCAGCTCACTGTGGTCAGCATGGCTAGAAGGAAGCAGACAGGAAATAACAAGTGTCAGAGAGGAGGTGGAGAGAAGGGAAGCCTCCTGCACTGCTGGTGGGAGTGTAACCCGGTGCAGCCACGATGCCAAAGGTGTGGAACTGCCTCAGAAGTTTAAGTATCCATGTCCCGTATGACCCAGCTATTAATCCGCCGCTTGCTTATCCAAAACAGTCAGAAAGACTACCGCATAAAGACATGTGCATGGCTGTGTTCACCACAGTCTTACTCCTGATATCCAAGACTTGGAAAGCACCCTGGTGTCCAGCAAGGGATGATTGGAGAAGGAAGATGGGCTATAGCCACACAATGGTATACCACTCAGCCGGAACAAATGATGCAATCCAGCCGTTTGTGACCACCAGAATGGCTGTGAGGGTTTTAGGGGAAGTGTAACAAGCCCCAGTGAGAAATTCAAATACCATAGAATCTCACTTACAAGGAGAAGAAAAAGCAAGCACTAACCAACAGGTGGCACTGAACATTTGTATGCGGGCTCCCAGAGGCAAAGAGGGGCGGTGACGGAGGGTGAAAGAGAAGATTAGGCACAAGTGTGTGGTGAGGGCCTGTGATTAGTCTTACACTGGTGAAGATGATGTAAGCTACACAGAAGTCTAAAGCAATGAGGACGTGAATCTGGAAGTTATAGTACGTTCTAATGCAGGGTCATGGCTATAAATTCACCTCAAATCAAAAATCCAAAAAGGGGTCCAGAATGATGTCATAAAGCTTTGGGGGCGGAAAGAGTTTACAGAAGGTGAACTTCCAAGGATGGAAAATCACCTCCAAATGCTTACAGATGCTACAGAAAGGCAGACCATTCCAAATAGGTGAAGAGGAATACTACGAAGAGAACATGATCAGTCCTAAACCCATGAACGAACGGAAAATGTTACCGTCCATGATGTTATTACTAATCACCTTCACGAATAATCCAAACAGGCCCACGTCTTCCCAAGTTCAGGCAAAAGGTTGGTCCAAAAGTACAATTCAGGGCCGGCCCTGTGGTGGAGCAGGTAAGTGCCCACATTCCGCTTGGGCGGCCCGGGCCTCACTGTTTCACATTACGAGTGCATATCACATTAGTAGTGTTAGGAAATATAGATTTCATGGTATGGTGCGGGCAGAGATCACAAATAAGCAGCAATTGTGAGGATACGTTATCAATACGCACAAGAAAAGGAACCATAAGAATATTACAATCTATGGAAGTATCTGGTACACTTCCCAAAGGCAGAAGGAAGGAAAACTTGTGACCTGCCAAGGTGGAATTGGCAGAGTGCCACGAGATGACACCATCATTGTGCATCAGAACATTCCCTGGGCAACTTCAACTTGTGAGGGAGTCCAGGACTTTTTCTGGGTAAGGTCCACCCATTTTGCCATCTACCCAAGATATAAGAGATAAAACCCAGGATAATCTTACAGGAGTGACACCAGTGTCTAGAGAGAATGTAGGAGCCCTTTCGAAGTTCAAGGAGAAAGATAGAAACTGACAACAATTGCAGAAAAAGGAAAACTATCCTACCTAGACAGGGTGAGGAGTCAGACTGGTCTGAGATGGCTGTGAAACTCTGTGTGCACGGAGGTTGTCAGGACAACTTCGAATTTTGAGGTCGCTTATGACATCACGGTGAACATGTCCCCCAGGGTGGCCGCATGGTTACAGTCTGAGGATTGGCCTAGGCTAGGCTATTAAAGGGACAGACACCCAGAAACAGGTTTGGCAAACAGAAAGCAGGCACAGAAACTAGAAGAGATAAAACAGAGTCTGATGCAAGGGATAAGAAAGGAACCCTAGGCCACAAGTGAGAATAGAGGGACAGGCACGGAGAGGAGAACATTGTCATCTATTCAAGTCTATGGGGAGGTCATGCTGATTCAAGCTTGCAACTTCATTGGAAACAAGTGGCCGGACTTGGGGTTCATCACACCTACAGTGCCCTTGTGCCTTAAGCATAATGCAAAGTCAAGAAAGATGTCTTGAGGACATTGAAGAGAAGAATCGATGCCTCCTTTCCAAGGCCCATAGCATTCTTTGCAGGTCAGTCTCTTTTTCCGAAGCTCTGGTGTCACGTGGGCCCACTGGGCACATGGTAATGTGTCCCAAGAGATGTCTTGGAAGCCTTGAAGGAATGGAGCCCTGTCACGCTTGGGGTATGTCTCTTTGTTTGGAAGTGCTCTACAAGGGTGCTGAAAAGCACCCTCTTCCACAGGGCTTCGTTCCTTCGTGAAGGCTGCCCTCCCAGGCTAGTGTGCTCTGTTTGCCTCCATCGAAATTCTCTCCCCCTACCTCTTGCCGTAGAAGGATTATTGATTATGTGTTTTGACACCATATGTAAGGAAGTTGCACGAAAATTAGAACTTTACAGTTGTGTTTCAAGAAAAATAAACAGGCCAGGGTAGAGGATGTAGGGCAAACAAATGGCACACCCTATAAAAATTAAGTAAGCCCGTATCTGGACGGAATCTAGGGGAACGTTCAAGGATCAGGGGTCAAGTTCGAAACTTCCCAAATCCGGAAAAGAGACAGAAAAATATCTTTCCTGGAGAGTGGAATTCATCCGATTTGTCTAAGTTGTCTTGGAAACATTGTGTCCGTGAAGGGGGTTGCCAGGACCACCTCGAATTTGGAGTTTCTGATCTCAGGATGTCAAACCAACCCACATGACCACGTGTTCTCAGTGCTAAGTTTGACCTAGGCTAGGGTAGCCAAGAGTCCTACAAGTGACCGGTGCAAATTCAAGGACAACAACCAAGAGTCACGAAAGCACTCACACCTCACCCTAGAGAACATACAGCGATTAAAGAAATACAAACTAATCCCTCGGAATGAAGGAGAACGGACTGATAAGCATGTCTAAGGGAGATAGCTGAGAAAGACCATGACGAGTATACTATGGAAAAGAAAAAGAGGACCCAGAAAATGGAAGGTGAACAGAAATCACACCTGAATTATCCACAATGAAAGATGATGTCCGTCTTTAGACAGACTCTGCTGGAACGTTTGAAAGTCAGAGAAATTCACAAGCCAAAAAACGGCAGCGAAGGTCAAGCATGGGCTAACTGGGAAGGGTGAGTTATGAGACTGCTCCAAGCAGGCTCTGAAACCTGTATCCAGGAAGCATGCTGGACCTCAGAGACACAATTATGACAAATCCTCTGACATCACAATGGACCCGAAAAACAACCTAGCCTCATCTACACAGTGCTAGAGTTGGGCTCACTAGTATATTTAACTCCCGTTGCACTCAACTGCACGTTGCCACTGAACATGTAAGTGGCCGGCCGGTGGTGCAGTGGTGAGGTCCGCACCTTCTGGGTCTGTGGCCCAGTATGGGCTGGGTGGAATCCTCGGTTTGGGCCTCCTCACCACTGCTTCAGTTGTTCTGGTGCAGGCGTCCGAGGTAGAGTAGAGGCAGATGGGAAGGGACGTTGGACAGGGCCAGACTTCCACAGCAAATACAGGAGCATTGCCAGCAGATGTGAGCACAGCAATGCACTTGTGCCAAAACAAAACCAATTAAAAGTTGCAAAGAATAGAAAAACTGAAGCTAAGGAAAAAAAAAACAAAAAAAACAGGAGCTTGCCATTACGAAGAATAGGATCTCTGTGAATAACCTTAGCAAAACAGGTGAATTCTATGTTAATTCAAAAACTAGCAAACCTTTGGGGAAAGAAACTCAAGAAGACACAAGAAAAAAAAAGATATCGAGGGATCTAGGAATGGAAGGATTAACACACTTGAAAGGTTCATACCGCAGTAAGGGATCTCTGGATTCCATGCAATCCCAGTCAAAGTTGCAGCAGTATTTGCCACAGAGAAGAAGAGAGAATCCTAAAGTTTCTAGCCAGCAACGCGAGACCCTGACTAGGCAAAGGAATCCTCAGGAAAACGAACAAAGCAGCACGTGTCACAATTTCTGATTTCAACATAGAGGACGAAGCGCGAGGTACCGAAACGGCACAGTCTGGGCCCCAAAACAGGCATGAAGACCCATGCAAAACAATTGAGAGCCCAGAGCCCAACTCAAACTTACATGGACAGCCCATTTTGGACCAGGGAGCCAAGTGGAGACAGCGGAGAAAGGAGAGTCTCTACAATAAACGGTGCTGGGAAGCCTGCACAGCCACATGGAACACAACGAGAGTACACCATGATGTTACACCTGGCACACACACCACCTGAAGTGGATTAAAGCCTTGAATGGCAGACTTGAAACCGTGAACCTTGTAGGAGAAGACCTAGGCAGAGTGCTCTTTGCCATCTGTCTGAGCCGCCTATTTGGAAGAAGCATGTCTGACTGGGCAAGGGCAACAAAGGAAACAAGAAACAAACGGGACCACATCAAATGCACACACTTCTGCCCACTCAAGGAAACCATCAACTGAATACTAAGACACCACAACAATTGGGAGAGGATGTTTGCAAACCACACATCGGACAAGGGGTGAAAAGCCCAAAGATACAATCAACTCGCACGTCTCCACAAGAAAAAAAACAAGCCAATGAAAACCTGGTCAAAAGATGGAAGCAGAGATTTCTCCGAAGAAGACAGAAAGAGGGCCAGTAGGTGCATGAAAACTTGTTCACCATCATGAAGTCTCAGGAAAATGCAAATCCAAACTGCAAGGCCATGGCAGCTCACTGTGGTCAGCATGGCTAGAAGGAAGCAGACAGGAAATAACAAGTGTCAGAGAGGAGGTGGAGAGAAGGGAAGCCTCCTGCACTGCTGGTGGGAGTGTAACCCGGTGCAGCCACGATGCCAAAGGTGTGGAACTGCCTCAGAAGTTTAAGTATCCATGTCCCGTATGACCCAGCTATTAATCCGCCGCTTGCTTATCCAAAACAGTCAGAAAGACTACCGCATAAAGACATGTGCATGGCTGTGTTCACCACAGTCTTACTCCTGATATCCAAGACTTGGAAAGCAGCCTGGTGTCCAGCAAGGGATGATTGGAGAAGGAAGATGGGCTATAGCCACACAATGGTATACCACTCAGCCGGAACAAATGATGCAATCCAGCCGTTTGTGACCACCAGAATGGCTGTGAGGGTTTTAGGGGAAGTGTAACAAGCCCCAGTGAGAAATTCAAATACCATAGAATCTCACTTACAAGGAGAAGAAAAAGCAAGCACTAACCAACAGGTGGCACTGAACATTTGTATGCGGGCTCCCAGAGGCAAAGAGGGGCGGTGACGGAGGGTGAAAGAGAAGATTAGGCACAAGTGTGTGGTGAGGGCCTGTGATTAGTCTTACACTGGTGAAGATGATGTAAGCTACACAGAAGTCTAAAGCAATGAGGACGTGAATCTGGAAGTTATAGTACGTTCTAATGCAGGGTCATGGCTATAAATTCACCTCAAATCAAAAATCCAAAAAGGGGTCCAGAATGATGTCATAAAGCTTTGGGGGCGGAAAGAGTTTACAGAAGGTGAACTTCCAAGGATGGAAAATCACCTCCAAATGCTTACAGATGCTACAGAAAGGCAGACCATTCCAAATAGGTGAAGAGGAATACTACGAAGAGAACATGATCAGTCCTAAACCCATGAACGAACGGAAAATGTTACCGTCCATGATGTTATTACTAATCACCTTCACGAATAATCCAAACAGGCCCACGTCTTCCCAAGTTCAGGCAAAAGGTTGGTCCAAAAGTACAATTCAGGGCCGGCCCTGTGGTGGAGCAGGTAAGTGCCCACATTCCGCTTGGGCGGCCCGGGCCTCACTGTTTCACATTACGAGTGCATATCACATTAGTAGTGTTAGGAAATATAGATTTCATGGTATGGTGCGGGCAGAGATCACAAATAAGCAGCAATTGTGAGGATACGTTATCAATACGCACAAGAAAAGGAACCATAAGAATATTACAATCTATGGAAGTATCTGGTACACTTCCCAAAGGCAGAAGGAAGGAAAACTTGTGACCTGCCAAGGTGGAATTGGCAGAGTGCCACGAGATGACACCATCATTGTGCATCAGAACATTCCCTGGGCAACTTCAACTTGTGAGGGAGTCCAGGACTTTTTCTGGGTAAGGTCCACCCATTTTGCCATCTACCCAAGATATAAGAGATAAAACCCAGGATAATCTTACAGGAGTGACACCAGTGTCTAGAGAGAATGTAGGAGCCCTTTCGAAGTTCAAGGAGAAAGATAGAAACTGACAACAATTGCAGAAAAAGGAAAACTATCCAACCTAGACAGGGTGAGGAGTCAGACTGGTCTGAGATGGCTGTGAAACTCTGTGTGCACGGAGGTTGTCAGGACAACTTCGAATTTTGAGGTCGCTTATGACATCACGGTGAACATGTCCCCCAGGGTGGCCGCATGGTTACAGTCTGAGGATTGGCCTAGGCTAGGCTATTAAAGGGACAGACACCCAGAAACAGGTTTGGCAAACAGAAAGCAGGCACAGAAACTAGAAGAGATAAAACAGAGTCTGATGCAAGGGATAAGAAAGGAACCCTAGGCCACAAGTGAGAATAGAGGGACAGGCACGGAGAGGAGAACATTGTCATCTATTCAAGTCTATGGGGAGGTCATGCTGATTCAAGCTTGCAACTTCATTGGAAACAAGTGGCCGGACTTGGCGTTCATCACACCTACAGTGCCCTTGTGCCTTAAGCATAATGCAAAGTCAAGAAAGATGTCTTGAGGACATTGAAGAGAAGAATCGATGCCTCCTTTCCAAGGCCCATAGCATTCTTTGCAGGTCAGTCTCTTTTTCCGAAGCTCTGGTGTCACGTGGGCCCACTGGGCACATGGTAATGTGTCCCAAGAGATGTCTTGGAAGCCTTGAAGGAATGGAGCCCTGTCACGCTTGGGGTATGTCTCTTTGTTTGGAAGTGCTCTACAAGGGTGCTGAAAAGCACCCTCTTCCACAGGGCTTCGTTCCTTCGTGAAGGCTGCCCTCCCAGGCTAGTGTGCTCTGTTTGCCTCCATCGAAATTCTCTCCCCCTACCTCTTGCCGTAGAAGGATTATTGATTATGTGTTTTGACACCATATGTAAGGAAGTTGCACGAAAATTAGAACTTTACAGTTGTGTTTCAAGAAAAATAAACAGGCCAGGGTAGAGGATGTAGGGCAAACAAATGGCACACCCTATAAAAATTAAGTAAGCCCGTATCTGGACGGAATCTAGGGGAACGTTCAAGGATCAGGGGTCAAGTTCGAAACTTCCCAAATCCGGAAAAGAGACAGAAAAATATCTTTCCTGGAGAGTGGAATTCATCCGATTTGTCTAAGTTGTCTTGGAAACATTGTGTCCGTGAAGGGGGTTGCCAGGACCACCTCGAATTTGGAGTTTCTGATCTCAGGATGTCAAACCAACCCACATGACCACGTGTTCTCAGTGCTAAGTTTGACCTAGGCTAGGGTAGCCAAGAGTCCTACAAGTGACCGGTGCAAATTCAAGGACAACAACCAAGGGTCACGAAAGCACTCACACCTCACCCTAGAGAACATACAGCGATTAAAGAAATACAAACTAATCCCTCGGAATGAAGGAGAACGGACTGATAAGCATGTCTAAGGGAGATAGCTGAGAAAGACCATGACGAGTATACTATGGAAAAGAAAAAGAGGACCCAGAAAATGGAAGGTGAACAGAAATCACACCTGAATTATCCACAATGAAAGATGATGTCCGTCTTTAGACAGACTCTGCTGGAACGTTTGAAAGTCAGAGAAATTCACAAGCCAAAAAACGGCAGCGAAGGTCAAGCATGGGCTAACTGGGAAGGGTGAGTTATGAGACTGCTCCAAGCAGGCTCTGAAACCTGTATCCAGGAAGCATGCTGGACCTCAGAGACACAATTATGACAAATCCTCTGACATCACAATGGACCCGAAAAACAACCTAGCCTCATCTACACAGTGCTAGAGTTGGGCTCACTAGTATATTTAACTCCCGTTGCACTCAACTGCACGTTGCCACTGAACATGTAAGTGGCCGGCCGGTGGTGCAGTGGTGAGGTCCGCACCTTCTGGGTCTGTGGCCCAGTATGGGCTGGGTGGAATCCTCGGTTTGGGCCTCCTCACCACTGCTTCAGTTGTTCTGGTGCAGGCGTCCGAGGTAGAGTAGAGGCAGATGGGAAGGGACGTTGGACAGGGCCAGACTTCCACAGCAAATACAGGAGCATTGCCAGCAGATGTGAGCACAGCAATGCACTTGTGCCAAAACAAAACCAATTAAAAGTTGCAAAGAATAGAAAAACTGAAGCTAAGGAAAAAAAAAACAAAAAAAACAGGAGCTTGCCATTACGAAGAATAGGATCTCTGTGAATAACCTTAGCAAAACAGGTGAATTCTATGTTAATTCAAAAACTAGCAAACCTTTGGGGAAAGAAACTCAAGAAGACACAAGAAAAAAAAAGATATCGAGGGATCTAGGAATGGAAGGATTAACACACTTGAAAGGTTCATACCGCAGTAAGGGATCTCTGGATTCCATGCAATCCCAGTCAAAGTTGCAGCAGTATTTGCCACAGAGAAGAAGAGAGAATCCTAAAGTTTCTAGCCAGCAACACGAGACCCTGACTAGGCAAAGGAATCCTCAGGAAAACGAACAAAGCAGCACGTGTCACAATTTCTGATTTCAACATAGAGGACGAAGCGCGAGGTACCGAAACGGCACAGTCTGGGCCCCAAAACAGGCATGAAGACCCATGCAAAACAATTGAGAGCCCAGAGCCCAACTCAAACTTACATGGACAGCCCATTTTGGACCAGGGAGCCAAGTGGAGACAGCGGAGAAAGGAGAGTCTCTACAATAAACGGTGCTGGGAAGCCTGCACAGCCACATGGAACACAACGAGAGTACACCATGATGTTACACCTGGCACACACACCACCTGAAGTGGATTAAAGCCTTGAATGGCAGACTTGAAACCGTGAACCTTGTAGGAGAAGACCTAGGCAGAGTGCTCTTTGCCATCTGTCTGAGCCGCCTATTTGGAAGAAGCATGTCTGACTGGGCAAGGGCAACAAAGGAAACAAGAAACAAACGGGACCACATCAAATGCACACACTTCTGCCCACTCAAGGAAACCATCAACTGAATACTAAGACACCACAACAATTGGGAGAGGATGTTTGCAAACCACACATCGGACAAGGGGTGAAAAGCCCAAAGATACAATCAACTCGCACGTCTCCACAAGAAAAAAAACAAGCCAATGAAAACCTGGTCAAAAGATGGAAGCAGAGATTTCTCCGAAGAAGACAGAAAGAGGGCCAGTAGGTGCATGAAAACTTGTTCACCATCATGAAGTCTCAGGAAAATGCAAATCCAAACTGCAAGGCCATGGCAGCTCACTGTGGTCAGCATGGCTAGAAGGAAGCAGACAGGAAATAACAAGTGTCAGAGAGGAGGTGGAGAGAAGGGAAGCCTCCTGCACTGCTGGTGGGAGTGTAACCCGGTGCAGCCACGATGCCAAAGGTGTGGAACTGCCTCAGAAGTTTAAGTATCCATGTCCCGTATGACCCAGCTATTAATCCGCCGCTTGCTTATCCAAAAAAGTCAGAAAGACTACCGCATAAAGACATGTGCATGGCTGTGTTCACCACAGTCTTACTCCTGATATCCAAGACTTGGAAAGCACCCTGGTGTCCAGCAAGGGATGATTGGAGAAGGAAGATGGGCTATAGCCACACAATGGTATACCACTCAGCCGGAACAAATGATGCAATCCAGCCGTTTGTGACCACCAGAATGGCTGTGAGGGTTTTAGGGGAAGTGTAACAAGCCCCAGTGAGAAATTCAAATACCATAGAATCTCACTTACAAGGAGAAGAAAAAGCAAGCACTAACCAACAGGTGGCACTGAACATTTGTATGCGGGCTCCCAGAGGCAAAGAGGGGCGGTGACGGAGGGTGAAAGAGAAGATTAGGCACAAGTGTGTGGTGAGGGCCTGTGATTAGTCTTACACTGGTGAAGATGATGTAAGCTACACAGAAGTCTAAAGCAATGAGGACGTGAATCTGGAAGTTATAGTACGTTCTAATGCAGGGTCATGGCTATAAATTCACCTCAAATCAAAAATCCAAAAAGGGGTCCAGAATGATGTCATAAAGCTTTGGGGGCGGAAAGAGTTTACAGAAGGTGAACTTCCAAGGATGGAAAATCACCTCCAAATGCTTACAGATGCTACAGAAAGGCAGACCATTCCAAATAGGTGAAGAGGAATACTACGAAGAGAACATGATCAGTCCTAAACCCATGAACGAACGGAAAATGTTACCGTCCATGATGTTATTACTAATCACCTTCACGAATAATCCAAACAGGCCCACGTCTTCCCAAGTTCAGGCAAAAGGTTGGTCCAAAAGTACAATTCAGGGCCGGCCCTGTGGTGGAGCAGGTAAGTGCCCACATTCCGCTTGGGCGGCCCGGGCCTCACTGTTTCACATTACGAGTGCATATCACATTAGTAGTGTTAGGAAATATAGATTTCATGGTATGGTGCGGGCAGAGATCATAAATAAGCAGCAATTGTGAGGATACGTTATCAATACGCACAAGAAAAGGAACCATAAGAATATTACAATCTATGGAAGTATCTGGTACACTTCCCAAAGGCAGAAGGAAGGAAAACTTGTGACCTGCCAAGGTGGAATTGGCAGAGTGCCACGAGATGACACCATCATTGTGCATCAGAACATTCCCTGGGCAACTTCAACTTGTGAGGGAGTCCAGGACTTTTTCTGGGTAAGGTCCACCCATTTTGCCATCTACCCAAGATATAAGAGATAAAACCCAGGATAATCTTACAGGAGTGAAACCAGTGTCTAGAGAGAATGTAGGAGCCCTTTCGAAGTTCAAGGAGAAAGATAGAAACTGACAACAATTGCAGAAAAAGGAAAACTATCCTACCTAGACAGGGTGAGGAGTCAGACTGGTCTGAGATGGCTGTGAAACTCTGTGTGCACGGAGGTTGTCAGGACAACTTCGAATTTTGAGGTCGCTTATGACATCACGGTGAACATGTCCCCCAGGGTGGCCGCATGGTTACAGTCTGAGGATTGGCCTAGGCTAGGCTATTAAAGGGACAGATACCCAGAAACAGGTTTGGCAAACAGAAAGCAGGCACAGAAACTAGAAGAGATAAAACAGAGTCTGATGCAAGGGATAAGAAAGGAACCCTAGGCCACAAGTGAGAATAGAGGGACAGGCACGGAGAGGAGAACATTGTCATCTATTCAAGTCTATGGGGAGGTCATGCTGATTCAAGCTTGCAACTTCATTGGAAACAAGTGGCCGGACTTGGCGTTCATCACACCTACAGTGCCCTTGTGCCTTAAGCATAATGCAAAGTCAAGAAAGATGTCTTGAGGACATTGAAGAGAAGAATCGATGCCTCCTTTCCAAGGCCCATAGCATTCTTTGCAGGTCAGTCTCTTTTTCCGAAGCTCTGGTGTCACGTGGGCCCACTGGGCACATGGTAATGTGTCCCAAGAGATGTCTTGGAAGCCTTGAAGGAATGGAGCCCTGTCACGCTTGGGGTATGTCTCTTTGTTTGGAAGTGCTCTACAAGGGTGCTGAAAAGCACCCTCTTCCACAGGGCTTCGTTCCTTCGTGAAGGCTGCCCTCCCAGGCTAGTGTGCTCTGTTTGCCTCCATCGAAATTCTCTCCCCCTACCTCTTGCCGTAGAAGGATTATTGATTATGTGTTTTGACACCACATGTAAGGAAGTTGCACGAAAATTAGAACTTTACAGTTGTGTTTCAAGAAAAATAAACAGGCCAGGGTAGAGGATGTAGGGCAAACAAATGGCACACCCTATAAAAATTAAGTAAGCCCGTATCTGGACGGAATCTAGGGGAACGTTCAAGGATCAGGGGTCAAGTTCGAAACTTCCCAAATCCGGAAAAGAGACAGAAAAATATCTTTCCTGGAGAGTGGAATTCATCCGATTTGTCTAAGTTGTCTTGGAAACATTGTGTCCGTGAAGGGGGTTGCCAGGACCACCTCGAATTTGGAGTTTCTGATCTCAGGATGTCAAACCAACCCACATGACCACGTGTTCTCAGTGCTTAGTTTGACCTAGGCTAGGGTAGCCAAGAGTCCTACAAGTGACCGGTGCAAATTCAAGGACAACAACCAAGAGTCACGAAAGCACTCACACCTCACCCTAGAGAACATACAGCGATTAACGAAATACAAACTAATCCCTCGGAATGAAGGAGAACGGACTGATAAGCATGTCTAAGGGAGATAGCTGAGAAAGACCATGACGAGTATACTATGGAAAAGAAAAAGAGGACCCAGAAAATGGAAGGTGAACAGAAATCACACCTGAATTATCCACAATGAAAGATGATGTCCGTCTTTAGACAGACTCTGCTGGAACGTTTGAAAGTCAGAGAAATTCACAAGCCAAAAAACGGCAGCGAAGGTCAAGCATGGGCTAACTGGGAAGGGTGAGTTATGAGACTGCTCCAAGCAGGCTCTGAAACCTGTATCCAGGAAGCATGCTGGACCTCAGAGACACAATTATGACAAATCCTCTGACATCACAATGGACCCGAAAAACAACCTAGCCTCATCTACACAGTGCTAGAGTTGGGCTCACTAGTATATTTAACTCCCGTTGCACTCAACTGCACGTTGCCACTGAACATGTAAGTGGCCGGCCGGTGGTGCAGTGGTGAGGTCCGCACCTTCTGGGTCTGTGGCCCAGTATGGGCTGGGTGGAATCCTCGGTTTGGGCCTCCTCACCACTGCTTCAGTTGTTCTGGTGCAGGCGTCCGAGGTAGAGTAGAGGCAGATGGGAAGGGACGTTGGACAGGGCCAGACTTCCACAGCAAATACAGGAGCATTGCCAGCAGATGTGAGCACAGCAATGCACTTGTGCCAAAACAAAACCAATTAAAAGTTGCAAAGAATAGAAAAACTGAAGCTAAGGAAAAAAAAAACAAAAAAAACAGGAGCTTGCCATTACGAAGAATAGGATCTCTGTGAATAACCTTAGCAAAACAGGTGAATTCTATGTTAATTCAAAAACTAGCAAACCTTTGGGGAAAGAAACTCAAGAAGACACAAGAAAAAAAAAGATATCGAGGGATCTAGGAATGGAAGGATTAACACACTTGAAAGGTTCATACCGCAGTAAGGGATCTCTGGATTCCATGCAATCCCAGTCAAAGTTGCAGCAGTATTTGCCACAGAGAAGAAGAGAGAATCCTAAAGTTTCTAGCCAGCAACACGAGACCCTGACTAGGCAAAGGAATCCTCAGGAAAACGAACAAAGCAGCACGTGTCACAATTTCTGATTTCAACATAGAGGACGAAGCGCGAGGTACCGAAACGGCACAGTCTGGGCCCCAAAACAGGCATGAAGACCCATGCAAAACAATTGAGAGCCCAGAGCCCAACTCAAACTTACATGGACAGCCCATTTTGGACCAGGGAGCCAAGTGGAGACAGCGGAGAAAGGAGAGTCTCTACAATAAACGGTGCTGGGAAGCCTGCACAGCCACATGGAACACAACGAGAGTACACCATGATGTTACACCTGGCACACACACCACCTGAAGTGGATTAAAGCCTTGAATGGCAGACTTGAAACCGTGAACCTTGTAGGAGAAGACCTAGGCAGAGTGCTCTTTGCCATCTGTCTGAGCCGCCTATTTGGAAGAAGCATGTCTGACTGGGCAAGGGCAACAAAGGAAACAAGAAACAAACGGGACCACATCAAATGCACACACTTCTGCCCACTCAAGGAAACCATCAACTGAATACTAAGACACCACAACGATTGGGAGAGGATGTTTGCAAACCACACATCGGACAAGGGGTGAAAAGCCCAAAGATACAATCAACTCGCACGTCTCCACAAGAAAAAAAACAAGCCAATGAAAACCTGGTCAAAAGATGGAAGCAGAGATTTCTCCGAAGAAGACAGAAAGAGGGCCAGTAGGTGCATGAAAACTTGTTCACCATCATGAAGTCTCAGGAAAATGCAAATCCAAACTGCAAGGCCATGGCAGCTCACTGTGGTCAGCATGGCTAGAAGGAAGCAGACAGGAAATAACAAGTGTCAGAGAGGAGGTGGAGAGAAGGGAAGCCTCCTGCACTGCTGGTGGGAGTGTAACCCGGTGCAGCCACGATGCCAAAGGTGTGGAACTGCCTCAGAAGTTTAAGTATCCATGTCCCGTATGACCCAGCTATTAATCTGCCGCTTGCTTATCCAAAAAAGTCAGAAAGACTACCGCATAAAGACATGTGCATGGCTGTGTTCACCACAGTCTTACTCCGGATATCCAAGACTTGGAAAGCAGCCTGGTGTCCAGCAAGGGATGATTGGAGAAGGAAGATGGGCTATAGCCACACAATGGTATACCACTCAGCCGGAACAAATGATGCAATCCAGCCGTTTGTGACCACCAGAATGGCTGTGAGGGTTTTAGGGGAAGTGTAACAAGCCCCAGTGAGAAATTCAAATACCATAGAATCTCACTTACAAGGAGAAGAAAAAGCAAGCACTAACCAACAGGTGGCACTGAACATTTGTATGCGGGCTCCCAGAGGCAAAGAGGGGCGGTGACGGAGGGTGAAAGAGAAGATTAGGCACAAGTGTGTGGTGAGGGCCTGTGATTAGTCTTACACTGGTGAAGATGATGTAAGCTACACAGAAGTCTAAAGCAATGAGGACGTGAATCTGGAAGTTATAGTACGTTCTAATGCAGGGTCATGGCTATAAATTCACCTCAAATCAAAAATCCAAAAAGGGGTCCAGAATGATGTCATAAAGCTTTGGGGGCGGAAAGAGTTTACAGAAGGTGAACTTCCAAGGATGGAAAATCACCTCCAAATGCTTACAGATGCTACAGAAAGGCAGACCATTCCAAATAGGTGAAGAGGAATACTACGAAGAGAACATGATCAGTCCTAAACCCATGAACGAACGGAAAATGTTACCGTCCATGATGTTATTACTAATCACCTTCACGAATAATCCAAACAGGCCCACGTCTTCCCAAGTTCAGGCAAAAGGTTGGTCCAAAAGTACAATTCAGGGCCGGCCCTGTGGTGGAGCAGGTAAGTGCCCACATTCCGCTTGGGCGGCCCGGGCCTCACTGTTTCACATTACGAGTGCATATCACATTAGTAGTGTTAGGAAATATAGATTTCATGGTATGGTGCGGGCAGAGATCATAAATAAGCAGCAATTGTGAGGATACGTTATCAATACGCACAAGAAAAGGAACCATAAGAATATTACAATCTATGGAAGTATCTGGTACACTTCCCAAAGGCAGAAGGAAGGAAAACTTGTGACCTGCCAAGGTGGAATTGGCAGAGTGCCACGAGATGACACCATCATTGTGCATCAGAACATTCCCTGGGCAACTTCAACTTGTGAGGGAGTCCAGGACTTTTTCTGGGTAAGGTCCACCCATTTTGCCATCTACCCAAGATATAAGAGATAAAACCCAGGATAATCTTACAGGAGTGAAACCAGTGTCTAGAGAGAATGTAGGAGCCCTTTCGAAGTTCAAGGAGAAAGATAGAAACTGACAACAATTGCAGAAAAAGGAAAACTATCCTACCTAGACAGGGTGAGGAGTCAGACTGGTCTGAGATGGCTGTGAAACTCTGTGTGCACGGAGGTTGTCAGGACAACTTCGAATTTTGAGGTCGCTTATGACATCACGGTGAACATGTCCCCCAGGGTGGCCGCATGGTTACAGTCTGAGGATTGGCCTAGGCTAGGCTATTAAAGGGACAGATACCCAGAAACAGGTTTGGCAAACAGAAAGCAGGCACAGAAACTAGAAGAGATAAAACAGAGTCTGATGCAAGGGATAAGAAAGGAACCCTAGGCCACAAGTGAGAATAGAGGGACAGGCACGGAGAGGAGAACATTGTCATCTATTCAAGTCTATGGGGAGGTCATGCTGATTCAAGCTTGCAACTTCATTGGAAACAAGTGGCCGGACTTGGCGTTCATCACACCTACAGTGCCCTTGTGCCTTAAGCATAATGCAAAGTCAAGAAAGATGTCTTGAGGACATTGAAGAGAAGAATCGATGCCTCCTTTCCAAGGCCCATAGCATTCTTTGCAGGTCAGTCTCTTTTTCCGAAGCTCTGGTGTCACGTGGGCCCACTGGGCACATGGTAATGTGTCCCAAGAGATGTCTTGGAAGCCTTGAAGGAATGGAGCCCTGTCACGCTTGGGGTATGTCTCTTTGTTTGGAAGTGCTCTACAAGGGTGCTGAAAAGCACCCTCTTCCACAGGGCTTCGTTCCTTCGTGAAGGCTGCCCTCCCAGGCTAGTGTGCTCTGTTTGCCTCCATCGAAATTCTCTCCCCCTACCTCTTGCCGTAGAAGGATTATTGATTATGTGTTTTGACACCACATGTAAGGAAGTTGCACGAAAATTAGAACTTTACAGTTGTGTTTCAAGAAAAATAAACAGGCCAGGGTAGAGGATGTAGGGCAAACAAATGGCACACCCTATAAAAATTAAGTAAGCCCGTATCTGGACGGAATCTAGGGGAACGTTCAAGGATCAGGGGTCAAGTTCGAAACTTCCCAAATCCGGAAAAGAGACAGAAAAATATCTTTCCTGGAGAGTGGAATTCATCCGATTTGTCTAAGTTGTCTTGGAAACATTGTGTCCGTGAAGGGGGTTGCCAGGACCACCTCGAATTTGGAGTTTCTGATCTCAGGATGTCAAACCAACCCACATGACCACGTGTTCTCAGTGCTTAGTTTGACCTAGGCTAGGGTAGCCAAGAGTCCTACAAGTGACCGGTGCAAATTCAAGGACAACAACCAAGAGTCACGAAAGCACTCACACCTCACCCTAGAGAACATACAGCGATTAACGAAATACAAACTAATCCCTTGGAATGAAGGAGAACGGACTGATAAGCATGTCTAAGGGAGATAGCTGAGAAAGACCATGACGAGTATACTATGGAAAAGAAAAAGAGGACCCAGAAAATGGAAGGTGAACAGAAATCACACCTGAATTATCCACAATGAAAGATGATGTCCGTCTTTAGACAGACTCTGCTGGAACGTTTGAAAGTCAGAGAAATTCACAAGCCAAAAAACGGCAGCGAAGGTCAAGCATGGGCTAACTGGGAAGGGTGAGTTATGAGACTGCTCCAAGCAGGCTCTGAAACCTGTATCCAGGAAGCATGCTGGACCTCAGAGACACAATTATGACAAATCCTCTGACATCACAATGGACCCGAAAAACAACCTAGCCTCATCTACACAGTGCTAGAGTTGGGCTCACTAGTATATTTAACTCCCGTTGCACTCAACTGCACGTTGCCACTGAACATGTAAGTGGCCGGCCGGTGGTGCAGTGGTGAGGTCCGCACCTTCTGGGTCTGTGGCCCAGTATGGGCTGGGTGGAATCCTCGGTTTGGGCCTCCTCACCACTGCTTCAGTTGTTCTGGTGCAGGCGTCCGAGGTAGAGTAGAGGCAGATGGGAAGGGACGTTGGACAGGGCCAGACTTCCACAGCAAATACAGGAGCATTGCCAGCAGATGTGAGCACAGCAATGCACTTGTGCCAAAACAAAACCAATTAAAAGTTGCAAAGAATAGAAAAACTGAAGCTAAGGAAAAAAAAAACAAAAAAAACAGGAGCTTGCCATTACGAAGAATAGGATCTCTGTGAATAACCTTAGCAAAACAGGTGAATTCTATGTTAATTCAAAAACTAGCAAACCTTTGGGGAAAGAAACTCAAGAAGACACAAGAAAAAAAAAGATATCGAGGGATCTAGGAATGGAAGGATTAACACACTTGAAAGGTTCATACCGCAGTAAGGGATCTCTGGATTCCATGCAATCCCAGTCAAAGTTGCAGCAGTATTTGCCACAGAGAAGAAGAGAGAATCCTAAAGTTTCTAGCCAGCAACACGAGACCCTGACTAGGCAAAGGAATCCTCAGGAAAACGAACAAAGCAGCACGTGTCACAATTTCTGATTTCAACATAGAGGACGAAGCGCGAGGTACCGAAACGGCACAGTCTGGGCCCCAAAACAGGCATGAAGACCCATGCAAAACAATTGAGAGCCCAGAGCCCAACTCAAACTTACATGGACAGCCCATTTTGGACCAGGGAGCCAAGTGGAGACAGCGGAGAAAGGAGAGTCTCTACAATAAACGGTGCTGGGAAGCCTGCACAGCCACATGGAACACAACGAGAGTACACCATGATGTTACACCTGGCACACACACCACCTGAAGTGGATTAAAGCCTTGAATGGCAGACTTGAAACCGTGAACCTTGTAGGAGAAGACCTAGGCAGAGTGCTCTTTGCCATCTGTCTGAGCCGCCTATTTGGAAGAAGCATGTCTGACTGGGCAAGGGCAACAAAGGAAACAAGAAACAAACGGGACCACATCAAATGCACACACTTCTGCCCACTCAAGGAAACCATCAACTGAATACTAAGACACCACAACAATTGGGAGAGGATGTTTGCAAACCACACATCGGACAAGGGGTGAAAAGCCCAAAGATACAATCAACTCGCACGTCTCCACAAGAAAAAAAACAAGCCAATGAAAACCTGGTCAAAAGATGGAAGCAGAGATTTCTCCGAAGAAGACAGAAAGAGGGCCAGTAGGTGCATGAAAACTTGTTCACCATCATGAAGTCTCAGGAAAATGCAAATCCA
This sequence comes from Equus asinus, assembly GCF_041296235.1. NCBI lineage: Eukaryota > Metazoa > Chordata > Mammalia > Perissodactyla > Equidae > Equus > Equus asinus. Next base: position 6,506,284 of record NC_091813.1, on the reverse strand, counting down.
AACTGCAAGGCCATGGCAGCTCACTGTGGTCAGCATGGCTAGAAGGAAGCAGACAGGAAATAACAAGTGTCAGAGAGGAGGTGGAGAGAAGGGAAGCCTCCTGTACTGCTGGTGGGAGTGTAACCCGGTGCAGCCACGATGCCAAAGGTGTGGAACTGCCTCAGAAGTTTAAGTATCCATGTCCCGTATGACCCAGCTATTAATCTGCCGCTTGCTTATCCAAAACAGTCAGAAAGACTACCGCATAAAGACATGTGCATGGCTGTGTTCACCACAGTCTTACTCCGGATATCCAAGACTTGGAAAGCACCCTGGTGTCCAGCAAGGGATGATTGGAGAAGGAAGATGGGCTATAGCCACACAATGGTATACCACTCAGCCGGAACAAATGATGCAATCCAGCCGTTTGTGACCACCAGAATGGCTGTGAGGGTTTTAGGGGAAGTGTAACAAGCCCCAGTGAGAAATTCAAATACCATAGAATCTCACTTACAAGGAGTAGAAAAAGCAAGCACTAACCAACAGGTGGCACTGAACATTTGTATGCGGGCTCCCAGAGGCAAAGAGGGGCGGTGACGGAGGGTGAAAGAGAAGATTAGGCACAAGTGTGTGGTGAGGGCCTGTGATTAGTCTTACACTGGTGAAGATGATGTAAGCTACACAGAAGTCTAAAGCAATGAGGATGTGAATCTGGAAGTTATAGTACGTTCTAATGCAGGGTCATGGCTATAAATTCACCTCAAATCAAAAATCCAAAAAGGGGTCCAGAATGATGTCATAAAGCTTTGGGGGCGGAAAGAGTTTACAGAAGGTGAACTTCCAAGGATGGAAAATCACCTCCAAATGCTTACAGATGCTACAGAAAGGCAGACCATTCCAAATAGGTGAAGAGGAATACTACGAAGAGAACATGATCAGTCCTAAACCCATGAACGAACGGAAAATGTTACCGTCCATGATGTTATTACTAATCACCTTCACGAATAATCCAAACAGGCCCACGTCTTCCCAAGTTCAGGCAAAAGGTTGGTCCAAAAGTACAATTCAGGGCCGGCCCTGTGGTGGAGCAGGTAAGTGCCCACATTCCGCTTGGGCGGCCCGGGCCTCACTGTTTCACATTACGAGTGCATATCACATTAGTAGTGTTAGGAAATATAGATTTCATGGTATGGTGCGGGCAGAGATCATAAATAAGCAGCAATTGTGAGGATACGTTATCAATACGCACAAGAAAAGGAACCATAAGAATATTACAATCTATGGAAGTATCTGGTACACTTCCCAAAGGCAGAAGGAAGGAAAACTTGTGACCTGCCAAGGTGGAATTGGCAGAGTGCCACGAGATGACACCATCATTGTGCATCAGAACATTCCCTGGGCAACTTCAACTTGTGAGGGAGTCCAGGACTTTTTCTGGGTAAGGTCCACCCATTTTGCCATCTACCCAAGATATAAGAGATAAAACCCAGGATAATCTTACAGGAGTGACACCAGTGTCTAGAGAGAATGTAGGAGCCCTTTCGAAGTTCAAGGAGAAAGATAGAAACTGACAACAATTGCAGAAAAAGGAAAACTATCCTACCTAGACAGGGTGAGGAGTCAGACTGGTCTGAGATGGCTGTGAAACTCTGTGTGCACGGAGGTTGTCAGGACAACTTCGAATTTTGAGGTCGCTTATGACATCACGGTGAACATGTCCCCCAGGGTGGCCGCATGGTTACAGTCTGAGGATTGGCCTAGGCTAGGCTATTAAAGGGACAGATACCCAGAAACAGGTTTGGCAAACAGAAAGCAGGCACAGAAACTAGAAGAGATAAAACAGAGTCTGATGCAAGGGATAAGAAAGGAACCCTAGGCCACAAGTGAGAATAGAGGGACAGGCACGGAGAGGAGAACATTGTCATCTATTCAAGTCTATGGGGAGGTCATGCTGATTCAAGCTTGCAACTTCATTGGAAACAAGTGGCCGGACTTGGCGTTCATCACACCTACAGTGCCCTTGTGCCTTAAGCATAATGCAAAGTCAAGAAAGATGTCTTGAGGACATTGAAGAGAAGAATCGATGCCTCCTTTCCAAGGCCCATAGCATTCTTTGCAGGTCAGTCTCTTTTTCCGAAGCTCTGGTGTCACGTGGGCCCACTGGGCACATGGTAATGTGTCCCAAGAGATGTCTTGGAAGCCTTGAAGGAATGGAGCCCTGTCACGCTTGGGGTATGTCTCTTTGTTTGGAAGTGCTCTACAAGGGTGCTGAAAAGCACCCTCTTCCACAGGGCTTCGTTCCTTCGTGAAGGCTGCCCTCCCAGGCTAGTGTGCTCTGTTTGCCTCCATCGAAATTCTCTCCCCCTACCTCTTGCCGTAGAAGGATTATTGATTATGTGTTTTGACACCACATGTAAGGAAGTTGCACGAAAATTAGAACTTTACAGTTGTGTTTCAAGAAAAATAAACAGGCCAGGGTAGAGGATGTAGGGCAAACAAATGGCACACCCTATAAAAATTAAGTAAGCCCGTATCTGGACGGAATCTAGGGGAACGTTCAAGGATCAGGGGTCAAGTTCGAAACTTCCCAAATCCGGAAAAGAGACAGAAAAATATCTTTCCTGGAGAGTGGAATTCATCCGATTTGTCTAAGTTGTCTTGGAAACATTGTGTCCGTGAAGGGGGTTGCCAGGACCACCTCGAATTTGGAGTTTCTGATCTCAGGATGTCAAACCAACCCACATGACCACGTGTTCTCAGTGCTTAGTTTGACCTAGGCTAGGGTAGCCAAGAGTCCTACAAGTGACCGGTGCAAATTCAAGGACAACAACCAAGAGTCACGAAAGCACTCACACCTCACCCTAGAGAACATACAGCGATTAAAGAAATACAAACTAATCCCTTGGAATGAAGGAGAACGGACTGATAAGCATGTCTAAGGGAGATAGCTGAGAAAGACCATGACGAGTATACTATGGAAAAGAAAAAGAGGACCCAGAAAATGGAAGGTGAACAGAAATCACACCTGAATTATCCACAATGAAAGATGATGTCCGTCTTTAGACAGACTCTGCTGGAACGTTTGAAAGTCAGAGAAATTCACAAGGCAAAAAACGGCAGCGAAGGTCAAGCATGGGCTAACTGGGAAGGGTGAGTTATGAGACTGCTCCAAGCAGGCTCTGAAACCTGTATCCAGGAAGCATGCTGGACCTCAGAGACACAATTATGACAAATCCTCTGACATCACAATGGACCCGAAAAACAACCTAGCCTCATCTACACAGTGCTAGAGTTGGGCTCACTAGTATATTTAACTCCCGTTGCACTCAACTGCACGTTGCCACTGAACATGTAAGTGGCCGGCCGGTGGTGCAGTGGTGAGGTCCGCACCTTCTGGGTCTGTGGCCCAGTATGGGCTGGGTGGAATCCTCGGTTTGGGCCTCCTCACCACTGCTTCAGTTGTTCTGGTGCAGGCGTCCGAGGTAGAGTAGAGGCAGATGGGAAGGGACGTTGGACAGGGCCAGACTTCCACAGCAAATACAGGAGCATTGCCAGCAGATGTGAGCACAGCAATGCACTTGTGCCAAAACAAAACCAATTAAAAGTTGCAAAGAATAGAAAAACTGAAGCTAAGGAAAAAAAAAAACAAAAAAACAGGAGCTTGCCATTACGAAGAATAGGATCTCTGTGAATAACCTTAGCAAAACAGGTGAATTCTATGTTAATTCAAAAACTAGCAAACCTTTGGGGAAAGAAACTCAAGAAGACACAAGAAAAAAAAAGATATCGAGGGATCTAGGAATGGAAGGATTAACACACTTGAAAGGTTCATACCGCAGTAAGGGATCTCTGGATTCCATGCAATCCCAGTCAAAGTTGCAGCAGTATTTGCCACAGAGAAGAAGAGAGAATCCTAAAGTTTCTAGCCAGCAACACGAGACCCTGACTAGGCAAAGGAATCCTCAGGAAAACGAACAAAGCAGCACGTGTCACAATTTCTGATTTCAACATAGAGGACGAAGCGCGAGGTACCGAAACGGCACAGTCTGGGCCCCAAAATAGGCATGAAGACCCATGCAAAACAATTGAGAGCCCAGAGCCCAACTCAAACTTACATGGACAGCCCATTTTGGACCAGGGAGCCAAGTGGAGACAGCGGAGAAAGGAGAGTCTCTACAATAAACGGTGCTGGGAAGCCTGCACAGCCACATGGAACACAACGAGAGTACACCATGATGTTACACCTGGCACACACACCACCTGAAGTGGATTAAAGCCTTGAATGGCAGACTTGAAACCGTGAACCTTGTAGGAGAAGACCTAGGCAGAGTGCTCTTTGCCATCTGTCTGAGCCGCCTATTTGGAAGAAGCATGTCTGACTGGGCAAGGGCAACAAAGGAAACAAGAAACAAACGGGACCACATCAAATGCACACACTTCTGCCCACTCAAGGAAACCATCAACTGAATACTAAGACACCACAACGATTGGGAGAGGATGTTTGCAAACCACACATCGGACAAGGGGTGAAAAGCCCAAAGATACAATCAACTCGCACGTCTCCACAAGAAAAAAAACAAGCCAATGAAAACCTGGTCAAAAGATGGAAGCAGAGATTTCTCCGAAGAAGACAGAAAGAGGGCCAGTAGGTGCATGAAAACTTGTTCACCATCATGAAGTCTCAGGAAAATGCAAATCCAAACTGCAAGGCCATGGCAGCTCACTGTGGTCAGCATGGCTAGAAGGAAGCAGACAGGAAATAACAAGTGTCAGAGAGGAGGTGGAGAGAAGGGAAGCCTCCTGCACTGCTGGTGGGAGTGTAACCCGGTGCAGCCACGATGCCAAAGGTGTGGAACTGCCTCAGAAGTTTAAGTATCCATGTCCCGTATGACCCAGCTATTAATCTGCCGCTTGCTTATCCAAAAAAGTCAGAAAGACTACCGCATAAAGACATGTGCATGGCTGTGTTCACCACAGTCTTACTCCGGATATCCAAGACTTGGAAAGCACCCTGGTGTCCAGCAAGGGATGATTGGAGAAGGAAGATGGGCTATAGCCACACAATGGTATACCACTCAGCCGGAACAAATGATGCAATCCAGCCGTTTGTGACCACCAGAATGGCTGTGAGGGTTTTAGGGGAAGTGTAACAAGCCCCAGTGAGAAATTCAAATACCATAGAATCTCACTTACAAGGAGAAGAAAAAGCAAGCACTAACCAACAGGTGGCACTGAACATTTGTATGCGGGCTCCCAGAGGCAAAGAGGGGCGGTGACGGAGGGTGAAAGAGAAGATTAGGCACAAGTGTGTGGTGAGGGCCTGTGATTAGTCTTACACTGGTGAAGATGATGTAAGCTACACAGAAGTCTAAAGCAATGAGGATGTGAATCTGGAAGTTATAGTACGTTCTAATGCAGGGTCATGGCTATAAATTCACCTCAAATCAAAAATCCAAAAAGGGGTCCAGAATGATGTCATAAAGCTTTGGGGGCGGAAAGAGTTTACAGAAGGTGAACTTCCAAGGATGGAAAATCACCTCCAAATGCTTACAGATGCTACAGAAAGGCAGACCATTCCAAATAGGTGAAGAGGAATACTACGAAGAGAACATGATCAGTCCTAAACCCATGAACGAACGGAAAATGTTACCGTCCATGATGTTATTACTAATCACCTTCACGAATAATCCAAACAGGCCCACGTCTTCCCAAGTTCAGGCAAAAGGTTGGTCCAAAAGTACAATTCAGGGCCGGCCCTGTGGTGGAGCAGGTAAGTGCCCACATTCCGCTTGGGCGGCCCGGGCCTCACTGTTTCACATTACGAGTGCATATCACATTAGTAGTGTTAGGAAATATAGATTTCATGGTATGGTGCGGGCAGAGATCATAAATAAGCAGCAATTGTGAGGATACGTTATCAATACGCACAAGAAAAGGAACCATAAGAATATTACAATCTATGGAAGTATCTGGTACACTTCCCAAAGGCAGAAGGAAGGAAAACTTGTGACCTGCCAAGGTGGAATTGGCAGAGTGCCACGAGATGACACCATCATTGTGCATCAGAACATTCCCTGGGCAACTTCAACTTGTGAGGGAGTCCAGGACTTTTTCTGGGTAAGGTCCACCCATTTTGCCATCTACCCAAGATATAAGAGATAAAACCCAGGATAATCTTACAGGAGTGACACCAGTGTCTAGAGAGAATGTAGGAGCCCTTTCGAAGTTCAAGGAGAAAGATAGAAACTGACAACAATTGCAGAAAAAGGAAAACTATCCTACCTAGACAGGGTGAGGAGTCAGACTGGTCTGAGATGGCTGTGAAACTCTGTGTGCACGGAGGTTGTCAGGACAACTTCGAATTTTGAGGTCGCTTATGACATCACGGTGAACATGTCCCCCAGGGTGGCCGCATGGTTACAGTCTGAGGATTGGCCTAGGCTAGGCTATTAAAGGGACAGATACCCAGAAACAGGTTTGGCAAACAGAAAGCAGGCACAGAAACTAGAAGAGATAAAACAGAGTCTGATGCAAGGGATAAGAAAGGAACCCTAGGCCACAAGTGAGAATAGAGGGACAGGCACGGAGAGGAGAACATTGTCATCTATTCAAGTCTATGGGGAGGTCATGCTGATTCAAGCTTGCAACTTCATTGGAAACAAGTGGCCGGACTTGGCGTTCATCACACCTACAGTGCCCTTGTGCCTTAAGCATAATGCAAAGTCAAGAAAGATGTCTTGAGGACATTGAAGAGAAGAATCGATGCCTCCTTTCCAAGGCCCATAGCATTCTTTGCAGGTCAGTCTCTTTTTCCGAAGCTCTGGTGTCACGTGGGCCCACTGGGCACATGGTAATGTGTCCCAAGAGATGTCTTGGAAGCCTTGAAGGAATGGAGCCCTGTCACGCTTGGGGTATGTCTCTTTGTTTGGAAGTGCTCTACAAGGGTGCTGAAAAGCACCCTCTTCCACAGGGCTTCGTTCCTTCGTGAAGGCTGCCCTCCCAGGCTAGTGTGCTCTGTTTGCCTCCATCGAAATTCTCTCCCCCTACCTCTTGCCGTAGAAGGATTATTGATTATGTGTTTTGACACCACATGTAAGGAAGTTGCACGAAAATTAGAACTTTACAGTTGTGTTTCAAGAAAAATAAACAGGCCAGGGTAGAGGATGTAGGGCAAACAAATGGCACACCCTATAAAAATTAAGTAAGCCCGTATCTGGACGGAATCTAGGGGAACGTTCAAGGATCAGGGGTCAAGTTCGAAACTTCCCAAATCCGGAAAAGAGACAGAAAAATATCTTTCCTGGAGAGTGGAATTCATCCGATTTGTCTAAGTTGTCTTGGAAACATTGTGTCCGTGAAGGGGGTTGCCAGGACCACCTCGAATTTGGAGTTTCTGATCTCAGGATGTCAAACCAACCCACATGACCACGTGTTCTCAGTGCTTAGTTTGACCTAGGCTAGGGTAGCCAAGAGTCCTACAAGTGACCGGTGCAAATTCAAGGACAACAACCAAGAGTCACGAAAGCACTCACACCTCACCCTAGAGAACATACAGCGATTAAAGAAATACAAACTAATCCCTTGGAATGAAGGAGAACGGACTGATAAGCATGTCTAAGGGAGATAGCTGAGAAAGACCATGACGAGTATACTATGGAAAAGAAAAAGAGGACCCAGAAAATGGAAGGTGAACAGAAATCACACCTGAATTATCCACAATGAAAGATGATGTCCGTCTTTAGACAGACTCTGCTGGAACGTTTGAAAGTCAGAGAAATTCACAAGGCAAAAAACGGCAGCGAAGGTCAAGCATGGGCTAACTGGGAAGGGTGAGTTATGAGACTGCTCCAAGCAGGCTCTGAAACCTGTATCCAGGAAGCATGCTGGACCTCAGAGACACAATTATGACAAATCCTCTGACATCACAATGGACCCGAAAAACAACCTAGCCTCATCTACACAGTGCTAGAGTTGGGCTCACTAGTATATTTAACTCCCGTTGCACTCAACTGCACGTTGCCACTGAACATGTAAGTGGCCGGCCGGTGGTGCAGTGGTGAGGTCCGCACCTTCTGGGTCTGTGGCCCAGTATGGGCTGGGTGGAATCCTCGGTTTGGGCCTCCTCACCACTGCTTCAGTTGTTCTGGTGCAGGCGTCCGAGGTAGAGTAGAGGCAGATGGGAAGGGACGTTGGACAGGGCCAGACTTCCACAGCAAATACAGGAGCATTGCCAGCAGATGTGAGCACAGCAATGCACTTGTGCCAAAACAAAACCAATTAAAAGTTGCAAAGAATAGAAAAACTGAAGCTAAGGAAAAAAAAAAACAAAAAAACAGGAGCTTGCCATTACGAAGAATAGGATCTCTGTGAATAACCTTAGCAAAACAGGTGAATTCTATGTTAATTCAAAAACTAGCAAACCTTTGGGGAAAGAAACTCAAGAAGACACAAGAAAAAAAAAGATATCGAGGGATCTAGGAATGGAAGGATTAACACACTTGAAAGGTTCATACCGCAGTAAGGGATCTCTGGATTCCATGCAATCCCAGTCAAAGTTGCAGCAGTATTTGCCACAGAGAAGAAGAGAGAATCCTAAAGTTTCTAGCCAGCAACACGAGACCCTGACTAGGCAAAGGAATCCTCAGGAAAACGAACAAAGCAGCACGTGTCACAATTTCTGATTTCAACATAGAGGACGAAGCGCGAGGTACCGAAACGGCACAGTCTGGGCCCCAAAATAGGCATGAAGACCCATGCAAAACAATTGAGAGCCCAGAGCCCAACTCAAACTTACATGGACAGCCCATTTTGGACCAGGGAGCCAAGTGGAGACAGCGGAGAAAGGAGAGTCTCTACAATAAACGGTGCTGGGAAGCCTGCACAGCCACATGGAACACAACGAGAGTACACCATGATGTTACACCTGGCACACACACCACCTGAAGTGGATTAAAGCCTTGAATGGCAGACTTGAAACCGTGAACCTTGTAGGAGAAGACCTAGGCAGAGTGCTCTTTGCCATCTGTCTGAGCCGCCTATTTGGAAGAAGCATGTCTGACTGGGCAAGGGCAACAAAGGAAACAAGAAACAAACGGGACCACATCAAATGCACACACTTCTGCCCACTCAAGGAAACCATCAACTGAATACTAAGACACCACAACGATTGGGAGAGGATGTTTGCAAACCACACATCGGACAAGGGGTGAAAAGCCCAAAGATACAATCAACTCGCACGTCTCCACAAGAAAAAAAACAAGCCAATGAAAACCTGGTCAAAAGATGGAAGCAGAGATTTCTCCGAAGAAGACAGAAAGAGGGCCAGTAGGTGCATGAAAACTTGTTCACCATCATGAAGTCTCAGGAAAATGCAAATCCAAACTGCAAGGCCATGGCAGCTCACTGTGGTCAGCATGGCTAGAAGGAAGCAGACAGGAAATAACAAGTGTCAGAGAGGAGGTGGAGAGAAGGGAAGCCTCCTGCACTGCTGGTGGGAGTGTAACCCGGTGCAGCCACGATGCCAAAGGTGTGGAACTGCCTCAGAAGTTTAAGTATCCATGTCCCGTATGACCCAGCTATTAATCTGCCGCTTGCTTATCCAAAAAAGTCAGAAAGACTACCGCATAAAGACATGTGCATGGCTGTGTTCACCACAGTCTTACTCCGGATATCCAAGACTTGGAAAGCACCCTGGTGTCCAGCAAGGGATGATTGGAGAAGGAAGATGGGCTATAGCCACACAATGGTATACCACTCAGCCGGAACAAATGATGCAATCCAGCCGTTTGTGACCACCAGAATGGCTGTGAGGGTTTTAGGGGAAGTGTAACAAGCCCCAGTGAGAAATTCAAATACCATAGAATCTCACTTACAAGGAGAAGAAAAAGCAAGCACTAACCAACAGGTGGCACTGAACATTTGTATGCGGGCTCCCAGAGGCAAAGAGGGGCGGTGACGGAGGGTGAAAGAGAAGATTAGGCACAAGTGTGTGGTGAGGGCCTGTGATTAGTCTTACACTGGTGAAGATGATGTAAGCTACACAGAAGTCTAAAGCAATGAGGATGTGAATCTGGAAGTTATAGTACGTTCTAATGCAGGGTCATGGCTATAAATTCACCTCAAATCAAAAATCCAAAAAGGGGTCCAGAATGATGTCATAAAGCTTTGGGGGCGGAAAGAGTTTACAGAAGGTGAACTTCCAAGGATGGAAAATCACCTCCAAATGCTTACAGATGCTACAGAAAGGCAGACCATTCCAAATAGGTGAAGAGGAATACTACGAAGAGAACATGATCAGTCCTAAACCCATGAACGAACGGAAAATGTTACCGTCCATGATGTTATTACTAATCACCTTCACGAATAATCCAAACAGGCCCACGTCTTCCCAAGTTCAGGCAAAAGGTTGGTCCAAAAGTACAATTCAGGGCCGGCCCTGTGGTGGAGCAGGTAAGTGCCCACATTCCGCTTGGGCGGCCCGGGCCTCACTGTTTCACATTACGAGTGCATATCACATTAGTAGTGTTAGGAAATATAGATTTCATGGTATGGTGCGGGCAGAGATCATAAATAAGCAGCAATTGTGAGGATACGTTATCAATACGCACAAGAAAAGGAACCATAAGAATATTACAATCTATGGAAGTATCTGGTACACTTCCCAAAGGCAGAAGGAAGGAAAACTTGTGACCTGCCAAGGTGGAATTGGCAGAGTGCCACGAGATGACACCATCATTGTGCATCAGAACATTCCCTGGGCAACTTCAACTTGTGAGGGAGTCCAGGACTTTTTCTGGGTAAGGTCCACCCATTTTGCCATCTACCCAAGATATAAGAGATAAAACCCAGGATAATCTTACAGGAGTGACACCAGTGTCTAGAGAGAATGTAGGAGCCCTTTCGAAGTTCAAGGAGAAAGATAGAAACTGACAACAATTGCAGAAAAAGGAAAACTATCCTACCTAGACAGGGTGAGGAGTCAGACTGGTCTGAGATGGCTGTGAAACTCTGTGTGCACGGAGGTTGTCAGGACAACTTCGAATTTTGAGGTCGCTTATGACATCACGGTGAACATGTCCCCCAGGGTGGCCGCATGGTTACAGTCTGAGGATTGGCCTAGGCTAGGCTATTAAAGGGACAGATACCCAGAAACAGGTTTGGCAAACAGAAAGCAGGCACAGAAACTAGAAGAGATAAAACAGAGTCTGATGCAAGGGATAAGAAAGGAACCCTAGGCCACAAGTGAGAATAGAGGGACAGGCACGGAGAGGAGAACATTGTCATCTATTCAAGTCTATGGGGAGGTCATGCTGATTCAAGCTTGCAACTTCATTGGAAACAAGTGGCCGGACTTGGCGTTCATCACACCTACAGTGCCCTTGTGCCTTAAGCATAATGCAAAGTCAAGAAAGATGTCTTGAGGACATTGAAGAGAAGAATCGATGCCTCCTTTCCAAGGCCCATAGCATTCTTTGCAGGTCAGTCTCTTTTTCCGAAGCTCTGGTGTCACGTGGGCCCACTGGGCACATGGTAATGTGTCCCAAGAGATGTCTTGGAAGCCTTGAAGGAATGGAGCCCTGTCACGCTTGGGGTATGTCTCTTTGTTTGGAAGTGCTCTACAAGGGTGCTGAAAAGCACCCTCTTCCACAGGGCTTCGTTCCTTCGTGAAGGCTGCCCTCCCAGGCTAGTGTGCTCTGTTTGCCTCCATCGAAATTCTCTCCCCCTACCTCTTGCCGTAGAAGGATTATTGATTATGTGTTTTGACACCACATGTAAGGAAGTTGCACGAAAATTAGAACTTTACAGTTGTGTTTCAAGAAAAATAAACAGGCCAGGGTAGAGGATGTAGGGCAAACAAATGGCACACCCTATAAAAATTAAGTAAGCCCGTATCTGGACGGAATCTAGGGGAACGTTCAAGGATCAGGGGTCAAGTTCGAAACTTCCCAAATCCGGAAAAGAGACAGAAAAATATCTTTCCTGGAGAGTGGAATTCATCCGATTTGTCTAAGTTGTCTTGGAAACATTGTGTCCGTGAAGGGGGTTGCCAGGACCACCTCGAATTTGGAGTTTCTGATCTCAGGATGTCAAACCAACCCACATGACCACGTGTTCTCAGTGCTTAGTTTGACCTAGGCTAGGGTAGCCAAGAGTCCTACAAGTGACCGGTGCAAATTCAAGGACAACAACCAAGAGTCACGAAAGCACTCACACCTCACCCTAGAGAACATACAGCGATTAAAGAAATACAAACTAATCCCTTGGAATGAAGGAGAACGGACTGATAAGCATGTCTAAGGGAGATAGCTGAGAAAGACCATGACGAGTATACTATGGAAAAGAAAAAGAGGACCCAGAAAATGGAAGGTGAACAGAAATCACACCTGAATTATCCACAATGAAAGATGATGTCCGTCTTTAGACAGACTCTGCTGGAACGTTTGAAAGTCAGAGAAATTCACAAGCCAAAAAACGGCAGCGAAGGTCAAGCATGGGCTAACTGGGAAGGGTGAGTTATGAGACTGCTCCAAGCAGGCTCTGAAACCTGTATCCAGGAAGCATGCTGGACCTCAGAGACACAATTATGACAAATCCTCTGACATCACAATGGACCCGAAAAACAACCTAGCCTCATCTACACAGTGCTAGAGTTGGGCTCACTAGTATATTTAACTCCCGTTGCACTCAACTGCACGTTGCCACTGAACATGTAAGTGGCCGGCCGGTGGTGCAGTGGTGAGGTCCGCACCTTCTGGGTCTGTGGCCCAGTATGGGCTGGGTGGAATCCTCGGTTTGGGCCTCCTCACCACTGCTTCAGTTGTTCTGGTGCAGGCGTCCGAGGTAGAGTAGAGGCAGATGGGAAGGGACGTTGGACAGGGCCAGACTTCCACAGCAAATACAGGAGCATTGCCAGCAGATGTGAGCACAGCAATGCACTTGTGCCAAAACAAAACCAATTAAAAGTTGCAAAGAATAGAAAAACTGAAGCTAAGGAAAAAAAAAAACAAAAAAACAGGAGCTTGCCATTACGAAGAATAGGATCTCTGTGAATAACCTTAGCAAAACAGGTGAATTCTATGTTAATTCAAAAACTAGCAAACCTTTGGGGAAAGAAACTCAAGAAGACACAAGAAAAAAAAAGATATCGAGGGATCTAGGAATGGAAGGATTAACACACTTGAAAGGTTCATACCGCAGTAAGGGATCTCTGGATTCCATGCAATCCCAGTCAAAGTTGCAGCAGTATTTGCCACAGAGAAGAAGAGAGAATCCTAAAGTTTCTAGCCAGCAACACGAGACCCTGACTAGGCAAAGGAATCCTCAGGAAAACGAACAAAGCAGCACGTGTCACAATTTCTGATTTCAACATAGAGGACGAAGCGCGAGGTACCGAAACGGCACAGTCTGGGCCCCAAAATAGGCATGAAGACCCATGCAAAACAATTGAGAGCCCAGAGCCCAACTCAAACTTACATGGACAGCCCATTTTGGACCAGGGAGCCAAGTGGAGACAGCGGAGAAAGGAGAGTCTCTACAATAAACGGTGCTGGGAAGCCTGCACAGCCACATGGAACACAACGAGAGTACACCATGATGTTACACCTGGCACACACACCACCTGAAGTGGATTAAAGCCTTGAATGGCAGACTTGAAACCGTGAACCTTGTAGGAGAAGACCTAGGCAGAGTGCTCTTTGCCATCTGTCTGAGCCGCCTATTTGGAAGAAGCATGTCTGACTGGGCAAGGGCAACAAAGGAAACAAGAAACAAACGGGACCACATCAAATGCACACACTTCTGCCCACTCAAGGAAACCATCAACTGAATACTAAGACACCACAACGATTGGGAGAGGATGTTTGCAAACCACACATCGGACAAGGGGTGAAAAGCCCAAAGATACAATCAACTCGCACGTCTCCACAAGAAAAAAAACAAGCCAATGAAAACCTGGTCAAAAGATGGAAGCAGAGATTTCTCCGAAGAAGACAGAAAGAGGGCCAGTAGGTGCATGAAAACTTGTTCACCATCATGAAGTCTCAGGAAAATGCAAATCCAAACTGCAAGGCCATGGCAGCTCACTGTGGTCAGCATGGCTAGAAGGAAGCAGACAGGAAATAACAAGTGTCAGAGAGGAGGTGGAGAGAAGGGAAGCCTCCTGCACTGCTGGTGGGAGTGTAACCCGGTGCAGCCACGATGCCAAAGGTGTGGAACTGCCTCAGAAGTTTAAGTATCCATGTCCCGTATGACCCAGCTATTAATCTGCCGCTTGCTTATCCAAAACAGTCAGAAAGACTACCGCATAAAGACATGTGCATGGCTGTGTTCACCACAGTCTTACTCCGGATATCCAAGACTTGGAAAGCACCCTGGTGTCCAGCAAGGGATGATTGGAGAAGGAAGATGGGCTATAGCCACACAATGGTATACCACTCAGCCGGAACAAATGATGCAATCCAGCCGTTTGTGACCACCAGAATGGCTGTGAGGGTTTTAGGGGAAGTGTAACAAGCCCCAGTGAGAAATTCAAATACCATAGAATCTCACTTACAAGGAGAAGAAAAAGCAAGCACTAACCAACAGGTGGCACTGAACATTTGTATGCGGGCTCCCAGAGGCAAAGAGGGGCGGTGACGGAGGGTGAAAGAGAAGATTAGGCACAAGTGTGTGGTGAGGGCCTGTGATTAGTCTTACACTGGTGAAGATGATGTAAGCTACACAGAAGTCTAAAGCAATGAGGATGTGAATCTGGAAGTTATAGTACGTTCTAATGCAGGGTCATGGCTATAAATTCACCTCAAATCAAAAATCCAAAAAGGGGTCCAGAATGATGTCATAAAGCTTTGGGGGCGGAAAGAGTTTACAGAAGGTGAACTTCCAAGGATGGAAAATCACCTCCAAATGCTTACAGATGCTACAGAAAGGCAGACCATTCCAAATAGGTGAAGAGGAATACTACGAAGAGAACATGATCAGTCCTAAACCCATGAACGAACGGAAAATGTTACCGTCCATGATGTTATTACTAATCACCTTCACGAATAATCCAAACAGGCCCACGTCTTCCCAAGTTCAGGCAAAAGGTTGGTCCAAAAGTACAATTCAGGGCCGGCCCTGTGGTGGAGCAGGTAAGTGCCCACATTCCGCTTGGGCGGCCCGGGCCTCACTGTTTCACATTACGAGTGCATATCACATTAGTAGTGTTAGGAAATATAGATTTCATGGTATGGTGCGGGCAGAGATCATAAATAAGCAGCAATTGTGAGGATACGTTATCAATACGCACAAGAAAAGGAACCATAAGAATATTACAATCTATGGAAGTATCTGGTACACTTCCCAAAGGCAGAAGGAAGGAAAACTTGTGACCTGCCAAGGTGGAATTGGCAGAGTGCCACGAGATGACACCATCATTGTGCATCAGAACATTCCCTGGGCAACTTCAACTTGTGAGGGAGTCCAGGACTTTTTCTGGGTAAGGTCCACCCATTTTGCCATCTACCCAAGATATAAGAGATAAAACCCAGGATAATCTTACAGGAGTGACACCAGTGTCTAGAGAGAATGTAGGAGCCCTTTCGAAGTTCAAGGAGAAAGATAGAAACTGACAACAATTGCAGAAAAAGGAAAACTATCCTACCTAGACAGGGTGAGGAGTCAGACTGGTCTGAGATGGCTGTGAAACTCTGTGTGCACGGAGGTTGTCAGGACAACTTCGAATTTTGAGGTCGCTTATGACATCACGGTGAACATGTCCCCCAGGGTGGCCGCATGGTTACAGTCTGAGGATTGGCCTAGGCTAGGCTATTAAAGGGACAGATACCCAGAAACAGGTTTGGCAAACAGAAAGCAGGCACAGAAACTAGAAGAGATAAAACAGAGTCTGATGCAAGGGATAAGAAAGGAACCCTAGGCCACAAGTGAGAATAGAGGGACAGGCACGGAGAGGAGAACATTGTCATCTATTCAAGTCTATGGGGAGGTCATGCTGATTCAAGCTTGCAACTTCATTGGAAACAAGTGGCCGGACTTGGCGTTCATCACACCTACAGTGCCCTTGTGCCTTAAGCATAATGCAAAGTCAAGAAAGATGTCTTGAGGACATTGAAGAGAAGAATCGATGCCTCCTTTCCAAGGCCCATAGCATTCTTTGCAGGTCAGTCTCTTTTTCCGAAGCTCTGGTGTCACGTGGGCCCACTGGGCACATGGTAATGTGTCCCAAGAGATGTCTTGGAAGCCTTGAAGGAATGGAGCCCTGTCACGCTTGGGGTATGTCTCTTTGTTTGGAAGTGCTCTACAAGGGTGCTGAAAAGCACCCTCTTCCACAGGGCTTCGTTCCTTCGTGAAGGCTGCCCTCCCAGGCTAGTGTGCTCTGTTTGCCTCCATCGAAATTCTCTCCCCCTACCTCTTGCCGTAGAAGGATTATTGATTATGTGTTTTGACACCACATGTAAGGAAGTTGCACGAAAATTAGAACTTTACAGTTGTGTTTCAAGAAAAATAAACAGGCCAGGGTAGAGGATGTAGGGCAAACAAATGGCACACCCTATAAAAATTAAGTAAGCCCGTATCTGGACGGAATCTAGGGGAACGTTCAAGGATCAGGGGTCAAGTTCGAAACTTCCCAAATCCGGAAAAGAGACAGAAAAATATCTTTCCTGGAGAGTGGAATTCATCCGATTTGTCTAAGTTGTCTTGGAAACATTGTGTCCGTGAAGGGGGTTGCCAGGACCACCTCGAATTTGGAGTTTCTGATCTCAGGATGTCAAACCAACCCACATGACCACGTGTTCTCAGTGCTTAGTTTGACCTAGGCTAGGGTAGCCAAGAGTCCTACAAGTGACCGGTGCAAATTCAAGGACAACAACCAAGAGTCACGAAAGCACTCACACCTCACCCTAGAGAACATACAGCGATTAAAGAAATACAAACTAATCCCTTGGAATGAAGGAGAACGGACTGATAAGCATGTCTAAGGGAGATAGCTGAGAAAGACCATGACGAGTATACTATGGAAAAGAAAAAGAGGACCCAGAAAATGGAAGGTGAACAGAAATCACACCTGAATTATCCACAATGAAAGATGATGTCCGTCTTTAGACAGACTCTGCTGGAACGTTTGAAAGTCAGAGAAATTCACAAGGCAAAAAACGGCAGCGAAGGTCAAGCATGGGCTAACTGGGAAGGGTGAGTTATGAGACTGCTCCAAGCAGGCTCTGAAACCTGTATCCAGGAAGCATGCTGGACCTCAGAGACACAATTATGACAAATCCTCTGACATCACAATGGACCCGAAAAACAACCTAGCCTCATCTACACAGTGCTAGAGTTGGGCTCACTAGTATATTTAACTCCCGTTGCACTCAACTGCACGTTGCCACTGAACATGTAAGTGGCCGGCCGGTGGTGCAGTGGTGAGGTCCGCACCTTCTGGGTCTGTGGCCCAGTATGGGCTGGGTGGAATCCTCGGTTTGGGCCTCCTCACCACTGCTTCAGTTGTTCTGGTGCAGGCGTCCGAGGTAGAGTAGAGGCAGATGGGAAGGGACGTTGGACAGGGCCAGACTTCCACAGCAAATACAGGAGCATTGCCAGCAGATGTGAGCACAGCAATGCACTTGTGCCAAAACAAAACCAATTAAAAGTTGCAAAGAATAGAAAAACTGAAGCTAAGGAAAAAAAAAAACAAAAAAACAGGAGCTTGCCATTACGAAGAATAGGATCTCTGTGAATAACCTTAGCAAAACAGGTGAATTCTATGTTAATTCAAAAACTAGCAAACCTTTGGGGAAAGAAACTCAAGAAGACACAAGAAAAAAAAAGATATCGAGGGATCTAGGAATGGAAGGATTAACACACTTGAAAGGTTCATACCGCAGTAAGGGATCTCTGGATTCCATGCAATCCCAGTCAAAGTTGCAGCAGTATTTGCCACAGAGAAGAAGAGAGAATCCTAAAGTTTCTAGCCAGCAACACGAGACCCTGACTAGGCAAAGGAATCCTCAGGAAAACGAACAAAGCAGCACGTGTCACAATTTCTGATTTCAACATAGAGGACGAAGCGCGAGGTACCGAAACGGCACAGTCTGGGCCCCAAAACAGGCATGAAGACCCATGCAAAACAATTGAGAGCCCAGAGCCCAACTCAAACTTACATGGACAGCCCATTTTGGACCAGGGAGCCAAGTGGAGACAGCGGAGAAAGGAGAGTCTCTACAATAAACGGTGCTGGGAAGCCTGCACAGCCACATGGAACACAACGAGAGTACACCATGATGTTACACCTGGCACACACACCACCTGAAGTGGATTAAAGCCTTGAATGGCAGACTTGAAACCGTGAACCTTGTAGGAGAAGACCTAGGCAGAGTGCTCTTTGCCATCTGTCTGAGCCGCCTATTTGGAAGAAGCATGTCTGACTGGGCAAGGGCAACAAAGGAAACAAGAAACAAACGGGACCACATCAAATGCACACACTTCTGCCCACTCAAGGAAACCATCAACTGAATACTAAGACACCACAACAATTGGGAGAGGATGTTTGCAAACCACACATCGGACAAGGGGTGAAAAGCCCAAAGATACAATCAACTCGCACGTCTCCACAAGAAAAAAAACAAGCCAATGAAAACCTGGTCAAAAGATGGAAGCAGAGATTTCTCCGAAGAAGACAGAAAGAGGGCCAGTAGGTGCATGAAAACTTGTTCACCATCATGAAGTCTCAGGAAAATGCAAATCCAAACTGCAAGGCCATGGCAGCTCACTGTGGTCAGCATGGCTAGAAGGAAGCAGACAGGAAATAACAAGTGTCAGAGAGGAGGTGGAGAGAAGGGAAGCCTCCTGCACTGCTGGTGGGAGTGTAACCCGGTGCAGCCACGATGCCAAAGGTGTGGAACTGCCTCAGAAGTTTAAGTATCCATGTCCCGTATGACCCAGCTATTAATCTGCCGCTTGCTTATCCAAAACAGTCAGAAAGACTACCGCATAAAGACATGTGCATGGCTGTGTTCACCACAGTCTTACTCCGGATATCCAAGACTTGGAAAGCACCCTGGTGTCCAGCAAGGGATGATTGGAGAAGGAAGATGGGCTATAGCCACACAATGGTATACCACTCAGCCGGAACAAATGATGCAATCCAGCCGTTTGTGACCACCAGAATGGCTGTGAGGGTTTTAGGGGAAGTGTAACAAGCCCCAGTGAGAAATTCAAATACCATAGAATCTCACTTACAAGGAGAAGAAAAAGCAAGCACTAACCAACAGGTGGCACTGAACATTTGTATGCGGGCTCCCAGAGGCAAAGAGGGGCGGTGACGGAGGGTGAAAGAGAAGATTAGGCACAAGTGTGTGGTGAGGGCCTGTGATTAGTCTTACACTGGTGAAGATGATGTAAGCTACACAGAAGTCTAAAGCAATGAGGATGTGAATCTGGAAGTTATAGTACGTTCTAATGCAGGGTCATGGCTATAAATTCACCTCAAATCAAAAATCCAAAAAGGGGTCCAGAATGATGTCATAAAGCTTTGGGGGCGGAAAGAGTTTACAGAAGGTGAACTTCCAAGGATGGAAAATCACCTCCAAATGCTTACAGATGCTACAGAAAGGCAGACCATTCCAAATAGGTGAAGAGGAATACTACGAAGAGAACATGATCAGTCCTAAACCCATGAACGAACGGAAAATGTTACCGTCCATGATGTTATTACTAATCACCTTCACGAATAATCCAAACAGGCCCACGTCTTCCCAAGTTCAGGCAAAAGGTTGGTCCAAAAGTACAATTCAGGGCCGGCCCTGTGGTGGAGCAGGTAAGTGCCCACATTCCGCTTGGGCGGCCCGGGCCTCACTGTTTCACATTACGAGTGCATATCACATTAGTAGTGTTAGGAAATATAGATTTCATGGTATGGTGCGGGCAGAGATCATAAATAAGCAGCAATTGTGAGGATACGTTATCAATACGCACAAGAAAAGGAACCATAAGAATATTACAATCTATGGAAGTATCTGGTACACTTCCCAAAGGCAGAAGGAAGGAAAACTTGTGACCTGCCAAGGTGGAATTGGCAGAGTGCCACGAGATGACACCATCATTGTGCATCAGAACATTCCCTGGGCAACTTCAACTTGTGAGGGAGTCCAGGACTTTTTCTGGGTAAGGTCCACCCATTTTGCCATCTACCCAAGATATAAGAGATAAAACCCAGGATAATCTTACAGGAGTGACACCAGTGTCTAGAGAGAATGTAGGAGCCCTTTCGAAGTTCAAGGAGAAAGATAGAAACTGACAACAATTGCAGAAAAAGGAAAACTATCCTACCTAGACAGGGTGAGGAGTCAGACTGGTCTGAGATGGCTGTGAAACTCTGTGTGCACGGAGGTTGTCAGGACAACTTCGAATTTTGAGGTCGCTTATGACATCACGGTGAACATGTCCCCCAGGGTGGCCGCATGGTTACAGTCTGAGGATTGGCCTAGGCTAGGCTATTAAAGGGACAGATACCCAGAAACAGGTTTGGCAAACAGAAAGCAGGCACAGAAACTAGAAGAGATAAAACAGAGTCTGATGCAAGGGATAAGAAAGGAACCCTAGGCCACAAGTGAGAATAGAGGGACAGGCACGGAGAGGAGAACATTGTCATCTATTCAAGTCTATGGGGAGGTCATGCTGATTCAAGCTTGCAACTTCATTGGAAACAAGTGGCCGGACTTGGCGTTCATCACACCTACAGTGCCCTTGTGCCTTAAGCATAATGCAAAGTCAAGAAAGATGTCTTGAGGACATTGAAGAGAAGAATCGATGCCTCCTTTCCAAGGCCCATAGCATTCTTTGCAGGTCAGTCTCTTTTTCCGAAGCTCTGGTGTCACGTGGGCCCACTGGGCACATGGTAATGTGTCCCAAGAGATGTCTTGGAAGCCTTGAAGGAATGGAGCCCTGTCACGCTTGGGGTATGTCTCTTTGTTTGGAAGTGCTCTACAAGGGTGCTGAAAAGCACCCTCTTCCACAGGGCTTCGTTCCTTCGTGAAGGCTGCCCTCCCAGGCTAGTGTGCTCTGTTTGCCTCCATCGAAATTCTCTCCCCCTACCTCTTGCGGTAGAAGGATTATTGATTATGTGTTTTGACACCACATGTAAGGAAGTTGCACGAAAATTAGAACTTTACAGTTGTGTTTCAAGAAAAATAAACAGGCCAGGGTAGAGGATGTAGGGCAAACAAATGGCACACCCTATAAAAATTAAGTAAGCCCGTATCTGGACGGAATCTAGGGGAACGTTCAAGGATCAGGGGTCAAGTTCGAAACTTCCCAAATCCGGAAAAGAGACAGAAAAATATCTTTCCTGGAGAGTGGAATTCATCCGATTTGTCTAAGTTGTCTTGGAAACATTGTGTCCGTGAAGGGGGTTGCCAGGACCACCTCGAATTTGGAGTTTCTGATCTCAGGATGTCAAACCAACCCACATGACCACGTGTTCTCAGTGCTTAGTTTGACCTAGGCTAGGGTAGCCAAGAGTCCTACAAGTGACCGGTGCAAATTCAAGGACAACAACCAAGAGTCACGAAAGCACTCACACCTCACCCTAGAGAACATACAGCGATTAAAGAAATACAAACTAATCCCTTGGAATGAAGGAGAACGGACTGATAAGCATGTCTAAGGGAGATAGCTGAGAAAGACCATGACGAGTATACTATGGAAAAGAAAAAGAGGACCCAGAAAATGGAAGGTGAACAGAAATCACACCTGAATTATCCACAATGAAAGATGATGTCCGTCTTTAGACAGACTCTGCTGGAACGTTTGAAAGTCAGAGAAATTCACAAGCCAAAAAACGGCAGCGAAGGTCAAGCATGGGCTAACTGGGAAGGGTGAGTTATGAGACTGCTCCAAGCAGGCTCTGAAACCTGTATCCAGGAAGCATGCTGGACCTCAGAGACACAATTATGACAAATCCTCTGACATCACAATGGACCCGAAAAACAACCTAGCCTCATCTACACAGTGCTAGAGTTGGGCTCACTAGTATATTTAACTCCCGTTGCACTCAACTGCACGTTGCCACTGAACATGTAAGTGGCCGGCCGGTGGTGCAGTGGTGAGGTCCGCACCTTCTGGGTCTGTGGCCCAGTATGGGCTGGGTGGAATCCTCGGTTTGGGCCTCCTCACCACTGCTTCAGTTGTTCTGGTGCAGGCGTCCGAGGTAGAGTAGAGGCAGATGGGAAGGGACGTTGGACAGGGCCAGACTTCCACAGCAAATACAGGAGCATTGCCAGCAGATGTGAGCACAGCAATGCACTTGTGCCAAAACAAAACCAATTAAAAGTTGCAAAGAATAGAAAAACTGAAGCTAAGGAAAAAAAAAAACAAAAAAAACAGGAGCTTGCCATTACGAAGAATAGGATCTCTGTGAATAACCTTAGCAAAACAGGTGAATTCTATGTTAATTCAAAAACTAGCAAACCTTTGGGGAAAGAAACTCAAGAAGACACAAGAAAAAAAAAGATATCGAGGGATCGAGGAATGGAAGGATTAACACACTTGAAAGGTTCATACCGCAGTAAGGGATCTCTGGATTCCATGCAATCCCAGTCAAAGTTGCAGCAGTATTTGCCACAGAGAAGAAGAGAGAATCCTAAAGTTTCTAGCCAGCAACACGAGACCCTGACTAGGCAAAGGAATCCTCAGGAAAACGAACAAAGCAGCACGTGTCACAATTTCTGATTTCAACATAGAGGACGAAGCGCGAGGTACCGAAACGGCACAGTCTGGGCCCCAAAACAGGCATGAAGACCCATGCAAAACAATTGAGAGCCCAGAGCCCAACTCAAACTTACATGGACAGCCCATTTTGGACCAGGGAGCCAAGTGGAGACAGCGGAGAAAGGAGAGTCTCTACAATAAACGGTGCTGGGAAGCCTGCACAGCCACATGGAACACAACGAGAGTACACCATGATGTTACACCTGGCACACACACCACCTGAAGTGGATTAAAGCCTTGAATGGCAGACTTGAAACCGTGAACCTTGTAGGAGAAGACCTAGGCAGAGTGCTCTTTGCCATCTGTCTGAGCCGCCTATTTGGAAGAAGCATGTCTGACTGGGCAAGGGCAACAAAGGAAACAAGAAACAAACGGGACCACATCAAATGCACACACTTCTGCCCACTCAAGGAAACCATCAACTGAATACTAAGACACCACAACGATTGGGAGAGGATGTTTGCAAACCACACATCGGACAAGGGGTGAAAAGCCCAAAGATACAATCAACTCGCACGTCTCCACAAGAAAAAAAACAAGCCAATGAAAACCTGGTCAAAAGATGGAAGCAGAGATTTCTCCGAAGAAGACAGAAAGAGGGCCAGTAGGTGCATGAAAACTTGTTCACCATCATGAAGTCTCAGGAAAATGCAAATCCAAACTGCAAGGCCATGGCAGCTCACTGTGGTCAGCATGGCTAGAAGGAAGCAGACAGGAAATAACAAGTGTCAGAGAGGAGGTGGAGAGAAGGGAAGCCTCCTGCACTGCTGGTGGGAGTGTAACCCGGTGCAGCCACGATGCCAAAGGTGTGGAACTGCCTCAGAAGTTTAAGTATCCATGTCCCGTATGACCCAGCTATTAATCTGCCGCTTGCTTATCCAAAACAGTCAGAAAGACTACCGCATAAAGACATGTGCATGGCTGTGTTCACCACAGTCTTACTCCGGATATCCAAGACTTGGAAAGCACCCTGGTGTCCAGCAAGGGATGATTGGAGAAGGAAGATGGGCTATAGCCACACAATGGTATACCACTCAGCCGGAACAAATGATGCAATCCAGCCGTTTGTGACCACCAGAATGGCTGTGAGGGTTTTAGGGGAAGTGTAACAAGCCCCAGTGAGAAATTCAAATACCATAGAATCTCACTTACAAGGAGAAGAAAAAGCAAGCACTAACCAACAGGTGGCACTGAACATTTGTATGCGGGCTCCCAGAGGCAAAGAGGGGCGGTGACGGAGGGTGAAAGAGAAGATTAGGCACAAGTGTGTGGTGAGGGCCTGTGATTAGTCTTACACTGGTGAAGATGATGTAAGCTACACAGAAGTCTAAAGCAATGAGGACGTGAATCTGGAAGTTATAGTACGTTCTAATGCAGGGTCATGGCTATAAATTCACCTCAAATCAAAAATCCAAAAAGGGGTCCAGAATGATGTCATAAAGCTTTGGGGGCGGAAAGAGTTTACAGAAGGTGAACTTCCAAGGATGGAAAATCACCTCCAAATGCTTACAGATGCTACAGAAAGGCAGACCATTCCAAATAGGTGAAGAGGAATACTACGAAGAGAACATGATCAGTCCTAAACCCATGAACGAACGGAAAATGTTACCGTCCATGATGTTATTACTAATCACCTTCACGAATAATCCAAACAGGCCCACGTCTTCCCAAGTTCAGGCAAAAGGTTGGTCCAAAAGTACAATTCAGGGCCGGCCCTGTGGTGGAGCAGGTAAGTGCCCACATTCCGCTTGGGCGGCCCGGGCCTCACTGTTTCACATTACGAGTGCATATCACATTAGTAGTGTTAGGAAATATAGATTTCATGGTATGGTGCGGGCAGAGATCATAAATAAGCAGCAATTGTGAGGATACGTTATCAATACGCACAAGAAAAGGAACCATAAGAATATTACAATCTATGGAAGTATCTGGTACACTTCCCAAAGGCAGAAGGAAGGAAAACTTGTGACCTGCCAAGGTGGAATTGGCAGAGTGCCACGAGATGACACCATCATTGTGCATCAGAACATTCCCTGGGCAACTTCAACTTGTGAGGGAGTCCAGGACTTTTTCTGGGTAAGGTCCACCCATTTTGCCATCTACCCAAGATATAAGAGATAAAACCCAGGATAATCTTACAGGAGTGACACCAGTGTCTAGAGAGAATGTAGGAGCCCTTTCGAAGTTCAAGGAGAAAGATAGAAACTGACAACAATTGCAGAAAAAGGAAAACTATCCTACCTAGACAGGGTGAGGAGTCAGACTGGTCTGAGATGGCTGTGAAACTCTGTGTGCACGGAGGTTGTCAGGACAACTTCGAATTTTGAGGTCGCTTATGACATCACGGTGAACATGTCCCCCAGGGTGGCCGCATGGTTACAGTCTGAGGATTGGCCTAGGCTAGGCTATTAAAGGGACAGATACCCAGAAACAGGTTTGGCAAACAGAAAGCAGGCACAGAAACTAGAAGAGATAAAACAGAGTCTGATGCAAGGGATAAGAAAGGAACCCTAGGCCACAAGTGAGAATAGAGGGACAGGCACGGAGAGGAGAACATTGTCATCTATTCAAGTCTATGGGGAGGTCATGCTGATTCAAGCTTGCAACTTCATTGGAAACAAGTGGCCGGACTTGGCGTTCATCACACCTACAGTGCCCTTGTGCCTTAAGCATAATGCAAAGTCAAGAAAGATGTCTTGAGGACATTGAAGAGAAGAATCGATGCCTCCTTTCCAAGGCCCATAGCATTCTTTGCAGGTCAGTCTCTTTTTCCGAAGCTCTGGTGTCACGTGGGCCCACTGGGCACATGGTAATGTGTCCCAAGAGATGTCTTGGAAGCCTTGAAGGAATGGAGCCCTGTCACGCTTGGGGTATGTCTCTTTGTTTGGAAGTGCTCTACAAGGGTGCTGAAAAGCACCCTCTTCCACAGGGCTTCGTTCCTTCGTGAAGGCTGCCCTCCCAGGCTAGTGTGCTCTGTTTGCCTCCATCGAAATTCTCTCCCCCTACCTCTTGCCGTAGAAGGATTATTGATTATGTGTTTTGACACCACATGTAAGGAAGTTGCACGAAAATTAGAACTTTACAGTTGTGTTTCAAGAAAAATAAACAGGCCAGGGTAGAGGATGTAGGGCAAACAAATGGCACACCCTATAAAAATTAAGTAAGCCCGTATCTGGACGGAATCTAGGGGAACGTTCAAGGATCAGGGGTCAAGTTCGAAACTTCCCAAATCCGGAAAAGAGACAGAAAAATATCTTTCCTGGAGAGTGGAATTCATCCGATTTGTCTAAGTTGTCTTGGAAACATTGTGTCCGTGAAGGGGGTTGCCAGGACCACCTCGAATTTGGAGTTTCTGATCTCAGGATGTCAAACCAACCCACATGACCACGTGTTCTCAGTGCTTAGTTTGACCTAGGCTAGGGTAGCCAAGAGTCCTACAAGTGACCGGTGCAAATTCAAGGACAACAACCAAGAGTCACGAAAGCACTCACACCTCACCCTAGAGAACATACAGCGATTAAAGAAATACAAACTAATCCCTTGGAATGAAGGAGAACGGACTGATAAGCATGTCTAAGGGAGATAGCTGAGAAAGACCATGACGAGTATACTATGGAAAAGAAAAAGAGGACCCAGAAAATGGAAGGTGAACAGAAATCACACCTGAATTATCCACAATGAAAGATGATGTCCGTCTTTAGACAGACTCTGCTGGAACGTTTGAAAGTCAGAGAAATTCACAAGCCAAAAAACGGCAGCGAAGGTCAAGCATGGGCTAACTGGGAAGGGTGAGTTATGAGACTGCTCCAAGCAGGCTCTGAAACCTGTATCCAGGAAGCATGCTGGACCTCAGAGACACAATTATGACAAATCCTCTGACATCACAATGGACCCGAAAAACAACCTAGCCTCATCTACACAGTGCTAGAGTTGGGCTCACTAGTATATTTAACTCCCGTTGCACTCAACTGCACGTTGCCACTGAACATGTAAGTGGCCGGCCGGTGGTGCAGTGGTGAGGTCCGCACCTTCTGGGTCTGTGGCCCAGTATGGGCTGGGTGGAATCCTCGGTTTGGGCCTCCTCACCACTGCTTCAGTTGTTCTGGTGCAGGCGTCCGAGGTAGAGTAGAGGCAGATGGGAAGGGACGTTGGACAGGGCCAGACTTCCACAGCAAATACAGGAGCATTGCCAGCAGATGTGAGCACAGCAATGCACTTGTGCCAAAACAAAACCAATTAAAAGTTGCAAAGAATAGAAAAACTGAAGCTAAGGAAAAAAAAAAACAAAAAAAACAGGAGCTTGCCATTACGAAGAATAGGATCTCTGTGAATAACCTTAGCAAAACAGGTGAATTCTATGTTAATTCAAAAACTAGCAAACCTTTGGGGAAAGAAACTCAAGAAGACACAAGAAAAAAAAAGATATCGAGGGATCGAGGAATGGAAGGATTAACACACTTGAAAGGTTCATACCGCAGTAAGGGATCTCTGGATTCCATGCAATCCCAGTCAAAGTTGCAGCAGTATTTGCCACAGAGAAGAAGAGAGAATCCTAAAGTTTCTAGCCAGCAACACGAGACCCTGACTAGGCAAAGGAATCCTCAGGAAAACGAACAAAGCAGCACGTGTCACAATTTCTGATTTCAACATAGAGGACGAAGCGCGAGGTACCGAAACGGCACAGTCTGGGCCCCAAAACAGGCATGAAGACCCATGCAAAACAATTGAGAGCCCAGAGCCCAACTCAAACTTACATGGACAGCCCATTTTGGACCAGGGAGCCAAGTGGAGACAGCGGAGAAAGGAGAGTCTCTACAATAAACGGTGCTGGGAAGCCTGCACAGCCACATGGAACACAACGAGAGTACACCATGATGTTACACCTGGCACACACACCACCTGAAGTGGATTAAAGCCTTGAATGGCAGACTTGAAACCGTGAACCTTGTAGGAGAAGACCTAGGCAGAGTGCTCTTTGCCATCTGTCTGAGCCGCCTATTTGGAAGAAGCATGTCTGACTGGGCAAGGGCAACAAAGGAAACAAGAAACAAACGGGACCACATCAAATGCACACACTTCTGCCCACTCAAGGAAACCATCAACTGAATACTAAGACACCACAACGATTGGGAGAGGATGTTTGCAAACCACACATCGGACAAGGGGTGAAAAGCCCAAAGATACAATCAACTCGCACGTCTCCACAAGAAAAAAAACAAGCCAATGAAAACCTGGTCAAAAGATGGAAGCAGAGATTTCTCCGAAGAAGACAGAAAGAGGGCCAGTAGGTGCATGAAAACTTGTTCACCATCATGAAGTCTCAGGAAAATGCAAATCCAAACTGCAAGGCCATGGCAGCTCACTGTGGTCAGCATGGCTAGAAGGAAGCAGACAGGAAATAACAAGTGTCAGAGAGGAGGTGGAGAGAAGGGAAGCCTCCTGCACTGCTGGTGGGAGTGTAACCCGGTGCAGCCACGATGCCAAAGGTGTGGAACTGCCTCAGAAGTTTAAGTATCCATGTCCCGTATGACCCAGCTATTAATCTGCCGCTTGCTTATCCAAAACAGTCAGAAAGACTACCGCATAAAGACATGTGCATGGCTGTGTTCACCACAGTCTTACTCCGGATATCCAAGACTTGGAAAGCACCCTGGTGTCCAGCAAGGGATGATTGGAGAAGGAAGATGGGCTATAGCCACACAATGGTATACCACTCAGCCGGAACAAATGATGCAATCCAGCCGTTTGTGACCACCAGAATGGCTGTGAGGGTTTTAGGGGAAGTGTAACAAGCCCCAGTGAGAAATTCAAATACCATAGAATCTCACTTACAAGGAGAAGAAAAAGCAAGCACTAACCAACAGGTGGCACTGAACATTTGTATGCGGGCTCCCAGAGGCAAAGAGGGGCGGTGACGGAGGGTGAAAGAGAAGATTAGGCACAAGTGTGTGGTGAGGGCCTGTGATTAGTCTTACACTGGTGAAGATGATGTAAGCTACACAGAAGTCTAAAGCAATGAGGACGTGAATCTGGAAGTTATAGTACGTTCTAATGCAGGGTCATGGCTATAAATTCACCTCAAATCAAAAATCCAAAAAGGGGTCCAGAATGATGTCATAAAGCTTTGGGGGCGGAAAGAGTTTACAGAAGGTGAACTTCCAAGGATGGAAAATCACCTCCAAATGCTTACAGATGCTACAGAAAGGCAGACCATTCCAAATAGGTGAAGAGGAATACTACGAAGAGAACATGATCAGTCCTAAACCCATGAACGAACGGAAAATGTTACCGTCCATGATGTTATTACTAATCACCTTCACGAATAATCCAAACAGGCCCACGTCTTCCCAAGTTCAGGCAAAAGGTTGGTCCAAAAGTACAATTCAGGGCCGGCCCTGTGGTGGAGCAGGTAAGTGCCCACATTCCGCTTGGGCGGCCCGGGCCTCACTGTTTCACATTACGAGTGCATATCACATTAGTAGTGTTAGGAAATATAGATTTCATGGTATGGTGCGGGCAGAGATCATAAATAAGCAGCAATTGTGAGGATACGTTATCAATACGCACAAGAAAAGGAACCATAAGAATATTACAATCTATGGAAGTATCTGGTACACTTCCCAAAGGCAGAAGGAAGGAAAACTTGTGACCTGCCAAGGTGGAATTGGCAGAGTGCCACGAGATGACACCATCATTGTGCATCAGAACATTCCCTGGGCAACTTCAACTTGTGAGGGAGTCCAGGACTTTTTCTGGGTAAGGTCCACCCATTTTGCCATCTACCCAAGATATAAGAGATAAAACCCAGGATAATCTTACAGGAGTGACACCAGTGTCTAGAGAGAATGTAGGAGCCCTTTCGAAGTTCAAGGAGAAAGATAGAAACTGACAACAATTGCAGAAAAAGGAAAACTATCCTACCTAGACAGGGTGAGGAGTCAGACTGGTCTGAGATGGCTGTGAAACTCTGTGTGCACGGAGGTTGTCAGGACAACTTCGAATTTTGAGGTCGCTTATGACATCACGGTGAACATGTCCCCCAGGGTGGCCGCATGGTTACAGTCTGAGGATTGGCCTAGGCTAGGCTATTAAAGGGACAGATACCCAGAAACAGGTTTGGCAAACAGAAAGCAGGCACAGAAACTAGAAGAGATAAAACAGAGTCTGATGCAAGGGATAAGAAAGGAACCCTAGGCCACAAGTGAGAATAGAGGGACAGGCACGGAGAGGAGAACATTGTCATCTATTCAAGTCTATGGGGAGGTCATGCTGATTCAAGCTTGCAACTTCATTGGAAACAAGTGGCCGGACTTGGCGTTCATCACACCTACAGTGCCCTTGTGCCTTAAGCATAATGCAAAGTCAAGAAAGATGTCTTGAGGACATTGAAGAGAAGAATCGATGCCTCCTTTCCAAGGCCCATAGCATTCTTTGCAGGTCAGTCTCTTTTTCCGAAGCTCTGGTGTCACGTGGGCCCACTGGGCACATGGTAATGTGTCCCAAGAGATGTCTTGGAAGCCTTGAAGGAATGGAGCCCTGTCACGCTTGGGGTATGTCTCTTTGTTTGGAAGTGCTCTACAAGGGTGCTGAAAAGCACCCTCTTCCACAGGGCTTCGTTCCTTCGTGAAGGCTGCCCTCCCAGGCTAGTGTGCTCTGTTTGCCTCCATCGAAATTCTCTCCCCCTACCTCTTGCCGTAGAAGGATTATTGATTATGTGTTTTGACACCACATGTAAGGAAGTTGCACGAAAATTAGAACTTTACAGTTGTGTTTCAAGAAAAATAAACAGGCCAGGGTAGAGGATGTAGGGCAAACAAATGGCACACCCTATAAAAATTAAGTAAGCCCGTATCTGGACGGAATCTAGGGGAACGTTCAAGGATCAGGGGTCAAGTTCGAAACTTCCCAAATCCGGAAAAGAGACAGAAAAATATCTTTCCTGGAGAGTGGAATTCATCCGATTTGTCTAAGTTGTCTTGGAAACATTGTGTCCGTGAAGGGACTTGCCAGGACCACCTCGAATTTGGAGTTTCTGATCTCAGGATGTCAAACCAACCCACATGACCACGTGTTCTCAGTGCTTAGTTTGACCTTGGCTAGGGTAGCCAAGAGTCCTACAAGTGACCGGTGCAAATTCAAGGACAACAACCAAGAGTCACGAAAGCACTCACACCTCACCCTAGAGAACATACAGCGATTAAAGAAATACAAACTAATCCCTTGGAATGAAGGAGAACGGACTGATAAGCATGTCTAAGGGAGATAGCTGAGAAAGACCATGACGAGTATACTATGGAAAAGAAAAAGAGGACCCAGAAAATGGAAGGTGAACAGAAATCACACCTGAATTATCCACAATGAAAGATGATGTCCGTCTTTAGACAGACTCTGCTGGAACGTTTGAAAGTCAGAGAAATTCACAAGCCAAAAAACGGCAGCGAAGGTCAAGCATGGGCTAACTGGGAAGGGTGAGTTATGAGACTGCTCCAAGCAGGCTCTGAAACCTGTATCCAGGAAGCATGCTGGACCTCAGAGACACAATTATGACAAATCCTCTGACATCACAATGGACCCGAAAAACAACCTAGCCTCATCTACACAGTGCTAGAGTTGGGCTCACTAGTATATTTAACTCCCGTTGCACTCAACTGCACGTTGCCACTGAACATGTAAGTGGCCGGCCGGTGGTGCAGTGGTGAGGTCCGCACCTTCTGGGTCTGTGGCCCAGTATGGGCTGGGTGGAATCCTCGGTTTGGGCCTCCTCACCACTGCTTCAGTTGTTCTGGTGCAGGCGTCCGAGGTAGAGTAGAGGCAGATGGGAAGGGACGTTGGACAGGGCCAGACTTCCACAGCAAATACAGGAGCATTGCCAGCAGATGTGAGCACAGCAATGCACTTGTGCCAAAACAAAACCAATTAAAAGTTGCAAAGAATAGAAAAACTGAAGCTAAGGAAAAAAAAAAAACAAAAAAACAGGAGCTTGCCATTACGAAGAATAGGATCTCTGTGAATAACCTTAGCAAAACAGGTGAATTCTATGTTAATTCATAAACTAGCAAACCTTTGGGGAAAGAAACTCAAGAAGACACAAGAAAAAAAAAGATATCGAGGGATCTAGGAATGGAAGGATTAACACACTTGAAAGGTTCATACCGCAGTAAGGAATCTCTGGATTCCATGCAATCCCAGTCAAAGTTGCAGCAGTATTTGCCACAGAGAAGAAGAGAGAATCCTAAAGTTTCTAGCCAGCAACACGAGACCCTGACTAGGCAAAGGAATCCTCAGGAAAACGAACAAAGCAGCACGTGTCACAATTTCTGATTTCAACATAGAGGACGAAGCGCGAGGTACGGAAACGGCACAGTCTGGGCCCCAAAACAGGCATGAAGACCCATGCAAAACAATTGAGAGCCCAGAGCCCAACTCAAACTTACATGGACAGCCCATTTTGGACCAGGGAGCCAAGTGGAGACAGCGGAGAAAGGAGAGTCTCTACAATAAACGGTGCTGGGAAGCCTGCACAGCCACATGGAACACAACGAGAGTACACCATGATGTTACACCTGGCACACACACCACCTGAAGTGGATTAAAGCCTTGAATGGCAGACTTGAAACCGTGAACCTTGTAGGAGAAGACCTAGGCAGAGTGCTCTTTGCCATCTGTCTGAGCCGCCTATTTGGAAGAAGCATGTCTGACTGGGCAAGGGCAACAAAGGAAACAAGAAACAAACGGGACCACATCAAATGCACACACTTCTGCCCACTCAAGGAAACCATCAACTGAATACTAAGACACCACAACAATTGGGAGAGGATGTTTGCAAACCACACATCGGACAAGGGGTGAAAAGCCCAAAGATACAATCAACTCGCACGTCTCCACAAGAAAAAAAACAAGCCAATGAAAACCTGGTCAAAAGATGGAAGCAGAGATTTCTCCGAAGAAGACAGAAAGAGGGCCAGTAGGTGCATGAAAACTTGTTCACCATCATGAAGTCTCAGGAAAATGCAAATCCAAACTGCAAGGCCATGGCAGCTCACTGTGGTCAGCATGGCTAGAAGGAAGCAGACAGGAAATAACAAGTGTCAGAGAGGAGGTGGAGAGAAGGGAAGCCTCCTGCACTGCTGGTGGGAGTGTAACCCGGTGCAGCCACGATGCCAAAGGTGTGGAACTGCCTCAGAAGTTTAAGTATCCATGTCCCGTATGACCCAGCTATTAATCTGCCGCTTGCTTATCCAAAAAAGTCAGAAAGACTACCGCATAAAGACATGTGCATGGCTGTGTTCACCACAGTCTTACTCCGGATATCCAAGACTTGGAAAGCACCCTGGTGTCCAGCAAGGGATGATTGGAGAAGGAAGATGGGCTATAGCCACACAATGGTATACCACTCAGCCGGAACAAATGATGCAATCCAGCCGTTTGTGACCACCAGAATGGCTGTGAGGGTTTTAGGGGAAGTGTAACAAGCCCCAGTGAGAAATTCAAATACCATAGAATCTCACTTACAAGGAGAAGAAAAAGCAAGCACTAACCAACAGGTGGCACTGAACATTTGTATGCGGGCTCCCAGAGGCAAAGAGGGGCGGTGACGGAGGGTGAAAGAGAAGATTAGGCACAAGTGTGTGGTGAGGGCCTGTGATTAGTCTTACACTGGTGAAGATGATGTAAGCTACACAGAAGTCTAAAGCAATGAGGATGTGAATCTGGAAGTTATAGTACGTTCTAATGCAGGGTCATGGCTATAAATTCACCTCAAATCAAAAATCCAAAACGGGGTCCAGAATGATGTCATAAAGCTTTGGGGGCGGAAAGAGTTTACAGAAGGTGAACTTCCAAGGATGGAAAATCACCTCCAAATGCTTACAGATGCTACAGAAAGGCAGACCATTCCAAATAGGTGAAGAGGAATACTACGAAGAGAACATGATCAGTCCTAAACCCATGAACGAACGGAAAATGTTACCGTCCATGATGTTATTACTAATCACCTTCACGAATAATCCAAACAGGCCCACGTCTTCCCAAGTTCAGGCAAAAGGTTGGTCCAAAAGTACAATTCAGGGCCGGCCCTGTGGTGGAGCAGGTAAGTGCCCACATTCCGCTTGGGCGGCCCGGGCCTCACTGTTTCACATTACGAGTGCATATCACATTAGTAGTGTTAGGAAATATAGATTTCATGGTATGGTGCGGGCAGAGATCACAAATAAGCAGCAATTGTGAGGATACGTTATCAATACGCACAAGAAAAGGAACCATAAGAATATTACAATCTATGGAAGTATCTGGTACACTTCCCAAAGGCAGAAGGAAGGAAAACTTGTGACCTGCCAAGGTGGAATTGGCAGAGTGCCACGAGATGACACCATCATTGTGCATCAGAACATTCCCTGGGCAACTTCAACTTGTGAGGGAGTCCAGGACTTTTTCTGGGTAAGGTCCACCCATTTTGCCATCTACCCAAGATATAAGAGATAAAACCCAGGATAATCTTACAGGAGTGACACCAGTGTCTAGAGAGAATGTAGGAGCCTTTCGAAGTTCAAGGAGAAAGATAGAAACTGACAACAATTGCAGAAAAAGGAAAACTATCCTACCTAGACAGGGTGAGGAGTCAGACTGGTCTGAGATGGCTGTGAAACTCTGTGTGCACGGAGGTTGTCAGGACAACTTCGAATTTTGAGGTCGCTTATGACATCACGGTGAACATGTCCCCCAGGGTGGCCGCATGGTTACAGTCTGAGGATTGGCCTAGGCTAGGCTATTAAAGGGACAGATACCCAGAAACAGGTTTGGCAAACAGAAAGCAGGCACAGAAACTAGAAGAGATAAAACAGAGTCTGATGCAAGGGATAAGAAAGGAACCCTAGGCCACAAGTGAGAATAGAGGGACAGGCACGGAGAGGAGAACATTGTCATCTATTCAAGTCTATGGGGAGGTCATGCTGATTCAAGCTTGCAACTTCATTGGAAACAAGTGGCCGGACTTGGCGTTCATCACACCTACAGTGCCCTTGTGCCTTAAGCATAATGCAAAGTCAAGAAAGATGTCTTGAGGACATTGAAGAGAAGAATCGATGCCTCCTTTCCAAGGCCCATAGCATTCTTTGCAGGTCAGTCTCTTTTTCCGAAGCTCTGGTGTCACGTGGGCCCACTGGGCACATGGTAATGTGTCCCAAGAGATGTCTTGGAAGCCTTGAAGGAATGGAGCCCTGTCACGCTTGGGGTATGTCTCTTTGTTTGGAAGTGCTCTACAAGGGTGCTGAAAAGCACCCTCTTCCACAGGGCTTCGTTCCTTCGTGAAGGCTGCCCTCCCAGGCTAGTGTGCTCTGTTTGCCTCCATCGAAATTCTCTCCCCCTACCTCTTGCCGTAGAAGGATTATTGATTATGTGTTTTGACACCACATGTAAGGAAGTTGCACGAAAATTAGAACTTTACAGTTGTGTTTCAAGAAAAATAAACAGGCCAGGGTAGAGGATGTAGGGCAAACAAATGGCACACCCTATAAAAATTAAGTAAGCCCGTATCTGGACGGAATCTAGGGGAACGTTCAAGGATCAGGGGTCAAGTTCGAAACTTCCCAAATCCGGAAAAGAGACAGAAAAATATCTTTCCTGGAGAGTGGAATTCATCCGATTTGTCTAAGTTGTCTTGGAAACATTGTGTCCGTGAAGGGACTTGCCAGGACCACCTCGAATTTGGAGTTTCTGATCTCAGGATGTCAAACCAACCCACATGACCACGTGTTCTCAGTGCTTAGTTTGACCTTGGCTAGGGTAGCCAAGAGTCCTACAAGTGACCGGTGCAAATTCAAGGACAACAACCAAGAGTCACGAAAGCACTCACACCTCACCCTAGAGAACATACAGCGATTAAAGAAATACAAACTAATCCCTTGGAATGAAGGAGAACGGACTGATAAGCATGTCTAAGGGAGATAGCTGAGAAAGACCATGACGAGTATACTATGGAAAAGAAAAAGAGGACCCAGAAAATGGAAGGTGAACAGAAATCACACCTGAATTATCCACAATGAAAGATGATGTCCGTCTTTAGACAGACTCTGCTGGAACGTTTGAAAGTCAGAGAAATTCACAAGCCAAAAAACGGCAGCGAAGGTCAAGCATGGGCTAACTGGGAAGGGTGAGTTATGAGACTGCTCCAAGCAGGCTCTGAAACCTGTATCCAGGAAGCATGCTGGACCTCAGAGACACAATTATGACAAATCCTCTGACATCACAATGGACCCGAAAAACAACCTAGCCTCATCTACACAGTGCTAGAGTTGGGCTCACTAGTATATTTAACCCCCGTTGCACTCAACTGCACGTTGCCACTGAACATGTAAGTGGCCGGCCGGTGGTGCAGTGGTGAGGTCCGCACCTTCTGGGTCTGTGGCCCAGTATGGGCTGGGTGGAATCCTCGGTTTGGGCCTCCTCACCACTGCTTCAGTTGTTCTGGTGCAGGCGTCCGAGGTAGAGTAGAGGCAGATGGGAAGGGACGTTGGACAGGGCCAGACTTCCACAGCAAATACAGGAGCATTGCCAGCAGATGTGAGCACAGCAATGCACTTGTGCCAAAACAAAACCAATTAAAAGTTGCAAAGAATAGAAAAACTGAAGCTAAGGAAAAAAAAAAACAAAAAAACAGGAGCTTGCCATTACGAAGAATAGGATCTCTGTGAATAACCTTAGCAAAACAGGTGAATTCTATGTTAATTCAAAAACTAGCAAACCTTTGGGGAAAGAAACTCAAGAAGACACAAGAAAAAAAAAGATATCGAGGGATCTAGGAATGGAAGGATTAACACACTTGAAAGGTTCATACCGCAGTAAGGGATCTCTGGATTCCATGCAATCCCAGTCAAAGTTGCAGCAGTATTTGCCACAGAGAAGAAGAGAGAATCCTAAAGTTTCTAGCCAGCAACACGAGACCCTGACTAGGCAAAGGAATCCTCAGGAAAACGAACAAAGCAGCACGTGTCACAATTTCTGATTTCAACATAGAGGACGAAGCGCGAGGTACCGAAACGGCACAGTCTGGGCCCCAAAACAGGCATGAAGACCCATGCAAAACAATTGAGAGCCCAGAGCCCAACTCAAACTTACATGGACAGCCCATTTTGGACCAGGGAGCCAAGTGGAGACAGCGGAGAAAGGAGAGTCTCTACAATAAACGGTGCTGGGAAGCCTGCACAGCCACATGGAACACAACGAGAGTACACCATGATGTTACACCTGGCACACACACCACCTGAAGTGGATTAAAGCCTTGAATGGCAGACTTGAAACCGTGAACCTTGTAGGAGAAGACCTAGGCAGAGTGCTCTTTGCCATCTGTCTGAGCCGCCTATTTGGAAGAAGCATGTCTGACTGGGCAAGGGCAACAAAGGAAACAAGAAACAAACGGGACCACATCAAATGCACACACTTCTGCCCACTCAAGGAAACCATCAACTGAATACTAAGACACCACAACAATTGGGAGAGGATGTTTGCAAACCACACATCGGACAAGGGGTGAAAAGCCCAAAGATACAATCAACTCGCACGTCTCCACAAGAAAAAAAACAAGCCAATGAAAACCTGGTCAAAAGATGGAAGCAGAGATTTCTCCGAAGAAGACAGAAAGAGGGCCAGTAGGTGCATGAAAACTTGTTCACCATCATGAAGTCTCAGGAAAATGCAAATCCAAACTGCAAGGCCATGGCAGCTCACTGTGGTCAGCATGGCTAGAAGGAAGCAGACAGGAAATAACAAGTGTCAGAGAGGAGGTGGAGAGAAGGGAAGCCTCCTGCACTGCTGGTGGGAGTGTAACCCGGTGCAGCCACGATGCCAAAGGTGTGGAACTGCCTCAGAAGTTTAAGTATCCATGTCCCGTATGACCCAGCTATTAATCTGCCGCTTGCTTATCCAAAACAGTCAGAAAGACTACCGCATAAAGACATGTGCATGGCTGTGTTCACCACAGTCTTACTCCGGATATCCAAGACTTGGAAAGCACCCTGGTGTCCAGCAAGGGATGATTGGAGAAGGAAGATGGGCTATAGCCACACAATGGTATACCACTCAGCCGGAACAAATGATGCAATCCAGCCGTTTGTGACCACCAGAATGGCTGTGAGGGTTTTAGGGGAAGTGTAACAAGCCCCAGTGAGAAATTCAAATACCATAGAATCTCACTTACAAGGAGAAGAAAAAGCAAGCACTAACCAACAGGTGGCACTGAACATTTGTATGCGGGCTCCCAGAGGCAAAGAGGGGCGGTGACGGAGGGTGAAAGAGAAGATTAGGCACAAGTGTGTGGTGAGGGCCTGTGATTAGTCTTACACTGGTGAAGATGATGTAAGCTACACAGAAGTCTAAAGCAATGAGGATGTGAATCTGGAAGTTATAGTACGTTCTAATGCAGGGTCATGGCTATAAATTCACCTCAAATCAAAAATCCAAAAAGGGGTCCAGAATGATGTCATAAAGCTTTGGGGGCGGAAAGAGTTTACAGAAGGTGAACTTCCAAGGATGGAAAATCACCTCCAAATGCTTACAGATGCTACAGAAAGGCAGACCATTCCAAATAGGTGAAGAGGAATACTACGAAGAGAACATGATCAGTCCTAAACCCATGAACGAACGGAAAATGTTACCGTCCATGATGTTATTACTAATCACCTTCACGAATAATCCAAACAGGCCCACGTCTTCCCAAGTTCAGGCAAAAGGTTGGTCCAAAAGTACAATTCAGGGCCGGCCCTGTGGTGGAGCAGGTAAGTGCCCACATTCCGCTTGGGCGGCCCGGGCCTCACTGTTTCACATTACGAGTGCATATCACATTAGTAGTGTTAGGAAATATAGATTTCATGGTATGGTGCGGGCAGAGATCACAAATAAGCAGCAATTGTGAGGATACGTTATCAATACGCACAAGAAAAGGAACCATAAGAATATTACAATCTATGGAAGTATCTGGTACACTTCCCAAAGGCAGAAGGAAGGAAAACTTGTGACCTGCCAAGGTGGAATTGGCAGAGTGCCACGAGATGACACCATCATTGTGCATCAGAACATTCCCTGGGCAACTTCAACTTGTGAGGGAGTCCAGGACTTTTTCTGGGTAAGGTCCACCCATTTTGCCATCTACCCAAGATATAAGAGATAAAACCCAGGATAATCTTACAGGAGTGACACCAGTGTCTAGAGAGAATGTAGGAGCCCTTTCGAAGTTCAAGGAGAAAGATAGAAACTGACAACAATTGCAGAAAAAGGAAAACTATCCTACCTAGACAGGGTGAGGAGTCAGACTGGTCTGAGATGGCTGTGAAACTCTGTGTGCACGGAGGTTGTCAGGACAACTTCGAATTTTGAGGTCGCTTATGACATCACGGTGAACATGTCCCCCAGGGTGGCCGCATGGTTACAGTCTGAGGATTGGCCTAGGCTAGGCTATTAAAGGGACAGATACCCAGAAACAGGTTTGGCAAACAGAAAGCAGGCACAGAAACTAGAAGAGATAAAACAGAGTCTGATGCAAGGGATAAGAAAGGAACCCTAGGCCACAAGTGAGAATAGAGGGACAGGCACGGAGAGGAGAACATTGTCATCTATTCAAGTCTATGGGGAGGTCATGCTGATTCAAGCTTGCAACTTCATTGGAAACAAGTGGCCGGACTTGGCGTTCATCACACCTACAGTGCCCTTGTGCCTTAAGCATAATGCAAAGTCAAGAAAGATGTCTTGAGGACATTGAAGAGAAGAATCGATGCCTCCTTTCCAAGGCCCATAGCATTCTTTGCAGGTCAGTCTCTTTTTCCGAAGCTCTGGTGTCACGTGGGCCCACTGGGCACATGGTAATGTGTCCCAAGAGATGTCTTGGAAGCCTTGAAGGAATGGAGCCCTGTCACGCTTGGGGTATGTCTCTTTGTTTGGAAGTGCTCTACAAGGGTGCTGAAAAGCACCCTCTTCCACAGGGCTTCGTTCCTTCGTGAAGGCTGCCCTCCCAGGCTAGTGTGCTCTGTTTGCCTCCATCGAAATTCTCTCCCCCTACCTCTTGCCGTAGAAGGATTATTGATTATGTGTTTTGACACCACATGTAAGGAAGTTGCACGAAAATTAGAACTTTACAGTTGTGTTTCAAGAAAAATAAACAGGCCAGGGTAGAGGATGTAGGGCAAACAAATGGCACACCCTATAAAAATTAAGTAAGCCCGTATCTGGACGGAATCTAGGGGAACGTTCAAGGATCAGGGGTCAAGTTCGAAACTTCCCAAATCCGGAAAAGAGACAGAAAAATATCTTTCCTGGAGAGTGGAATTCATCCGATTTGTCTAAGTTGTCTTGGAAACATTGTGTCCGTGAAGGGACTTGCCAGGACCACCTCGAATTTGGAGTTTCTGATCTCAGGATGTCAAACCAACCCACATGACCACGTGTTCTCAGTGCTTAGTTTGACCTTGGCTAGGGTAGCCAAGAGTCCTACAAGTGACCGGTGCAAATTCAAGGACAACAACCAAGAGTCACGAAAGCACTCACACCTCACCCTAGAGAACATACAGCGATTAAAGAAATACAAACTAATCCCTTGGAATGAAGGAGAACGGACTGATAAGCATGTCTAAGGGAGATAGCTGAGAAAGACCATGACGAGTATACTATGGAAAAGAAAAAGAGGACCCAGAAAATGGAAGGTGAACAGAAATCACACCTGAATTATCCACAATGAAAGATGATGTCCGTCTTTAGACAGACTCTGCTGGAACGTTTGAAAGTCAGAGAAATTCACAAGCCAAAAAACGGCAGCGAAGGTCAAGCATGGGCTAACTGGGAAGGGTGAGTTATGAGACTGCTCCAAGCAGGCTCTGAAACCTGTATCCAGGAAGCATGCTGGACCTCAGAGACACAATTATGACAAATCCTCTGACATCACAATGGACCCGAAAAACAACCTAGCCTCATCTACACAGTGCTAGAGTTGGGCTCACTAGTATATTTAACCCCCGTTGCACTCAACTGC
The DNA here is from genome assembly GCF_041296235.1 of Equus asinus. Taxonomy (NCBI): domain Eukaryota; kingdom Metazoa; phylum Chordata; class Mammalia; order Perissodactyla; family Equidae; genus Equus; species Equus asinus. The sequence goes on along the minus strand of NC_091813.1, from coordinate 6,465,537 downwards.
ACGTTGCCACTGAACATGTAAGTGGCCGGCCGGTGGTGCAGTGGTGAGGTCCGCACCTTCTGGGTCTGTGGCCCAGTATGGGCTGGGTGGAATCCTCGGTTTGGGCCTCCTCACCACTGCTTCAGTTGTTCTGGTGCAGGCGTCCGAGGTAGAGTAGAGGCAGATGGGAAGGGACGTTGGACAGGGCCAGACTTCCACAGCAAATACAGGAGCATTGCCAGCAGATGTGAGCACAGCAATGCACTTGTGCCAAAACAAAACCAATTAAAAGTTGCAAAGAATAGAAAAACTGAAGCTAAGAAAAAAAAAAACAAAAAAACAGGAGCTTGCCATTACGAAGAATAGGATCTCTGTGAATAACCTTAGCAAAACAGGTGAATTCTATGTTAATTCAAAAACTAGCAAACCTTTGGGGAAAGAAACTCAAGAAGACACAAGAAAAAAAAAGATATCGAGGGATCTAGGAATGGAAGGATTAACACACTTGAAAGGTTCATACCGCAGTAAGGGATCTCTGGATTCCATGCAATCCCAGTCAAAGTTGCAGCAGTATTTGCCACAGAGAAGAAGAGAGAATCCTAAAGTTTCTAGCCAGCAACACGAGACCCAGACTAGGCAAAGGAATCCTCAGGAAAACGAACAAAGCAGCACGTGTCACAATTTCTGATTTCAACATAGAGGACGAAGCGCTAGGTACCGAAACGGCACAGTCTGGGCCCCAAAACAGGCATGAAGACCCATGCAAAACAATTGAGAGCCCAGAGCCCAACTCAAACTTACATGGACAGCCCATTTTGGACCAGGGAGCCAAGTGGAGACAGCGGAGAAAGGAGAGTCTCTACAATAAACGGTGCTGGGAAGCCTGCACAGCCACATGGAACACAACGAGAGTACACCATGATGTTACACCTGGCACACACACCACCTGAAGTGGATTAAAGCCTTGAATGGCAGACTTGAAACCGTGAACCTTGTAGGAGAAGACCTAGGCAGAGTGCTCTTTGCCATCTGTCTGAGCCGCCTATTTGGAAGAAGCATGTCTGACTGGGCAAGGGCAACAAAGGAAACAAGAAACAAACGGGACCACATCAAATGCACACACTTCTGCCCACTCAAGGAAACCATCAACTGAATACTAAGACACCACAACAATTGGGAGAGGATGTTTGCAAACCACACATCGGACAAGGGGTGAAAAGCCCAAAGATACAATCAACTCGCACGTCTCCACAAGAAAAAAAACAAGCCAATGAAAACCTGGTCAAAAGATGGAAGCAGAGATTTCTCCGAAGAAGACAGAAAGAGGGCCAGTAGGTGCATGAAAACTTGTTCACCATCATGAAGTCTCAGGAAAATGCAAATCCAAACTGCAAGGCCATGGCAGCTCACTGTGGTCAGCATGGCTAGAAGGAAGCAGACAGGAAATAACAAGTGTCAGAGAGGAGGTGGAGAGAAGGGAAGCCTCCTGCACTGCTGGTGGGAGTGTAACCCGGTGCAGCCACGATGCCAAAGGTGTGGAACTGCCTCAGAAGTTTAAGTATCCATGTCCCGTATGACCCAGCTATTAATCTGCCGCTTGCTTATCCAAAAAAGTCAGAAAGACTACCGCATAAAGACATGTGCATGGCTGTGTTCACCACAGTCTTACTCCGGATATCCAAGACTTGGAAAGCACCCTGGTGTCCAGCAAGGGATGATTGGAGAAGGAAGATGGGCTATAGCCACACAATGGTATACCACTCAGCCGGAACAAATGATGCAATCCAGCCGTTTGTGACCACCAGAATGGCTGTGAGGGTTTTAGGGGAAGTGTAACAAGCCCCAGTGAGAAATTCAAATACCATAGAATCTCACTTACAAGGCGAAGAAAAAGCAAGCACTAACCAACAGGTGGCACTGAACATTTGTATGCGGGCTCCCAGAGGCAAAGAGGGGCGGTGACGGAGGGTGAAAGAGAAGATTAGGCACAAGTGTGTGGTGAGGGCCTGTGATTAGTCTTACACTGGTGAAGATGATGTAAGCTACACAGAAGTCTAAAGCAATGAGGATGTGAATCTGGAAGTTATAGTACGTTCTAATGCAGGGTCATGGCTATAAATTCACCTCAAATCAAAAATCCAAAAAGGGGTCCAGAATGATGTCATAAAGCTTTGGGGGCGGAAAGAGTTTACAGAAGGTGAACTTCCAAGGATGGAAAATCACCTCCAAATGCTTACAGATGCTACAGAAAGGCAGACCATTCCAAATAGGTGAAGAGGAATACTACGAAGAGAACATGATCAGTCCTAAACCCATGAACGAACGGAAAATGTTACCGTCCATGATGTTATTACTAATCACCTTCACGAATAATCCAAACAGGCCCACGTCTTCCCAAGTTCAGGCAAAAGGTTGGTCCAAAAGTACAATTCAGGGCCGGCCCTGTGGTGGAGCAGGTAAGTGCCCACATTCCGCTTGGGCGGCCCGGGCCTCACTGTTTCACATTACGAGTGCATATCACATTAGTAGTGTTAGGAAATATAGATTTCATGGTATGGTGCGGGCAGAGATCACAAATAAGCAGCAATTGTGAGGATACGTTATCAATACGCACAAGAAAAGGAACCATAAGAATATTACAATCTATGGAAGTATCTGGTACACTTCCCAAAGGCAGAAGGAAGGAAAACTTGTGACCTGCCAAGGTGGAATTGGCAGAGTGCCACGAGATGACACCATCATTGTGCATCAGAACATTCCCTGGGCAACTTCAACTTGTGAGGGAGTCCAGGACTTTTTCTGGGTAAGGTCCACCCATTTTGCCATCTACCCAAGATATAAGAGATAAAACCCAGGATAATCTTACAGGAGTGACACCAGTGTCTAGAGAGAATGTAGGAGCCCTTTCGAAGTTCAAGGAGAAAGATAGAAACTGACAACAATTGCAGAAAAAGGAAAACTATCCTACCTAGACAGGGTGAGGAGTCAGACTGGTCTGAGATGGCTGTGAAACTCTGTGTGCACGGAGGTTGTCAGGACAACTTCGAATTTTGAGGTCGCTTATGACATCACGGTGAACATGTCCCCCAGGGTGGCCGCATGGTTACAGTCTGAGGATTGGCCTAGGCTAGGCTATTAAAGGGACAGATACCCAGAAACAGGTTTGGCAAACAGAAAGCAGGCACAGAAACTAGAAGAGATAAAACAGAGTCTGATGCAAGGGATAAGAAAGGAACCCTAGGCCACAAGTGAGAATAGAGGGACAGGCACGGAGAGGAGAACATTGTCATCTATTCAAGTCTATGGGGAGGTCATGCTGATTCAAGCTTGCAACTTCATTGGAAACAAGTGGCCGGACTTGGCGTTCATCACACCTACAGTGCCCTTGTGCCTTAAGCATAATGCAAAGTCAAGAAAGATGTCTTGAGGACATTGAAGAGAAGAATCGATGCCTCCTTTCCAAGGCCCATAGCATTCTTTGCAGGTCAGTCTCTTTTTCCGAAGCTCTGGTGTCACGTGGGCCCACTGGGCACATGGTAATGTGTCCCAAGAGATGTCTTGGAAGCCTTGAAGGAATGGAGCCCTGTCACGCTTGGGGTATGTCTCTTTGTTTGGAAGTGCTCTACAAGGGTGCTGAAAAGCACCCTCTTCCACAGGGCTTCGTTCCTTCGTGAAGGCTGCCCTCCCAGGCTAGTGTGCTCTGTTTGCCTCCATCGAAATTCTCTCCCCCTACCTCTTGCCGTAGAAGGATTATTGATTATGTGTTTTGACACCACATGTAAGGAAGTTGCACGAAAATTAGAACTTTACAGTTGTGTTTCAAGAAAAATAAACAGGCCAGGGTAGAGGATGTAGGGCAAACAAATGGCACACCCTATAAAAATTAAGTAAGCCCGTATCTGGACGGAATCTAGGGGAACGTTCAAGGATCAGGGGTCAAGTTCGAAACTTCCCAAATCCGGAAAAGAGACAGAAAAATATCTTTCCTGGAGAGTGGAATTCATCCGATTTGTCTAAGTTGTCTTGGAAACATTGTGTCCGTGAAGGGGGTTGCCAGGACCACCTCGAATTTGGAGTTTCTGATCTCAGGATGTCAAACCAACCCACATGACCACGTGTTCTCAGTGCTAAGTTTGACCTAGGCTAGGGTAGCCAAGAGTCCTACAAGTGACCGGTGCAAATTCAAGGACAACAACCAAGAGTCACGAAAGCACTCACACCTCACCCTAGAGAACATACAGCGATTAAAGAAATACAAACTAATCCCTTGGAATGAAGGAGAACGGACTGATAAGCATGTCTAAGGGAGATAGCTGAGAAAGACCATGACGAGTATACTATGGAAAAGAAAAAGAGGACCCAGAAAATGGAAGGTGAACAGAAATCACACCTGAATTATCCACAATGAAAGATGATGTCCGTCTTTAGACAGACTCTGCTGGAACGTTTGAAAGTCAGAGAAATTCACAAGCCAAAAAACGGCAGCGAAGGTCAAGCATGGGCTAACTGGGAAGGGTGAGTTATGAGACTGCTCCAAGCAGGCTCTGAAACCTGTATCCAGGAAGCATGCTGGACCTCAGAGACACAATTATGACAAATCCTCTGACATCACAATGGACCCGAAAAACAACCTAGCCTCATCTACACAGTGCTAGAGTTGGGCTCACTAGTATATTTAACCCCCGTTGCACTCAACTGCACGTTGCCACTGAACATGTAAGTGGCCGGCCGGTGGTGCAGTGGTGAGGTCCGCACCTTCTGGGTCTGTGGCCCAGTATGGGCTGGGTGGAATCCTCGGTTTGGGCCTCCTCACCACTGCTTCAGTTGTTCTGGTGCAGGCGTCCGAGGTAGAGTAGAGGCAGATGGGAAGGGACGTTGGACAGGGCCAGACTTCCACAGCAAATACAGGAGCATTGCCAGCAGATGTGAGCACAGCAATGCACTTGTGCCAAAACAAAACCAATTAAAAGTTGCAAAGAATAGAAAAACTGAAGCTAAGGAAAAAAAAAAACAAAAAAACAGGAGCTTGCCATTACGAAGAATAGGATCTCTGTGAATAACCTTAGCAAAACAGGTGAATTCTATGTTAATTCAAAAACTAGCAAACCTTTGGGGAAAGAAACTCAAGAAGACACAAGAAAAAAAAAGATATCGAGGGATCTAGGAATGGAAGGATTAACACACTTGAAAGGTTCATACCGCAGTAAGGAATCTCTGGATTCCATGCAATCCCAGTCAAAGTTGCAGCAGTATTTGCCACAGAGAAGAAGAGAGAATCCTAAAGTTTCTAGCCAGCAACACGAGACCCTGACTAGGCAAAGGAATCCTCAGGAAAACGAACAAAGCAGCACGTGTCACAATTTCTGATTTCAACATAGAGGACGAAGCGCTAGGTACCGAAACGGCACAGTCTGGGCCCCAAAACAGGCATGAAGACCCATGCAAAACAATTGAGAGCCCAGAGCCCAACTCAAACTTACATGGACAGCCCATTTTGGACCAGGGAGCCAAGTGGAGACAGCGGAGAAAGGAGAGTCTCTACAATAAACGGTGCTGGGAAGCCTGCACAGCCACATGGAACACAACGAGAGTACACCATGATGTTACACCTGGCACACACACCACCTGAAGTGGATTAAAGCCTTGAATGGCAGACTTGAAACCGTGAACCTTGTAGGAGAAGACCTAGGCAGAGTGCTCTTTGCCATCTGTCTGAGCCGCCTATTTGGAAGAAGCATGTCTGACTGGGCAAGGGCAACAAAGGAAACAAGAAACAAACGGGACCACATCAAATGCACACACTTCTGCCCACTCAAGGAAACCATCAACTGAATACTAAGACACCACAACAATTGGGAGAGGATGTTTGCAAACCACACATCGGACAAGGGGTGAAAAGCCCAAAGATACAATCAACTCGCACGTCTCCACAAGAAAAAAAACAAGCCAATGAAAACCTGGTCAAAAGATGGAAGCAGAGATTTCTCCGAAGAAGACAGAAAGAGGGCCAGTAGGTGCATGAAAACTTGTTCACCATCATGAAGTCTCAGGAAAATGCAAATCCAAACTGCAAGGCCATGGCAGCTCACTGTGGTCAGCATGGCTAGAAGGAAGCAGACAGGAAATAACAAGTGTCAGAGAGGAGGTGGAGAGAAGGGAAGCCTCCTGCACTGCTGGTGGGAGTGTAACCCGGTGCAGCCACGATGAAAAAGGTGTGGAACTGCCTCAGAAATTTAAGTATCCATGTCCCGTATGACCCAGCTATTAATCTGCCGCTTGCTTATCCAAAAAAGTCAGAAAGACTACCGCATAAAGACATGTGCATGGCTGTGTTCACCACAGTCTTACTCCGGATATCCAAGACTTGGAAAGCACCCTGGTGTCCAGCAAGGGATGATTGGAGAAGGAAGATGGGCTATAGCCACACAATGGTATACCACTCAGCCGGAACAAATGATGCAATCCAGCCATTTGTGACCACCAGAATGGCTGTGAGGGTTTTAGGGGAAGTGTAACAAGCCCCAGTGAGAAATTCAAATACCATAGAATCTCACTTACAAGGAGAAGAAAAAGCAAGCACTAACCAACAGGTGGCACTGAACATTTGTATGCGGGCTCCCAGAGGCAAAGAGGGGCGGTGACGGAGGGTGAAAGAGAAGATTAGGCACAAGTGTGTGGTGAGGGCCTGTGATTAGTCTTACACTGGTGAAGATGATGTAAGCTACACAGAAGTCTAAAGCAATGAGGATGTGAATCTGGAAGTTATAGTACGTTCTAATGCAGGGTCATGGCTATAAATTCACCTCAAATCAAAAATCCAAAACGGGGTCCAGAATGATGTCATAAAGCTTTGGGGGCGGAAAGAGTTTACAGAAGGTGAACTTCCAAGGATGGAAAATCACCTCCAAATGCTTACAGATGCTACAGAAAGGCAGACCATTCCAAATAGGTGAAGAGGAATACTACGAAGAGAACATGATCAGTCCTAAACCCATGAACGAACGGAAAATGTTACCGTCCATGATGTTATTACTAATCACCTTCACGAATAATCCAAACAGGCCCACGTCTTCCCAAGTTCAGGCAAAAGGTTGGTCCAAAAGTACAATTCAGGGCCGGCCCTGTGGTGGAGCAGGTAAGTGCCCACATTCCGCTTGGGCGGCCCGGGCCTCACTGTTTCACATTACGAGTGCATATCACATTAGTAGTGTTAGGAAATATAGATTTCATGGTATGGTGCGGGCAGAGATCACAAATAAGCAGCAATTGTGAGGATACGTTATCAATACGCACAAGAAAAGGAACCATAAGAATATTACAATCTATGGAAGTATCTGGTACACTTCCCAAAGGCAGAAGGAAGGAAAACTTGTGACCTGCCAAGGTGGAATTGGCAGAGTGCCACGAGATGACACCATCATTGTGCATCAGAACATTCCCTGGGCAACTTCAACTTGTGAGGGAGTCCAGGACTTTTTCTGGGTAAGGTCCACCCATTTTGCCATCTACCCAAGATATAAGAGATAAAACCCAGGATAATCTTACAGGAGTGAAACCAGTGTCTAGAGAGAATGTAGGAGCCCTTTCGAAGTTCAAGGAGAAAGATAGAAACTGACAACAATTGCAGAAAAAGGAAAACTATCCTACCTAGACAGGGTGAGGAGTCAGACTGGTCTGAGATGGCTGTGAAACTCTGTGTGCACGGAGGTTGTCAGGACAACTTCGAATTTTGAGGTCGCTTATGACATCACGGTGAACATGTCCCCCAGGGTGGCCGCATGGTTACAGTCTGAGGATTGGCCTAGGCTAGGCTATTAAAGGGACAGATACCCAGAAACAGGTTTGGCAAACAGAAAGCAGGCACAGAAACTAGAAGAGATAAAACAGAGTCTGATGCAAGGGATAAGAAAGGAACCCTAGGCCACAAGTGAGAATAGAGGGACAGGCACGGAGAGGAGAACATTGTCATCTATTCAAGTCTATGGGGAGGTCATGCTGATTCAAGCTTGCAACTTCATTGGAAACAAGTGGCCGGACTTGGCGTTCATCACACCTACAGTGCCCTTGTGCCTTAAGCATAATGCAAAGTCAAGAAAGATGTCTTGAGGACATTGAAGAGAAGAATCGATGCCTCCTTTCCAAGGCCCATAGCATTCTTTGCAGGTCAGTCTCTTTTTCCGAAGCTCTGGTGTCACGTGGGCCCACTGGGCACATGGTAATGTGTCCCAAGAGATGTCTTGGAAGCCTTGAAGGAATGGAGCCCTGTCACGCTTGGGGTATGTCTCTTTGTTTGGAAGTGCTCTACAAGGGTGCTGAAAAGCACCCTCTTCCACAGGGCTTCGTTCCTTCGTGAAGGCTGCCCTCCCAGGCTAGTGTGCTCTGTTTGCCTCCATCGAAATTCTCTCCCCCTACCTCTTGCCGTAGAAGGATTATTGATTATGTGTTTTGACACCACATGTAAGGAAGTTGCACGAAAATTAGAACTTTACAGTTGTGTTTCAAGAAAAATAAACAGGCCAGGGTAGAGGATGTAGGGCAAACAAATGGCACACCCTATAAAAATTAAGTAAGCCCGTATCTGGATGGAATCTAGGGGAACGTTCAAGGATCAGGGGTCAAGTTCGAAACTTCCCAAATCCGGAAAAGAGACAGAAAAATATCTTTCCTGGAGAGTGGAATTCATCCGATTTGTCTAAGTTGTCTTGGAAACATTGTGTCCGTGAAGGGGGTTGCCAGGACCACCTCGAATTTGGAGTTTCTGATCTCAGGATGTCAAACCAACCCACATGACCACGTGTTCTCAGTGCTAAGTTTGACCTTGGCTAGGGTAGCCAAGAGTCCTACAAGTGACCGGTGCAAATTCAAGGACAACAACCAAGAGTCACGAAAGCACTCACACCTCACCCTAGAGAACATACAGCGATTAAAGAAATACAAACTAATCCCTTGGAATGAAGGAGAACGGACTGATAAGCATGTCTAAGGGAGATAGCTGAGAAAGACCATGACGAGTATACTATGGAAAAGAAAAAGAGGACCCAGAAAATGGAAGGTGAACAGAAATCACACCTGAATTATCCACAATGAAAGATGATGTCCGTCTTTAGACAGACTCTGCTGGAACGTTTGAAAGTCAGAGAAATTCACAAGCCAAAAAACGGCAGCGAAGGTCAAGCATGGGCTAACTGGGAAGGGTGAGTTATGAGACTGCTCCAAGCAGGCTCTGAAACCTGTATCCAGGAAGCATGCTGGACCTCAGAGACACAATTATGACAAATCCTCTGACATCACAATGGACCCGAAAAACAACCTAGCCTCATCTACACAGTGCTAGAGTTGGGCTCACTAGTATATTTAACTCCCGTTGCACTCAACTGCACGTTGCCACTGAACATGTAAGTGGCCGGCCGGTGGTGCAGTGGTGAGGTCCGCACCTTCTGGGTCTGTGGCCCAGTATGGGCTGGGTGGAATCCTCGGTTTGGGCCTCCTCACCACTGCTTCAGTTGTTCTGGTGCAGGCGTCCGAGGTAGAGTAGAGGCAGATGGGAAGGGACGTTGGACAGGGCCAGACTTCCACAGCAAATACAGGAGCATTGCCAGCAGATGTGAGCACAGCAATGCACTTGTGCCAAAACAAAACCAATTAAAAGTTGCAAAGAATAGAAAAACTGAAGCTAAGGAAAAAAAAAAACAAAAAAACAGGAGCTTGCCATTACGAAGAATAGGATCTCTGTGAATAACCTTAGCAAAACAGGTGAATTCTATGTTAATTCAAAAACTAGCAAACCTTTGGGGAAAGAAACTCAAGAAGACACAAGGAAAAAAAAGATATCGAGGGATCTAGGAATGGAAGGATTAACACACTTGAAAGGTTCATACCGCAGTAAGGGATCTCTGGATTCCATGCAATCCCAGTCAAAGTTGCAGCAGTATTTGCCACAGAGAAGAAGAGAGAATCCTAAAGTTTCTAGCCAGCAACACGAGACCCTGACTAGGCAAAGGAATCCTCAGGAAAACGAACAAAGCAGCACGTGTCACAATTTCTGATTTCAACATAGAGGACGAAGCGCTAGGTACCGAAACGGCACAGTCTGGGCCCCAAAACAGGCATGAAGACCCATGCAAAACAATTGAGAGCCCAGAGCCCAACTCAAACTTACATGGACAGCCCATTTTGGACCAGGGAGCCAAGTGGAGACAGCGGAGAAAGGAGAGTCTCTACAATAAACGGTGCTGGGAAGCCTGCACAGCCACATGGAACACAACGAGAGTACACCATGATGTTACACCTGGCACACACACCACCTGAAATGGATTAAAGCCTTGAATGGCAGACTTGAAACCGTGAACCTTGTAGGAGAAGACCTAGGCAGAGTGCTCTTTGCCATCTGTCTGAGCCGCCTATTTGGAAGAAGCATGTCTGACTGGGCAAGGGCAACAAAGGAAACAAGAAACAAACGGGACCACATCAAATGCACACACTTCTGCCCACTCAAGGAAACCATCAACTGAATACTAAGACACCACAACAATTGGGAGAGGATGTTTGCAAACCACACATCGGACAAGGGGTGAAAAGCCCAAAGATACAATCAACTCGCACGTCTCCACAAGAAAAAAAACAAGCCAATGAAAACCTGGTCAAAAGATGGAAGCAGAGATTTCTCCGAAGAAGACAGAAAGAGGGCCAGTAGGTGCATGAAAACTTGTTCACCATCATTAACTCTCAGGAAAATGCAAATCCAAACTGCAAGGCCATGGCAGCTCACTGTGGTCAGCATGGCTAGAAGGAAGCAGACAGGAAATAACAAGTGTCAGAGAGGAGGTGCAGAGAAGGGAAGCCTCCTGCACTGCTGGTGGGAGTGTAACCCGGTGCAGCCACGATGCCAAAGGTGTGGAACTGCCTCAGAAGTTTAAGTATCCATGTCCCGTATGACCCAGCTATTAATCTGCCGCTTGTTTATCCAAAAAAGTCAGAAAGACTACGGCATAAAGACATGTGCATGGCTGTGTTCACCACAGTCTTACTCCGGATATCCAAGACTTGGAAAGCACCCTGGTGTCCAGCAAGGGATGATTGGAGAAGGAAGATGGGCTATAGCCACACAATGGTATACCACTCAGCCGGAACAAATGATGCAATCCAGCCATTTGTGACCACCAGAATGGCTGTGAGGGTTTTAGGGGAAGTGTAACAAGCCCCAGTGAGAAATTCAAATACCATAGAATCTCACTTACAAGGCGAAGAAAAAGCAAGCACTAACCAACAGGTGGCACTGAACATTTGTATGCGGGCTCCCAGAGGCAAAGAGGGGCGGTGACGGAGGGTGAAAGAGAAGATTAGGCACAAGTGTGTGGTGAGGGCCTGTGATTAGTCTTACACTGGTGAAGATGATGTAAGCTACACAGAAGTCTAAAGCAATGAGGATTTGAATCTGGAAGTTATAGTACGTTCTAATGCAGGGTCATGGCTATAAATTCACCTCAAATCAAAAATCCAAAAAGGGGTCCAGAATGATGTCATAAAGCTTTGGGGGCGGAAAGAGTTTACAGAAGGTGAACTTCCAAGGATGGAAAATCACCTCCAAATGCTTACAGATGCTACAGAAAGGCAGACCATTCCAAATAGGTGAAGAGGAATACTACGAAGAGAACATGATCAGTCCTAAACCCATGAACGAACGGAAAATGTTACCGTCCATGATGTTATTACTAATCACCTTCACGAATAATCCAAACAGGCCCACGTCTTCCCAAGTTCAGGCAAAAGGTTGGTCCAAAAGTACAATTCAGGGCCGGCCCTGTGGTGGAGCAGGTAAGTGCCCACATTCCGCTTGGGCGGCCCGGGCCTCACTGTTTCACATTACGAGTGCATATCACATTAGTAGTGTTAGGAAATATAGATTTCATGGTATGGTGCGGGCAGAGATCACAAATAAGCAGCAATTGTGAGGATACGTTATCAATACGCACAAGAAAAGGAACCATAAGAATATTACAATCTATGGAAGTATCTGGTACACTTCCCAAAGGCAGAAGGAAGGAAAACTTGTGACCTGCCAAGGTGGAATTGGCAGAGTGCCACGAGATGACACCATCATTGTGCATCAGAACATTCCCTGGGCAACTTCAACTTGTGAGGGAGTCCAGGACTTTTTCTGGGTAAGGTCCACCCATTTTGCCATCTACCCAAGATATAAGAGATAAAACCCAGGATAATCTTACAGGAGTGAAACCAGTGTCTAGAGAGAATGTAGGAGCCCTTTCGAAGTTCAAGGAGAAAGATAGAAACTGACAACAATTGCAGAAAAAGGAAAACTATCCTACCTAGACAGGGTGAGGAGTCAGACTGGTCTGAGATGGCTGTGAAACTCTGTGTGCACGGAGGTTGTCAGGACAACTTCGAATTTTGAGGTCGCTTATGACATCACGGTGAACATGTCCCCCAGGGTGGCCGCATGGTTACAGTCTGAGGATTGGCCTAGGCTAGGCTATTAAAGGGACAGATACCCAGAAACAGGTTTGGCAAACAGAAAGCAGGCACAGAAACTAGAAGAGATAAAACAGAGTCTGATGCAAGGGATAAGAAAGGAACCCTAGGCCACAAGTGAGAATAGAGGGACAGGCACGGAGAGGAGAACATTGTCATCTATTCAAGTCTATGGGGAGGTCATGCTGATTCAAGCTTGCAACTTCATTGGAAACAAGTGGCCGGACTTGGGGTTCATCACACCTACAGTGCCCTTGTGCCTTAAGCATAATGCAAAGTCAAGAAAGATGTCTTGAGGACATTGAAGAGAAGAATCGATGCCTCCTTTCCAAGGCCCATAGCATTCTTTGAAGGTCAGTCTCTTTTTCCGAAGCTCTGGTGTCACGTGGGCCCACTGGGCACATGGTAATGTGTCCCAAGAGATGTCTTGGAAGCCTTGAAGGAATGGAGCCCTGTCACGCTTGGGGTATGTCTCTTTGTTTGGAAGTGCTCTACAAGGGTGCTGAAAAGCACCCTCTTCCACAGGGCTTCGTTCCTTCGTGAAGGCTGCCCTCCCAGGCTAGTGTGCTCTGTTTGCCTCCATCGAAATTCTCTCCCCCTACCTCTTGCCGTAGAAGGATTATTGATTATGTGTTTTGACACCACATGTAAGGAAGTTGCACGAAAATTAGAACTTTACAGTTGTGTTTCAAGAAAAATAAACAGGCCAGGGTAGAGGATGTAGGGCAAACAAATGGCACACCCTATAAAAATTAAGTAAGCCCGTATCTGGACGGAATCTAGGGGAACGTTCAAGGATCAGGGGTCAAGTTCGAAACTTCCCAAATCCGGAAAAGAGACAGAAAAATATCTTTCCTGGAGAGTGGAATTCATCCGATTTGTCTAAGTTGTCTTGGAAACATTGTGTCCGTGAAGGGACTTGCCAGGACCACCTCGAATTTGGAGTTTCTGATCTCAGGATGTCAAACCAACCCACATGACCACGTGTTCTCAGTGCTTAGTTTGACCTTGGCTAGGGTAGCCAAGAGTCCTACAAGTGACCGGTGCAAATTCAAGGACAACAACCAAGAGTCACGAAAGCACTCACACCTCACCCTAGAGAACATACAGCGATTAAAGAAATACAAACTAATCCCTTGGAATGAAGGAGAACGGACTGATAAGCATGTCTAAGGGAGATAGCTGAGAAAGACCATGACGAGTATACTATGGAAAAGAAAAAGAGGACCCAGAAAATGGAAGGTGAACAGAAATCACACCTGAATTATCCACAATGAAAGATGATGTCCGTCTTTAGACAGACTCTGCTGGAACGTTTGAAAGTCAGAGAAATTCACAAGGCAAAAAACGGCAGCGAAGGTCAAGCATGGGCTAACTGGGAAGGGTGAGTTATGAGACTGCTCCAAGCAGGCTCTGAAACCTGTATCCAGGAAGCATGCTGGACCTCAGAGACACAATTATGACAAATCCTCTGACATCACAATGGACCCGAAAAACAACCTAGCCTCATCTACACAGTGCTAGAGTTGGGCTCACTAGTATATTTAACTCCCGTTGCACTCAACTGCACGTTGCCACTGAACATGTAAGTGGCCGGCCGGTGGTGCAGTGGTGAGGTCCGCACCTTCTGGGTCTGTGGCCCAGTATGGGCTGGGTGGAATCCTCGGTTTGGGCCTCCTCACCACTGCTTCAGTTGTTCTGGTGCAGGCGTCCGAGGTAGAGTAGAGGCAGATGGGAAGGGACGTTGGACAGGGCCAGACTTCCACAGCAAATACAGGAGCATTGCCAGCAGATGTGAGCACAGCAATGCACTTGTGCCAAAACAAAACCAATTAAAAGTTGCAAAGAATAGAAAAACTGAAGCTAAGGAAAAAAAAAAACAAAAAAACAGGAGCTTGCCATTACGAAGAATAGGATCTCTGTGAATAACCTTAGCAAAACAGGTGAATTCTATGTTAATTCAAAAACTAGCAAACCTTTGGGGAAAGAAACTCAAGAAGACACAAGGAAAAAAAAGATATCGAGGGATCTAGGAATGGAAGGATTAACACACTTGAAAGGTTCATACCGCAGTAAGGAATCTCTGGATTCCATGCAATCCCAGTCAAAGTTGCAGCAGTATTTGCCACAGAGAAGAAGAGAGAATCCTAAAGTTTCTAGCCAGCAACAGGAGACCCTGACTAGGCAAAGGAATCCTCAGGAAAACGAACAAAGCAGCACGTGTCACAATTTCTGATTTCAACATAGAGGACGAAGCGCTAGGTACCGAAACGGCACAGTCTGGGCCCCAAAACAGGCATGAAGACCCATGCAAAACAATTGAGAGCCCAGAGCCCAACTCAAACTTACATGGACAGCCCATTTTGGACCAGGGAGCCAAGTGGAGACAGCGGAGAAAGGAGAGTCTCTACAATAAACGGTGCTGGGAAGCCTGCACAGCCACATGGAACACAACGAGAGTACACCATGATGTTACACCTGGCACACACACCACCTGAAGTGGATTAAAGCCTTGAATGGCAGACTTGAAACCGTGAACCTTGTAGGAGAAGACCTAGGCAGAGTGCTCTTTGCCATCTGTCTGAGCCGCCTATTTGGAAGAAGCATGTCTGACTGGGCAAGGGCAACAAAGGAAACAAGAAACAAACGGGACCACATCAAATGCACACACTTCTGCCCACTCAAGGAAACCATCAACTGAATACTAAGACACCACAACAATTGGGAGAGGATGTTTGCAAACCACACATCGGACAAGGGGTGAAAAGCCCAAAGATACAATCAACTCACACGTCTCCACAAGAAAAAAAAACAAGCCAATGAAAACCTGGTCAAAAGATGGAAGCAGAGATTTCTCCGAAGAAGACAGAAAGAGGGCCAGTAGGTGCATGAAAACTTGTTCACCATCATTAAGTCTCAGGAAAATGCAAATCCAAACTGCAAGGCCATGGCAGCTCACTGTGGTCAGCATGGCTAGAAGGAAGCAGACAGGAAATAACAAGTGTCAGAGAGGAGGTGCAGAGAAGGGAAGCCTCCTGCACTGCTGGTGGGAGTGTAACCCGGTGCAGCCACGATGCCAAAGGTGTGGAACTGCCTCAGAAGTTTAAGTATCCATGTCCCGTATGACCCAGCTATTAATCTGCCGCTTGCTTATCCAAAAAAGTCAGAAAGACTACCGCATAAAGACATGTGCATGGCTGTGTTCACCACAGTCTTTCTCCTGATATCCAAGACTTGGAAAGCACCCTGGTGTCCAGCAAGGGATGATTGGAGAAGGAAGATGGGCTATAGCCACACAATGGTATACCACTCAGCCGGAACAAATGATGCAATCCAGCCATTTGTGACCACCAGAATGGCTGTGAGGGTTTTAGGGGAAGTGTAACAAGCCCCAGTGAGAAATTCAAATACCATAGAATCTCACTTACAAGGCGAAGAAAAAGCAAGCACTAACCAACAGGTGGCACTGAACATTTGTATGCGGGCTCCCAGAGGCAAAGAGGGGCGGTGACGGAGGGTGAAAGAGAAGATTAGGCACAAGTGTGTGGTGAGGGCCTGTGATTAGTCTTACACTGGTGAAGATGATGTAAGCTACACAGAAGTCTAAAGCAATGAGGATGTGAATCTGGAAGTTATAGTACGTTCTAATGCAGGGTCATGGCTATAAATTCACCTCAAATCAAAAATCCAAAAAGGGGTCCAGAATGATGTCATAAAGCTTTGGGGGCGGAAAGAGTTTACGGAAGGTGAACTTCCAAGGATGGAAAATCACCTCCAAATGCTTACAGATGCTACAGAAAGGCAGACCATTCCAAATAGGTGAAGAGGAATACTACGAAGAGAACATGATCAGTCCTAAACCCATGAACGAACGGAAAATGTTACCGTCCATGATGTTATTACTAATCACCTTCACGAATAATCCAAACAGGCCCACGTCTTCCCAAGTTCAGGCAAAAGGTTGGTCCAAAAGTACAATTCAGGGCCGGCCCTGTGGTGGAGCAGGTAAGTGCCCACATTCCGCTTGGGCGGCCCGGGCCTCACTGTTTCACATTACGAGTGCATATCACATTAGTAGTGTTAGGAAATATAGATTTCATGGTATGGTGCGGGCAGAGATCACAAATAAGCAGCAATTGTGAGGATACGTTATCAATACGCACAAGAAAAGGAACCATAAGAATATTACAATCTATGGAAGTATCTGGTACACTTCCCAAAGGCAGAAGGAAGGAAAACTTGTGACCTGCCAAGGTGGAATTGGCAGAGTGCCACGAGATGACACCATCATTGTGCATCAGAACATTCCCTGGGCAACTTCAACTTGTGAGGGAGTCCAGGACTTTTTCTGGGTAAGGTCCACCCATTTTGCCATCTACCCAAGATATAAGAGATAAAACCCAGGATAATCTTACAGGAGTGACACCAGTGTCTAGAGAGAATGTAGGAGCCCTTTCGAAGTTCAAGGAGAAAGATAGAAACTGACAACAATTGCAGAAAAAGGAAAACTATCCTACCTAGACAGGGTGAGGAGTCAGACTGGTCTGAGATGGCTGTGAAACTCTGTGTGCACGGAGGTTGTCAGGACAACTTCGAATTTTGAGGTCGCTTATGACATCACGGTGAACATGTCCCCCAGGGTGGCCGCATGGTTACAGTCTGAGGATTGGCCTAGGCTAGGCTATTAAAGGGACAGATACCCAGAAACAGGTTTGGCAAACAGAAAGCAGGCACAGAAACTAGAAGAGATAAAACAGAGTCTGATGCAAGGGATAAGAAAGGAACCCTAGGCCACAAGTGAGAATAGAGGGACAGGCACGGAGAGGAGAACATTGTCATCTATTCAAGTCTATGGGGAGGTCATGCTGATTCAAGCTTGCAACTTCATTGGAAACAAGTGGCCGGACTTGGCGTTCATCACACCTACAGTGCCCTTGTGCCTTAAGCATAATGCAAAGTCAAGAAAGATGTCTTGAGGACATTGAAGAGAAGAATCGATGCCTCCTTTCCAAGGCCCATAGCATTCTTTGCAGGTCAGTCTCTTTTTCCGAAGCTCTGGTGTCACGTGGGCCCACTGGGCACATGGTAATGTGTCCCAAGAGATGTCTTGGAAGCCTTGAAGGAATGGAGCCCTGTCACGCTTGGGGTATGTCTCTTTGTTTGGAAGTGCTCTACAAGGGTGCTGAAAAGCACCCTCTTCCACAGGGCTTCGTTCCTTCGTGAAGGCTGCCCTCCCAGGCTAGTGTGCTCTGTTTGCCTCCATCGAAATTCTCTCCCCCTACCTCTTGCCGTAGAAGGATTATTGATTATGTGTTTTGACACCACATGTAAGGAAGTTGCACGAAAATTAGAACTTAACAGTTGTGTTTCAAGAAAATAAACAGGCCAGGGTAGAGGATGTAGGGCAAACAAATGGCACACCCTATAAAAATTAAGTAAGCCCGTATCTGGACGGAATCTAGGGGAACGTTCAAGGATCAGGGGTCAAGTTCGAAACTTCCCAAATCCGGAAAAGAGACAGAAAAATATCTTTCCTGGAGAGTGGAATTCATCCGATTTGTCTAAGTTGTCTTGGAAACATTGTGTCCGTGAAGGGACTTGCCAGGACCACCTCGAATTTGGAGTTTCTGATCTCAGGATGTCAAACCAACCCACATGACCACGTGTTCTCAGTGCTTAGTTTGACCTTGGCTAGGGTAGCCAAGAGTCCTACAAGTGACCGGTGCAAATTCAAGGACAACAACCAAGAGTCACGAAAGCACTCACACCTCACCCTAGAGAACATACAGCGATTAAAGAAATACAAACTAATCCCTTGGAATGAAGGAGAACGGACTGATAAGCATGTCTAAGGGAGATAGCTGAGAAAGACCATGACGAGTATACTATGGAAAAGAAAAAGAGGACCCAGAAAATGGAAGGTGAACAGAAATCACACCTGAATTATCCACAATGAAAGATGATGTCCGTCTTTAGACAGACTCTGCTGGAACGTTTGAAAGTCAGAGAAATTCACAAGCCAAAAAACGGCAGCGAAGGTCAAGCATGGGCTAACTGGGAAGGGTGAGTTATGAGACTGCTCCAAGCAGGCTCTGAAACCTGTATCCAGGAAGCATGCTGGACCTCAGAGACACAATTATGACAAATCCTCTGACATCACAATGGACCCGAAAAACAACCTAGCCTCATCTACACAGTGCTAGAGTTGGGCTCACTAGTATATTTAACTCCCGTTGCACTCAACTGCACGTTGCCACTGAACATGTAAGTGGCCGGCCGGTGGTGCAGTGGTGAGGTCCGCACCTTCTGGGTCTGTGGCCCAGTATGGGCTGGGTGGAATCCTCGGTTTGGGCCTCCTCACCACTGCTTCAGTTGTTCTGGTGCAGGCGTCCGAGGTAGAGTAGAGGCAGATGGGAAGGGACGTTGGACAGGGCCAGACTTCCACAGCAAATACAGGAGCATTGCCAGCAGATGTGAGCACAGCAATGCACTTGTGCCAAAACAAAACCAATTAAAAGTTGCAAAGAATAGAAAAACTGAAGCTAAGGAAAAAAAAAAACAAAAAAACAGGAGCTTGCCATTACGAAGAATAGGATCTCTGTGAATAACCTTAGCAAAACAGGTGAATTCTATGTTAATTCAAAAACTAGCAAACCTTTGGGGAAAGAAACTCAAGAAGACACAAGGAAAAAAAAGATATCGAGGGATCTAGGAATGGAAGGATTAACACACTTGAAAGGTTCATACCGCAGTAAGGAATCTCTGGATTCCATGCAATCCCAGTCAAAGTTGCAGCAGTATTTGCCACAGAGAAGAAGAGAGAATCCTAAAGTTTCTAGCCAGCAACACGAGACCCTGACTAGGCAAAGGAATCCTCAGGAAAACGAACAAAGCAGCACGTGTCACAATTTCTGATTTCAACATAGAGGACGAAGCGCTAGGTACCGAAACGGCACAGTCTGGGCCCCAAAACAGGCATGAAGACCCATGCAAAACAATTGAGAGCCCAGAGCCCAACTCAAACTTACATGGACAGCCCATTTTGGACCAGGGAGCCAAGTGGAGACAGCGGAGAAAGGAGAGTCTCTACAATAAACGGTGCTGGGAAGCCTGCACAGCCACATGGAACACAACGAGAGTACACCATGATGTTACACCTGGCACACACACCACCTGAAATGGATTAAAGCCTTGAATGGCAGACTTGAAACCGTGAACCTTGTAGGAGAAGACCTAGGCAGAGTGCTCTTTGCCATCTGTCTGAGCCGCCTATTTGGAAGAAGCATGTCTGACTGGGCAAGGGCAACAAAGGAAACAAGAAACAAACGGGACCACATCAAATGCACACACTTCTGCCCACTCAAGGAAACCATCAACTGAATACTAAGACACCACAACAATTGGGAGAGGATGTTTGCAAACCACACATCGGACAAGGGGTGAAAAGCCCAAAGATACAATCAACTCGCACGTCTCCACAAGAAAAAAAACAAGCCAATGAAAACCTGGTCAAAAGATGGAAGCAGAGATTTCTCCGAAGAAGACAGAAAGAGGGCCAGTAGGTGCATGAAAACTTGTTCACCATCATTAAGTCTCAGGAAAATGCAAATCCAAACTGCAAGGCCATGGCAGCTCACTGTGGTCAGCATGGCTAGAAGGAAGCAGACAGGAAATAACAAGTGTCAGAGAGGAGGTGCAGAGAAGGGAAGCCTCCTGCACTGCTGGTGGGAGTGTAACCCGGTGCAGCCACGATGCCAAAGGTGTGGAACTGCCTCAGAAGTTTAAGTATCCATGTCCCGTATGACCCAGCTATTAATCTGCCGCTTGCTTATCCAAAAAAGTCAGAAAGACTACCGCATAAAGACATGTGCATGGCTGTGTTCACCACCGTCTTACTCCTGATATCCAAGACTTGGAAAGCACCCTGGTGTCCAGCAAGGGATGATTGGAGAAGGAAGATGGGCTATAGCCACACAATGGTATACCACTCAGCCGGAACAAATGATGCAATCCAGCCATTTGTGACCACCAGAATGGCTGTGAGGGTTTTAGGGGAAGTGTAACAAGCCCCAGTGAGAAATTCAAATACCATAGAATCTCACTTACAAGGCGAAGAAAAAGCAAGCACTAACCAACAGGTGGCACTGAACATTTGTATGCGGGCTCCCAGAGGCAAAGAGGGGCGGTGACGGAGGGTGAAAGAGAAGATTAGGCACAAGTGTGTGGTGAGGGCCTGTGATTAGTCTTACACTGGTGAAGATGATGTAAGCTACACAGAAGTCTAAAGCAATGAGGATGTGAATCTGGAAGTTATAGTACGTTCTAATGCAGGGTCATGGCTATAAATTCACCTCAAATCAAAAATCCAAAAAGGGGTCCAGAATGATGTCATAAAGCTTTGGGGGCGGAAAGAGTTTACGGAAGGTGAACTTCCAAGGATGGAAAATCACCTCCAAATGCTTACAGATGCTACAGAAAGGCAGACCATTCCAAATAGGTGAAGAGGAATACTACGAAGAGAACATGATCAGTCCTAAACCCATGAACGAACGGAAAATGTTACCGTCCATGATGTTATTACTAATCACCTTCACGAATAATCCAAACAGGCCCACGTCTTCCCAAGTTCAGGCAAAAGGTTGGTCCAAAAGTACAATTCAGGGCCGGCCCTGTGGTGGAGCAGGTAAGTGCCCACATTCCGCTTGGGCGGCCCGGGCCTCACTGTTTCACATTACGAGTGCATATCACATTAGTAGTGTTAGGAAATATAGATTTCATGGTATGGTGCGGGCAGAGATCACAAATAAGCAGCAATTGTGAGGATACGTTATCAATACGCACAAGAAAAGGAACCATAAGAATATTACAATCTATGGAAGTATCTGGTACACTTCCCAAAGGCAGAAGGAAGGAAAACTTGTGACCTGCCAAGGTGGAATTGGCAGAGTGCCACGAGATGACACCATCATTGTGCATCAGAACATTCCCTGGGCAACTTCAACTTGTGAGGGAGTCCAGGACTTTTTCTGGGTAAGGTCCACCCATTTTGCCATCTACCCAAGATATAAGAGATAAAACCCAGGATAATCTTACAGGAGTGACACCAGTGTCTAGAGAGAATGTAGGAGCCCTTTCGAAGTTCAAGGAGAAAGATAGAAACTGACAACAATTGCAGAAAAAGGAAAACTATCCTACCTAGACAGGGTGAGGAGTCAGACTGGTCTGAGATGGCTGTGAAACTCTGTGTGCACGGAGGTTGTCAGGACAACTTCGAATTTTGAGGTCGCTTATGACATCACGGTGAACATGTCCCCCAGGGTGGCCGCATGGTTACAGTCTGAGGATTGGCCTAGGCTAGGCTATTAAAGGGACAGATACCCAGAAACAGGTTTGGCAAACAGAAAGCAGGCACAGAAACTAGAAGAGATAAAACAGAGTCTGATGCAAGGGATAAGAAAGGAACCCTAGGCCACAAGTGAGAATAGAGGGACAGGCACGGAGAGGAGAACATTGTCATCTATTCAAGTCTATGGGGAGGTCATGCTGATTCAAGCTTGCAACTTCATTGGAAACAAGTGGCCGGACTTGGGGTTCATCACACCTACAGTGCCCTTGTGCCTTAAGCATAATGCAAAGTCAAGAAAGATGTCTTGAGGACATTGAAGAGAAGAATCGATGCCTCCTTTCCAAGGCCCATAGCATTCTTTGAAGGTCAGTCTCTTTTTCCGAAGCTCTGGTGTCACGTGGGCCCACTGGGCACATGGTAATGTGTCCCAAGAGATGTCTTGGAAGCCTTGAAGGAATGGAGCCCTGTCACGCTTGGGGTATGTCTCTTTGTTTGGAAGTGCTCTACAAGGGTGCTGAAAAGCACCCTCTTCCACAGGGCTTCGTTCCTTCGTGAAGGCTGCCCTCCCAGGCTAGTGTGCTCTGTTTGCCTCCATCGAAATTCTCTCCCCCTACCTCTTGCCGTAGAAGGATTATTGATTATGTGTTTTGACACCACATGTAAGGAAGTTGCACGAAAATTAGAACTTTACAGTTGTGTTTCAAGAAAAATAAACAGGCCAGGGTAGAGGATGTAGGGCAAACAAATGGCACACCCTATAAAAATTAAGTAAGCCCGTATCTGGACGGAATCTAGGGGAACGTTCAAGGATCAGGGGTCAAGTTCGAAACTTCCCAAATCCGGAAAAGAGACAGAAAAATATCTTTCCTGGAGAGTGGAATTCATCCGATTTGTCTAAGTTGTCTTGGAAACATTGTGTCCGTGAAGGGACTTGCCAGGACCACCTCGAATTTGGAGTTTCTGATCTCAGGATGTCAAACCAACCCACATGACCACGTGTTCTCAGTGCTTAGTTTGACCTTGGCTAGGGTAGCCAAGAGTCCTACAAGTGACCGGTGCAAATTCAAGGACAACAACCAAGAGTCACGAAAGCACTCACACCTCACCCTAGAGAACATACAGCGATTAACGAAATACAAACTAATCCCTTGGAATGAAGGAGAACGGACTGATAAGCATGTCTAAGGGAGATAGCTGAGAAAGACCATGACGAGTATACTATGGAAAAGAAAAAGAGGACCCAGAAAATGGAAGGTGAACAGAAATCACACCTGAATTATCCACAATGAAAGATGATGTCCGTCTTTAGACAGACTCTGCTGGAACGTTTGAAAGTCAGAGAAATTCACAAGCCAAAAAACGGCAGCGAAGGTCAAGCATGGGCTAACTGGGAAGGGTGAGTTATGAGACTGCTCCAAGCAGGCTCTGAAACCTGTATCCAGGAAGCATGCTGGACCTCAGAGACACAATTATGACAAATCCTCTGACATCACAATGGACCCGAAAAACAACCTAGCCTCATCTACACAGTGCTAGAGTTGGGCTCACTAGTATATTTAACTCCCGTTGCACTCAACTGCACGTTGCCACTGAACATGTAAGTGGCCGGCCGGTGGTGCAGTGGTGAGGTCCGCACCTTCTGGGTCTGTGGCCCAGTATGGGCTGGGTGGAATCCTCGGTTTGGGCCTCCTCACCACTGCTTCAGTTGTTCTGGTGCAGGCGTCCGAGGTAGAGTAGAGGCAGATGGGAAGGGACGTTGGACAGGGCCAGACTTCCACAGCAAATACAGGAGCATTGCCAGCAGATGTGAGCACAGCAATGCACTTGTGCCAAAACAAAACCAATTAAAAGTTGCAAAGAATAGAAAAACTGAAGCTAAGGAAAAAAAAAAACAAAAAAACAGGAGCTTGCCATTACGAAGAATAGGATCTCTGTGAATAACCTTAGCAAAACAGGTGAATTCTATGTTAATTCAAAAACTAGCAAACCTTTGGGGAAAGAAACTCAAGAAGACACAAGGAAAAAAAAGATATCGAGGGATCTAGGAATGGAAGGATTAACACACTTGAAAGGTTCATACCGCAGTAAGGAATCTCTGGATTCCATGCAATCCCAGTCAAAGTTGCAGCAGTATTTGCCACAGAGAAGAAGAGAGAATCCTAAAGTTTCTAGCCAGCAACACGAGACCCTGACTAGGCAAAGGAATCCTCAGGAAAACGAACAAAGCAGCACGTGTCACAATTTCTGATTTCAACATAGAGGACGAAGCGCTAGGTACCGAAACGGCACAGTCTGGGCCCCAAAACAGGCATGAAGACCCATGCAAAACAATTGAGAGCCCAGAGCCCAACTCAAACTTACATGGACAGCCCATTTTGGACCAGGGAGCCAAGTGGAGACAGCGGAGAAAGGAGAGTCTCTACAATAAACGGTGCTGGGAAGCCTGCACAGCCACATGGAACACAACGAGAGTACACCATGATGTTACACCTGGCACACACACCACCTGAAATGGATTAAAGCCTTGAATGGCAGACTTGAAACCGTGAACCTTGTAGGAGAAGACCTAGGCAGAGTGCTCTTTGCCATCTGTCTGAGCCGCCTATTTGGAAGAAGCATGTCTGACTGGGCAAGGGCAACAAAGGAAACAAGAAACAAACGGGACCACATCAAATGCACACACTTCTGCCCACTCAAGGAAACCATCAACTGAATACTAAGACACCACAACAATTGGGAGAGGATGTTTGCAAACCACACATCGGACAAGGGGTGAAAAGCCCAAAGATACAATCAACTCGCACGTCTCCACAAGAAAAAAAACAAGCCAATGAAAACCTGGTCAAAAGATGGAAGCAGAGATTTCTCCGAAGAAGACAGAAAGAGGGCCAGTAGGTGCATGAAAACTTGTTCACCATCATTAACTCTCAGGAAAATGCAAATCCAAACTGCAAGGCCATGGCAGCTCACTGTGGTCAGCATGGCTAGAAGGAAGCAGACAGGAAATAACAAGTGTCAGAGAGGAGGTGCAGAGAAGGGAAGCCTCCTGCACTGCTGGTGGGAGTGTAACCCGGTGCAGCCACGATGCCAAAGGTGTGGAACTGCCTCAGAAGTTTAAGTATCCATGTCCCGTATGACCCAGCTATTAATCTGCCGCTTGCTTATCCAAAACAGTCAGAAAGACTACCGCATAAAGACATGTGCATGGCTGTGTTCACCACAGTCTTACTCCGGATATCCAAGACTTGGAAAGCACCCTGGTGTCCAGCAAGGGATGATTGGAGAAGGAAGATGGGCTATAGCCACACAATGGTATACCACTCAGCCGGAACAAATGATGCAATCCAGCCATTTGTGACCACCAGAATGGCTGTGAGGGTTTTAGGGGAAGTGTAACAAGCCCCAGTGAGAAATTCAAATACCATAGAATCTCACTTACAAGGCGAAGAAAAAGCAAGCACTAACCAACAGGTGGCACTGAACATTTGTATGCGGGCTCCCAGAGGCAAAGAGGGGCGGTGACGGAGGGTGAAAGAGAAGATTAGGCACAAGTGTGTGGTGAGGGCCTGTGATTAGTCTTACACTGGTGAAGATGATGTAAGCTACACAGAAGTCTAAAGCAATGAGGATGTGAATCTGGAAGTTATAGTACGTTCTAATGCAGGGTCATGGCTATAAATTCACCTCAAATCAAAAATCCAAAAAGGGGTCCAGAATGATGTCATAAAGCTTTGGGGGCGGAAAGAGTTTACAGAAGGTGAACTTCCAAGGATGGAAAATCACCTCCAAATGCTTACAGATGCTACAGAAAGGCAGACCATTCCAAATAGGTGAAGAGGAATACTACGAAGAGAACATGATCAGTCCTAAACCCATGAACGAACGGAAAATGTTACCGTCCATGATGTTATTACTAATCACCTTCACGAATAATCCAAACAGGCCCACGTCTTCCCAAGTTCAGGCAAAAGGTTGGTCCAAAAGTACAATTCAGGGCCGGCCCTGTGGTGGAGCAGGTAAGTGCCCACATTCCGCTTGGGCGGCCCGGGCCTCACCTTTTCACATTACGAGTGCATATCACATTAGTAGTGTTAGGAAATATAGATTTCATGGTATGGTGCGGGCAGAGATCACAAATAAGCAGCAATTGTGAGGATACGTTATCAATACGCACAAGAAAAGGAACCATAAGAATATTACAATCTATGGAAGTATCTGGTACACTTCCCAAAGGCAGAAGGAAGGAAAACTTGTGACCTGCCAAGGTGGAATTGGCAGAGTGCCACGAGATGACACCATCATTGTGCATCAGAACATTCCCTGGGCAACTTCAACTTGTGAGGGAGTCCAGGACTTTTTCTGGGTAAGGTCCACCCATTTTGCCATCTACCCAAGATATAAGAGATAAAACCCAGGATAATCTTACAGGAGTGAAACCAGTGTCTAGAGAGAATGTAGGAGCCCTTTCGAAGTTCAAGGAGAAAGATAGAAACTGACAACAATTGCAGAAAAAGGAAAACTATCCTACCTAGACAGGGTGAGGAGTCAGACTGGTCTGAGATGGCTGTGAAACTCTGTGTGCACGGAGGTTGTCAGGACAACTTCGAATTTTGAGGTCGCTTATGACATCACGGTGAACATGTCCCCCAGGGTGGCCGCATGGTTACAGTCTGAGGATTGGCCTAGGCTAGGCTATTAAAGGGACAGATACCCAGAAACAGGTTTGGCAAACAGAAAGCAGGCACAGAAACTAGAAGAGATAAAACAGAGTCTGATGCAAGGGATAAGAAAGGAACCCTAGGCCACAAGTGAGAATAGAGGGACAGGCACGGAGAGGAGAACATTGTCATCTATTCAAGTCTATGGGGAGGTCATGCTGATTCAAGCTTGCAACTTCATTGGAAACAAGTGGCCGGACTTGGGGTTCATCACACCTACAGTGCCCTTGTGCCTTAAGCATAATGCAAAGTCAAGAAAGATGTCTTGAGGACATTGAAGAGAAGAATCGATGCCTCCTTTCCAAGGCCCATAGCATTCTTTGCAGGTCAGTCTCTTTTTCCGAAGCTCTGGTGTCACGTGGGCCCACTGGGCACATGGTAATGTGTCCCAAGAGATGTCTTGGAAGCCTTGAAGGAATGGAGCCCTGTCACGCTTGGGGTATGTCTCTTTGTTTGGAAGTGCTCTACAAGGGTGCTGAAAAGCACCCTCTTCCACAGGGCTTCGTTCCTTCGTGAAGGCTGCCCTCCCAGGCTAGTGTGCTCTGTTTGCCTCCATCGAAATTCTCTCCCCCTACCTCTTGCCGTAGAAGGATTATTGATTATGTGTTTTGACACCACATGTAAGGAAGTTGCACGAAAATTAGAACTTTACAGTTGTGTTTCAAGAAAAATAAACAGGCCAGGGTAGAGGATGTAGGGCAAACAAATGGCACACCCTATAAAAATTAAGTAAGCCCGTATCTGGACGGAATCTAGGGGAACGTTCAAGGATCAGGGGTCAAGTTCGAAACTTCCCAAATCCGGAAAAGAGACAGAAAAATATCTTTCCTGGAGAGTGGAATTCATCCGATTTGTCTAAGTTGTCTTGGAAACATTGTGTCCGTGAAGGGGGTTGCCAGGACCACCTCGAATTTGGAGTTTCTGATCTCAGGATGTCAAACCAACCCACATGACCACGTGTTCTCAGTGCTAAGTTTGACCTTGGCTAGGGTAGCCAAGAGTCCTACAAGTGACCGGTGCAAATTCAAGGACAACAACCAAGAGTCACGAAAGCACTCACACCTCACCCTAGAGAACATACAGCGATTAAAGAAATACAAACTAATCCCTTGGAATGAAGGAGAACGGACTGATAAGCATGTCTAAGGGAGATAGCTGAGAAAGACCATGACGAGTATACTATGGAAAAGAAAAAGAGGACCCAGAAAATGGAAGGTGAACAGAAATCACACCTGAATTATCCACAATGAAAGATGATGTCCGTCTTTAGACAGACTCTGCTGGAACGTTTGAAAGTCAGAGAAATTCACAAGCC
The DNA here is from genome assembly GCF_041296235.1 of Equus asinus. NCBI lineage: Eukaryota > Metazoa > Chordata > Mammalia > Perissodactyla > Equidae > Equus > Equus asinus. Next base: position 6,437,690 of record NC_091813.1, on the reverse strand, counting down.
AAAAAACGGCAGCGAAGGTCAAGCATGGGCTAACTGGGAAGGGTGAGTTATGAGACTGCTCCAAGCAGGCTCTGAAACCTGTATCCAGGAAGCATGCTGGACCTCAGAGACACAATTATGACAAATCCTCTGACATCACAATGGACCCGAAAAACAACCTAGCCTCATCTACACAGTGCTAGAGTTGGGCTCACTAGTATATTTAACTCCCGTTGCACTCAACTGCACGTTGCCACTGAACATGTAAGTGGCCGGCCGGTGGTGCAGTGGTGAGGTCCGCACCTTCTGGGTCTGTGGCCCAGTATGGGCTGGGTGGAATCCTCGGTTTGGGCCTCCTCACCACTGCTTCAGTTGTTCTGGTGCAGGCGTCCGAGGTAGAGTAGAGGCAGATGGGAAGGGACGTTGGACAGGGCCAGACTTCCACAGCAAATACAGGAGCATTGCCAGCAGATGTGAGCACAGCAATGCACTTGTGCCAAAACAAAACCAATTAAAAGTTGCAAAGAATAGAAAAACTGAAGCTAAGGAAAAAAAAAACAAAAAAACAGGAGCTTGCCATTACGAAGAACAGGATCTCTGTGAATAACCTTAGCAAAACAGGTGAATTCTATGTTAATTCAAAAACTAGCAAACCTTTGGGGAAAGAAACTCAAGAAGACACAAGAAAAAAAAAGATATCGAGGGATCTAGGAATGGAAGGATTAACACACTTGAAAGGTTCATACCGCAGTAAGGAATCTCTGGATTCCATGCAATCCCAGTCAAAGTTGCAGCAGTATTTGCCACAGAGAAGAAGAGAGAATCCTAAAGTTTCTAGCCAGCAACACGAGACCCTGACTAGGCAAAGGAATCCTCAGGAAAACGAACAAAGCAGCACGTGTCACAATTTCTGATTTCAACATAGAGGACGAAGCGCTAGGTACCGAAACGGCACAGTCTGGGCCCCAAAACAGGCATGAAGACCCATGCAAAACAATTGAGAGCCCAGAGCCCAACTCAAACTTACATGGACAGCCCATTTTGGACCAGGGAGCCAAGTGGAGACAGCGGAGAAAGGAGAGTCTCTACAATAAACGGTGCTGGGAAGCCTGCACAGCCACATGGAACACAACGAGAGTACACCATGATGTTACACCTGGCACACACACCACCTGAAATGGATTAAAGCCTTGAATGGCAGACTTGAAACCGTGAACCTTGTAGGAGAAGACCTAGGCAGAGTGCTCTTTGCCATCTGTCTGAGCCGCCTATTTGGAAGAAGCATGTCTGACTGGGCAAGGGCAACAAAGGAAACAAGAAACAAACGGGACCACATCAAATGCACACACTTCTGCCCACTCAAGGAAACCATCAACTGAATACTAAGACACCACAACAATTGGGAGAGGATGTTTGCAAACCACACATCGGACAAGGGGTGAAAAGCCCAAAGATACAATCAACTCGCACGTCTCCACAAGAAAAAAAACAAGCCAATGAAAACCTGGTCGAAAGATGGAAGCAGAGATTTCTCCGAAGAAGACAGAAAGAGGGCCAGTAGGTGCATGAAAACTTGTTCACCATCATTAAGTCTCAGGAAAATGCAAATCCAAACTGCAAGGCCATGGCAGCTCACTGTGGTCAGCATGGCTAGAAGGAAGCAGACAGGAAATAACAAGTGTCAGAGAGGAGGTGCAGAGAAGGGAAGCCTCCTGCACTGCTGGTGGGAGTGTAACCCGGTGCAGCCACGATGCCAAAGGTGTGGAACTGCCTCAGAAGTTTAAGTATCCATGTCCCGTATGACCCAGCTATTAATCTGCCGCTTGCTTATCCAAAAAAGTCAGAAAGACTACCGCATAAAGACATGTGCATGGCTGTGTTCACCACCGTCTTACTCCTGATATCCAAGACTTGGAAAGCACCCTGGTGTCCAGCAAGGGATGATTGGAGAAGGAAGATGGGCTATAGCCACACAATGGTATACCACTCAGCCGGAACAAATGATGCAATCCAGCCATTTGTGACCACCAGAATGGCTGTGAGGGTTTTAGGGGAAGTGTAACAAGCCCCAGTGAGAAATTCAAATACCATAGAATCTCACTTACAAGGCGAAGAAAAAGCAAGCACTAACCAACAGGTGGCACTGAACATTTGTATGCGGGCTCCCAGAGGCAAAGAGGGGCGGTGACGGAGGGTGAAAGAGAAGATTAGGCACAAGTGTGTGGTGAGGGCCTGTGATTAGTCTTACACTGGTGAAGATGATGTAAGCTACACAGAAGTCTAAAGCAATGAGGATGTGAATCTGGAAGTTATAGTACGTTCTAATGCAGGGTCATGGCTATAAATTCACCTCAAATCAAAAATCCAAAAAGGGGTCCAGAATGATGTCATAAAGCTTTGGGGGCGGAAAGAGTTTACAGAAGGTGAACTTCCAAGGATGGAAAATCACCTCCAAATGCTTACAGATGCTACAGAAAGGCAGACCATTCCAAATAGGTGAAGAGGAATACTACGAAGAGAACATGATCAGTCCTAAACCCATGAACGAATGGAAAATGTTACCGTCCATGATGTTATTACTAATCACCTTCACGAATAATCCAAACAGGCCCACGTCTTCCCAAGTTCAGGCAAAAGGTTGGTCCAAAAGTACAATTCAGGGCCGGCCCTGTGGTGGAGCAGGTAAGTGCCCACATTCCGCTTGGGCGGCCCGGGCCTCACTGTTTCACATTACGAGTGCATATCACATTAGTAGTGTTAGGAAATATAGATTTCATGGTATGGTGCGGGCAGAGATCATAAATAAGCAGCAATTGTGAGGATACGTTATCAATACGCACAAGAAAAGGAACCATAAGAATATTACAATCTATGGAAGTATCTGGTACACTTCCCAAAGGCAGAAGGAAGGAAAACTTGTGACCTGCCAAGGTGGAATTGGCAGAGTGCCACGAGATGACACCATCATTGTGCATCAGAACATTCCCTGGGCAACTTCAACTTGTGAGGGAGTCCAGGACTTTTTCTGGGTAAGGTCCACCCATTTTGCCATCTACCCAAGATATAAGAGATAAAACCCAGGATAATCTTACAGGAGTGACACCAGTGTCTAGAGAGAATGTAGGAGCCCTTTCGAAGTTCAAGGAGAAAGATAGAAACTGACAACAATTGCAGAAAAAGGAAAACTATCCTACCTAGACAGGGTGAGGAGTCAGACTGGTCTGAGATGGCTGTGAAACTCTGTGTGCACGGAGGTTGTCAGGACAACTTCGAATTTTGAGGTCGCTTATGACATCACGGTGAACATGTCCCCCAGGGTGGCCGCATGGTTACAGTCTGAGGATTGGCCTAGGCTAGGCTATTAAAGGGACAGATACCCAGAAACAGGTTTGGCAAACAGAAAGCAGGCACAGAAACTAGAAGAGATAAAACAGAGTCTGATGCAAGGGATAAGAAAGGAACCCTAGGCCACAAGTGAGAATAGAGGGACAGGCACGGAGAGGAGAACATTGTCATCTATTCAAGTCTATGGGGAGGTCATGCTGATTCAAGCTTGCAACTTCATTGGAAACAAGTGGCCGGACTTGGCGTTCATCACACCTACAGTGCCCTTGTGCCTTAAGCATAATGCAAAGTCAAGAAAGATGTCTTGAGGACATTGAAGAGAAGAATCGATGCCTCCTTTCCAAGGCCCATAGCATTCTTTGAAGGTCAGTCTCTTTTTCCGAAGCTCTGGTGTCACGTGGGCCCACTGGGCACATGGTAATGTGTCCCAAGAGATGTCTTGGAAGCCTTGAAGGAATGGAGCCCTGTCACGCTTGGGGTATGTCTCTTTGTTTGGAAGTGCTCTACAAGGGTGCTGAAAAGCACCCTCTTCCACAGGGCTTCGTTCCTTCGTGAAGGCTGCCCTCCCAGGCTAGTGTGCTCTGTTTGCCTCCATCGAAATTCTCTCCCCCTACCTCTTGCCGTAGAAGGATTATTGATTATGTGTTTTGACACCACATGTAAGGAAGTTGCACGAAAATTAGAACTTTACAGTTGTGTTTCAAGAAAAATAAACAGGCCAGGGTAGAGGATGTAGGGCAAACAAATGGCACACCCTATAAAAATTAAGTAAGCCCGTATCTGGACGGAATCTAGGGGAACGTTCAAGGATCAGGGGTCAAGTTCGAAACTTCCCAAATCCGGAAAAGAGACAGAAAAATATCTTTCCTGGAGAGTGGAATTCATCCGATTTGTCTAAGTTGTCTTGGAAACATTGTGTCCGTGAAGGGGGTTGCCAGGACCACCTCGAATTTGGAGTTTCTGATCTCAGGATGTCAAACCAACCCACATGACCACGTGTTCTCAGTGCTAAGTTTGACCTAGGCTAGGGTAGCCAAGAGTCCTACAAGTGACCGGTGCAAATTCAAGGACAACAACCAAGAGTCACGAAAGCACTCACACCTCACCCTAGAGAACATACAGCGATTAAAGAAATACAAACTAATCCCTTGGAATGAAGGAGAACGGACTGATAAGCATGTCTAAGGGAGATAGCTGAGAAAGACCATGACGAGTATACTATGGAAAAGAAAAAGAGGACCCAGAAAATGGAAGGTGAACAGAAATCACACCTGAATTATCCACAATGAAAGATGATGTCCGTCTTTAGACAGACTCTGCTGGAACGTTTGAAAGTCAGAGAAATTCACAAGCCAAAAAACGGCAGCGAAGGTCAAGCATGGGCTAACTGGGAAGGGTGAGTTATGAGACTGCTCCAAGCAGGCTCTGAAACCTGTATCCAGGAAGCATGCTGGACCTCAGAGACACAATTATGACAAATCCTCTGACATCACAATGGACCCGAAAAACAACCTAGCCTCATCTACACAGTGCTAGAGTTGGGCTCACTAGTATATTTAACTCCCGTTGCACTCAACTGCACGTTGCCACTGAACATGTAAGTGGCCGGCCGGTGGTGCAGTGGTGAGGTCCGCACCTTCTGGGTCTGTGGCCCAGTATGGGCTGGGTGGAATCCTCGGTTTGGGCCTCCTCACCACTGCTTCAGTTGTTCTGGTGCAGGCGTCCGAGGTAGAGTAGAGGCAGATGGGAAGGGACGTTGGACAGGGCCAGACTTCCACAGCAAATACAGGAGCATTGCCAGCAGATGTGAGCACAGCAATGCACTTGTGCCAAAACAAAACCAATTAAAAGTTGCAAAGAATAGAAAAACTGAAGCTAAGGAAAAAAAAAACAAAAAAACAGGAGCTTGCCATTACGAAGAATAGGATCTCTGTGAATAACCTTAGCAAAACAGGTGAATTCTATGTTAATTCAAAAACTAGCAAACCTTTGGGGAAAGAAACTCAAGAAGACACAAGAAAAAAAAGATATCGAGGGATCTAGGAATGGAAGGATTAACACACTTGAAAGGTTCATACCGCAGTAAGGAATCTCTGGATTCCATGCAATCCCAGTCAAAGTTGCAGCAGTATTTGCCACAGAGAAGAAGAGAGAATCCTAAAGTTTCTAGCCAGCAACACGAGACCCTGACTAGGCAAAGGAATCCTCAGGAAAACGAACAAAGCAGCACGTGTCACAATTTCTGATTTCAACATAGAGGACGAAGCGCTAGGTACCGAAACGGCACAGTCTGGGCCCCAAAACAGGCATGAAGACCCATGCAAAACAATTGAGAGCCCAGAGCCCAACTCAAACTTACATGGACAGCCCATTTTGGACCAGGGAGCCAAGTGGAGACAGCGGAGAAAGGAGAGTCTCTACAATAAACGGTGCTGGGAAGCCTGCACAGCCACATGGAACACAACGAGAGTACACCATGATGTTACACCTGGCACACACACCACCTGAAGTGGATTAAAGCCTTGAATGGCAGACTTGAAACCGTGAACCTTGTAGGAGAAGACCTAGGCAGAGTGCTCTTTGCCATCTGTCTGAGCCGCCTATTTGGAAGAAGCATGTCTGACTGGGCAAGGGCAACAAAGGAAACAAGAAACAAACGGGACCACATCAAATGCACACACTTCTGCCCACTCAAGGAAACCATCAACTGAATACTAAGACACCACAACAATTGGGAGAGGATGTTTGCAAACCACACATCGGACAAGGGGTGAAAAGCCCAAAGATACAATCAACTCGCACGTCTCCACAAGAAAAAAAACAAGCCAATGAAAACCTGGTCAAAAGATGGAAGCAGAGATTTCTCCGAAGAAGACAGAAAGAGGGCCAGTAGGTGCATGAAAACTTGTTCACCATCATGAAGTCTCAGGAAAATGCAAATCCAAACTGCAAGGCCATGGCAGCTCACTGTGGTCAGCATGGCTAGAAGGAAGCAGACAGGAAATAACAAGTGTCAGAGAGGAGGTGGAGAGAAGGGAAGCCTCCTGCACTGCTGGTGGGAGTGTAACCCGGTGCAGCCACGATGCCAAAGGTGTGGAACTGCCTCAGAAGTTTAAGTATCCATGTCCCGTATGACCCAGCTATTAATCTGCCGCTTGCTTATCCAAAACAGTCAGAAAGACTACCGCATAAAGACATGTGCATGGCTGTGTTCACCACAGTCTTACTCCGGATATCCAAGACTTGGAAAGCACCCTGGTGTCCAGCAAGGGATGATTGGAGAAGGAAGATGGGCTATAGCCACACAATGGTATACCACTCAGCCGGAACAAATGATGCAATCCAGCCATTTGTGACCACCAGAATGGCTGTGAGGGTTTTAGGGGAAGTGTAACAAGCCCCAGTGAGAAATTCAAATACCATAGAATCTCACTTACAAGGAGAAGAAAAAGCAAGCACTAACCAACAGGTGGCACTGAACATTTGTATGCGGGCTCCCAGAGGCAAAGAGGGGCGGTGACGGAGGGTGAAAGAGAAGATTAGGCACAAGTGTGTGGTGAGGGCCTGTGATTAGTCTTACACTGGTGAAGATGATGTAAGCTACACAGAAGTCTAAAGCAATGAGGATGTGAATCTGGAAGTTATAGTACGTTCTAATGCAGGGTCATGGCTATAAATTCACCTCAAATCAAAAATCCAAAAAGGGGTCCAGAATGATGTCATAAAGCTTTGGGGGCGGAAAGAGTTTACAGAAGGTGAACTTCCAAGGATGGAAAATCACCTCCAAATGCTTACAGATGCTACAGAAAGGCAGACCATTCCAAATAGGTGAAGAGGAATACTACGAAGAGAACATGATCAGTCCTAAACCCATGAACGAACGGAAAATGTTACCGTCCATGATGTTATTACTAATCACCTTCACGAATAATCCAAACAGGCCCACGTCTTCCCAAGTTCAGGCAAAAGGTTGGTCCAAAAGTACAATTCAGGGCCGGCCCTGTGGTGGAGCAGGTAAGTGCCCACATTCCGCTTGGGCGGCCCGGGCCTCACTGTTTCACATTACGAGTGCATATCACATTAGTAGTGTTAGGAAATATAGATTTCATGGTATGGTGCGGGCAGAGATCACAAATAAGCAGCAATTGTGAGGATACGTTATCAATACGCACAAGAAAAGGAACCATAAGAATATTACAATCTATGGAAGTATCTGGTACACTTCCCAAAGGCAGAAGGAAGGAAAACTTGTGACCTGCCAAGGTGGAATTGGCAGAGTGCCACGAGATGACACCATCATTGTGCATCAGAACATTCCCTGGGCAACTTCAACTTGTGAGGGAGTCCAGGACTTTTTCTGGGTAAGGTCCACCCATTTTGCCATCTACCCAAGATATAAGAGATAAAACCCAGGATAATCTTACAGGAGTGAAACCAGTGTCTAGAGAGAATGTAGGAGCCCTTTCGAAGTTCAAGGAGAAAGATAGAAACTGACAACAATTGCAGAAAAAGGAAAACTATCCTACCTAGACAGGGTGAGGAGTCAGACTGGTCTGAGATGGCTGTGAAACTCTGTGTGCACGGAGGTTGTCAGGACAACTTCGAATTTTGAGGTCGCTTATGACATCACGGTGAACATGTCCCCCAGGGTGGCCGCATGGTTACAGTCTGAGGATTGGCCTAGGCTAGGCTATTAAAGGGACAGATACCCAGAAACAGGTTTGGCAAACAGAAAGCAGGCACAGAAACTAGAAGAGATAAAACAGAGTCTGATGCAAGGGATAAGAAAGGAACCCTAGGCCACAAGTGAGAATAGAGGGACAGGCACGGAGAGGAGAACATTGTCATCTATTCAAGTCTATGGGGAGGTCATGCTGATTCAAGCTTGCAACTTCATTGGAAACAAGTGGCCGGACTTGGCGTTCATCACACCTACAGTGCCCTTGTGCCTTAAGCATAATGCAAAGTCAAGAAAGATGTCTTGAGGACATTGAAGAGAAGAATCGATGCCTCCTTTCCAAGGCCCATAGCATTCTTTGCAGGTCAGTCTCTTTTTCCGAAGCTCTGGTGTCACGTGGGCCCACTGGGCACATGGTAATGTGTCCCAAGAGATGTCTTGGAAGCCTTGAAGGAATGGAGCCCTGTCACGCTTGGGGTATGTCTCTTCGGTTGGAAGTGCTCTACAAGGGTGCTGAAAAGCACCCTCTTCCACAGGGCTTCGTTCCTTCGTGAAGGCTGCCCTCCCAGGCTAGTGTGCTCTGTTTGCCTCCATCGAAATTCTCTCCCCCTACCTCTTGCCGTAGAAGGATTATTGATTATGTGTTTTGACACCACATGTAAGGAAGTTGCACGAAAATTAGAACTTTACAGTTGTGTTTCAAGAAAAATAAACAGGCCAGGGTAGAGGATGTAGGGCAAACAAATGGCACACCCTATAAAAATTAAGTAAGCCCGTATCTGGACGGAATCTAGGGGAACGTTCAAGGATCAGGGGTCAAGTTCGAAACTTCCCAAATCCGGAAAAGAGACAGAAAAATATCTTTCCTGGAGAGTGGAATTCATCCGATTTGTCTAAGTTGTCTTGGAAACATTGTGTCCGTGAAGGGGGTTGCCAGGACCACCTCGAATTTGGAGTTTCTGATCTCAGGATGTCAAACCAACCCACATGACCACGTGTTCTCAGTGCTTAGTTTGACCTAGGCTAGGATAGCCAAGAGTCCTACAAGTGACCGGTGCAAATTCAAGGACAACAACCAAGAGTCACGAAAGCACTCACACCTCACCCTAGAGAACATACAGCGATTAAAGAAATACAAACTAATCCCTTGGAATGAAGGAGAACGGACTGATAAGCATGTCTAAGGGAGATAGCTGAGAAAGACCATGACGAGTATACTATGGAAAAGAAAAAGAGGACCCAGAAAATGGAAGGTGAACAGAAATCACACCTGAATTATCCACAATGAAAGATGATGTCCGTCTTTAGACAGACTCTGCTGGAACGTTTGAAAGTCAGAGAAATTCACAAGCCAAAAAACGGCAGCGAAGGTCAAGCATGGGCTAACTGGGAAGGGTGAGTTATGAGATTGCTCCAAGCAGGCTCTGAAACCTGTATCCAGGAAGCATGCTGGACCTCAGAGACACAATTATGACAAATCCTCTGACATCACAATGGACCCGAAAAACAACCTAGCCTCATCTACACAGTGCTAGAGTTGGGCTCACTAGTATATTTAACTCCTGTTGCACTCAACTGCACGTTGCCACTGAACATGTAAGTGGCCGGCCGGTGGTGCAGTGGTGAGGTCCGCACCTTCTGGGTCTGTGGCCCAGTATGGGCTGGGTGGAATCCTCGGTTTGGGCCTCCTCACCACTGCTTCAGTTGTTCTGGTGCAGGCGTCCGAGGTAGAGTAGAGGCAGATGGGAAGGGACGTTGGACAGGGCCAGACTTCCACAGCAAATACAGGAGCATTGCCAGCAGATGTGAGCACAGCAATGCACTTGTGCCAAAACAAAACCAATTAAAAGTTGCAAAGAATAGAAAAACTGAAGCTAAGGAAAAAAAAAACAAAAAAACAGGAGCTTGCCATTACGAAGAATAGGATCTCTGTGAATAACCTTAGCAAAACAGGTGAATTCTATGTTAATTCAAAAACTAGCAAACCTTTGGGGAAAGAAACTCAAGAAGACACAAGAAAAAAAAGATATCGAGGGATCTAGGAATGGAAGGATTAACACACTTGAAAGGTTCATACCGCAGTAAGGAATCTCTGGATTCCATGCAATCCCAGTCAAAGTTGCAGCAGTATTTGCCACAGAGAAGAAGAGAGAATCCTAAAGTTTCTAGCCAGCAACACGAGACCCTGACTAGGCAAAGGAATCCTCAGGAAAACGAACAAAGCAGCACGTGTCACAATTTCTGATTTCAACATAGAGGACGAAGCGCTAGGTACCGAAACGGCACAGTCTGGGCCCTAAAACAGGCATGAAGACCCATGCAAAACAATTGAGAGCCCAGAGCCCAACTCAAACTTACATGGACAGCCCATTTTGGACCAGGGAGCCAAGTGGAGACAGCGGAGAAAGGAGAGTCTCTACAATAAACGGTGCTGGGAAGCCTGCACAGCCACATGGAACACAACGAGAGTACACCATGATGTTACACCTGGCACACACACCACCTGAAGTGGATTAAAGCCTTGAATGGCAGACTTGAAACCGTGAACCTTGTAGGAGAAGACCTAGGCAGAGTGCTCTTTGCCATCTGTCTGAGCCGCCTATTTGGAAGAAGCATGTCTGACTGGGCAAGGGCAACAAAGGAAACAAGAAACAAACGGGACCACATCAAATGCACACACTTCTGCCCACTCAAGGAAACCATCAACTGAATACTAAGACACCACAACAATTGGGAGAGGATGTTTGCAAACCACACATCGGACAAGGGGTGAAAAGCCCAAAGATACAATCAACTCGCACGTCTCCACAAGAAAAAAAACAAGCCAATGAAAACCTGGTCAAAAGATGGAAGCAGAGATTTCTCCGAAGAAGACAGAAAGAGGGCCAGTAGGTGCATGAAAACTTGTTCACCATCATGAAGTCTCAGGAAAATGCAAATCCAAACTGCAAGGCCATGGCAGCTCACTGTGGTCAGCATGGCTAGAAGGAAGCAGACAGGAAATAACAAGTGTCAGAGAGGAGGTGGAGAGAAGGGAAGCCTCCTGCACTGCTGGTGGGAGTGTAACCCGGTGCAGCCACGATGCCAAAGGTGTGGAACTGCCTCAGAAGTTTAAGTATCCATGTCCCGTATGACCCAGCTATTAATCTGCCGCTTGCTTATCCAAAACAGTCAGAAAGACTACCGCATAAAGACATGTGCATGGCTGTGTTCACCACAGTCTTACTCCGGATATCCAAGACTTGGAAAGCACCCTGGTGTCCAGCAAGGGATGATTGGAGAAGGAAGATGGGCTATAGCCACACAATGGTATACCACTCAGCCGGAACAAATGATGCAATCCAGCCATTTGTGACCACCAGAATGGCTGTGAGGGTTTTAGGGGAAGTGTAACAAGCCCCAGTGAGAAATTCAAATACCATAGAATCTCACTTACAAGGAGAAGAAAAAGCAAGCACTAACCAACAGGTGGCACTGAACATTTGTATGCGGGCTCCCAGAGGCAAAGAGGGGCGGTGACGGAGGGTGAAAGAGAAGATTAGGCACAAGTGTGTGGTGAGGGCCTGTGATTAGTCTTACACTGGTGAAGATGATGTAAGCTACACAGAAGTCTAAAGCAATGAGGATGTGAATCTGGAAGTTATAGTACGTTCTAATGCAGGGTCATGGCTATAAATTCACCTCAAATCAAAAATCCAAAAAGGGGTCCAGAATGATGTCATAAAGCTTTGGGGGCGGAAAGAGTTTACAGAAGGTGAACTTCCAAGGATGGAAAATCACCTCCAAATGCTTACAGATGCTACAGAAAGGCAGACCATTCCAAATAGGTGAAGAGGAATACTACGAAGAGAACATGATCAGTCCTAAACCCATGAACGAACGGAAAATGTTACCGTCCATGATGTTATTACTAATCACCTTCACGAATAATCCAAACAGGCCCACGTCTTCCCAAGTTCAGGCAAAAGGTTGGTCCAAAAGTACAATTCAGGGCCGGCCCTGTGGTGGAGCAGGTAAGTGCCCACATTCCGCTTGGGCGGCCCGGGCCTCACTGTTTCACATTACGAGTGCATATCACATTAGTAGTGTTAGGAAATATAGATTTCATGGTATGGTGCGGGCAGAGATCACAAATAAGCAGCAATTGTGAGGATACGTTATCAATACGCACAAGAAAAGGAACCATAAGAATATTACAATCTATGGAAGTATCTGGTACACTTCCCAAAGGCAGAAGGAAGGAAAACTTGTGACCTGCCAAGGTGGAATTGGCAGAGTGCCACGAGATGACACCATCATTGTGCATCAGAACATTCCCTGGGCAACTTCAACTTGTGAGGGAGTCCAGGACTTTTTCTGGGTAAGGTCCACCCATTTTGCCATCTACCCAAGATATAAGAGATAAAACCCAGGATAATCTTACAGGAGTGAAACCAGTGTCTAGAGAGAATGTAGGAGCCCTTTCGAAGTTCAAGGAGAAAGATAGAAACTGACAACAATTGCAGAAAAAGGAAAACTATCCTACCTAGACAGGGTGAGGAGTCAGACTGGTCTGAGATGGCTGTGAAACTCTGTGTGCACGGAGGTTGTCAGGACAACTTCGAATTTTGAGGTCGCTTATGACATCACGGTGAACATGTCCCCCAGGGTGGCCGCATGGTTACAGTCTGAGGATTGGCCTAGGCTAGGCTATTAAAGGGACAGATACCCAGAAACAGGTTTGGCAAACAGAAAGCAGGCACAGAAACTAGAAGAGATAAAACAGAGTCTGATGCAAGGGATAAGAAAGGAACCCTAGGCCACAAGTGAGAATAGAGGGACAGGCACGGAGAGGAGAACATTGTCATCTATTCAAGTCTATGGGGAGGTCATGCTGATTCAAGCTTGCAACTTCATTGGAAACAAGTGGCCGGACTTGGCGTTCATCACACCTACAGTGCCCTTGTGCCTTAAGCATAATGCAAAGTCAAGAAAGATGTCTTGAGGACATTGAAGAGAAGAATCGATGCCTCCTTTCCAAGGCCCATAGCATTCTTTGCAGGTCAGTCTCTTTTTCCGAAGCTCTGGTGTCACGTGGGCCCACTGGGCACATGGTAATGTGTCCCAAGAGATGTCTTGGAAGCCTTGAAGGAATGGAGCCCTGTCACGCTTGGGGTATGTCTCTTTGTTTGGAAGTGCTCTACAAGGGTGCTGAAAAGCACCCTCTTCCACAGGGCTTCGTTCCTTCGTGAAGGCTGCCCTCCCAGGCTAGTGTGCTCTGTTTGCCTCCATCGAAATTCTCTCCCCCTACCTCTTGCCGTAGAAGGATTATTGATTATGTGTTTTGACACCATATGTAAGGAAGTTGCACGAAAATTAGAACTTTACAGTTGTGTTTCAAGAAAAATAAACAGGCCAGGGTAGAGGATGTAGGGCAAACAAATGGCACACCCTATAAAAATTAAGTAAGCCCGTATCTGGACGGAATCTAGGGGAACGTTCAAGGATCAGGGGTCAAGTTCGAAACTTCCCAAATCCGGAAAAGAGACAGAAAAATATCTTTCCTGGAGAGTGGAATTCATCCGATTTGTCTAAGTTGTCTTGGAAACATTGTGTCCGTGAAGGGGGTTGCCAGGACCACCTCGAATTTGGAGTTTCTGATCTCAGGATGTCAAACCAACCCACATGACCACGTGTTCTCAGTGCTTAGTTTGACCTTGGCTAGGGTAGCCAAGAGTCCTACAAGTGACCGGTGCAAATTCAAGGACAACAAACAAGAGTCACGAAAGCACTCACACCTCACCCTAGAGAACATACAGCGATTAAAGAAATACAAACTAATCCCTTGGAATGAAGGAGAACGGACTGATAAGCATGTCTAAGGGAGATAGCTGAGAAAGACCATGACGAGTATACTATGGAAAAGAAAAAGAGGACCCAGAAAATGGAAGGTGAACAGAAATCACACCTGAATTATCCACAATGAAAGATGATGTCCGTCTTTAGACAGACTCTGCTGGAACGTTTGAAAGTCAGAGAAATTCACAAGCCAAAAAACGGCAGCGAAGGTCAAGCATGGGCTAACTGGGAAGGGTGAGTTATGAGACTGCTCCAAGCAGGCTCTGAAACCTGTATCCAGGAAGCATGCTGGACCTCAGAGACACAATTATGACAAATCCTCTGACATCACAATGGACCCGAAAAACAACCTAGCCTCATCTACACAGTGCTAGAGTTGGGCTCACTAGTATATTTAACTCCCGTTGCACTCAACTGCACGTTGCCACTGAACATGTAAGTGGCCGGCCGGTGGTGCAGTGGTGAGGTCCGCACCTTCTGGGTCTGTGGCCCAGTATGGGCTGGGTGGAATCCTCGGTTTGGGCCTCCTCACCACTGCTTCAGTTGTTCTGGTGCAGGCGTCCGAGGTAGAGTAGAGGCAGATGGGAAGGGACGTTGGACAGGGCCAGACTTCCACAGCAAATACAGGTGCATTGCCAGCAGATGTGAGCACAGCAATGCACTTGTGCCAAAACAAAACCAATTAAAAGTTGCAAAGAACAGAAAAACTGAAGCTAAGGAAAAAAAAAACAAAAAAACAGGAGCTTGCCATTACGAAGAATAGGATATCTGTTAATAACCTTAGCAAAACAGGTGAATTCTATGTTAATTCAAAAACTAGCAAACCTTTGGGGAAAGAAACTCAAGAAGACACAAGAAAAAAAAAGATATCGAGGGATCTAGGAATGGAAGGATTAACACACTTGAAAGGTTCATACCGCAGTAAGGAATCTCTGGATTCCATGCAATCCCAGTCAAAGTTGCAGCAGTATTTGCCACAGAGAAGAAGAGAGAATCCTAAAGTTTCTAGCCAGCAACACGAGACCCTGACTAGGCCAAGGAATCCTCAGGAAAACGAACAAAGCAGCACGTGTCACAATTTCTGCTTTCAACATAGAGGACGAAGCGCGAGGTACCGAAACGGCACAGTCTGGGCCCCAAAACAGGCATGAAGACCCATGCAAAACAATTGAGAGCCCAGAGCCCAACTCAAACTTACATGGACAGCCCATTTTGGACCAGGGAGCCAAGTGGAGACAGCGGAGAAAGGAGAGTCTCTACAATAAACGGTGCTGGGAAGCCTGCACAGCCACATGGAACACAACGAGAGTACACCATGATGTTACACCTGGCACACACACCACCTGAAATGGATTAAAGCCTTGAATGGCAGACTTGAAACCGTGAACCTTGTAGGAGAAGACCTAGGCAGAGTGCTCTTTGCCATCTGTCTGAGCCGCCTATTTGGAAGAAGCATGTCTGACTGGGCAAGGGCAACAAAGGAAACAAGAAACAAACGGGACCACATCAAATGCACACACTTCTGCCCACTCAAGGAAACCATCAACTGAATACTAAGACACCACAACAATTGGGAGAGGATGTTTGCAAACCACACATCGGACAAGGGGTGAAAAGCCCAAAGATACAATCAACTCGCACGTCTCCACAAGAAAAAAAACAAGCCAATGAAAACCTGGTCAAAAGATGGAAGCAGAGATTTCTCCGAAGAAGACAGAAAGAGGGCCAGTAGGTGCATGAAAACTTGTTCACCATCATGAAGTCTCAGGAAAATGCAAATCCAAACTGCAAGGCCATGGCAGCTCACTGTGGTCAGCATGGCTAGAAGGAAGCAGACAGGAAATAACAAGTGTCAGAGAGGAGGTGGAGAGAAGGGAAGCCTCCTGCACTGCTGGTGGGAGTGTAACCCGGTGCAGCCACGATGCCAAAGGTGTGGAACTGCCTCAGAAGTTTAAGTATCCATGTCCCGTATGACCCAGCTATTAATCTGCCGCTTGCTTATCCAAAACAGTCAGAAAGACTACCGCATAAAGACATGTGCATGGCTGTGTTCACCACAGTCTTACTCCTGATATCCAAGACTTGGAAAGCACCCTGGTGTCCAGCAAGGGATGATTGGAGAAGGAAGATGGGCTATAGCCACACAATGGTATACCACTCAGCCGGAACAAATGATGCAATCCAGCCGTTTGTGACCACCAGAATGGCTGTGAGGGTTTTAGGGGAAGTGTAACAAGCCCCAGTGAGAAATTCAAATACCATAGAATCTCACTTACAAGGAGAAGAAAAAGCAAGCACTAACCAACAGGTGGCACTGAACATTTGTATGCGGGCTCCCAGAGGCAAAGAGGGGCGGTGACGGAGGGTGAAAGAGAAGATTAGGCACAAGTGTGTGGTGAGGGCCTGTGATTAGTCTTACACTGGTGAAGATGATGTAAGCTACACAGAAGTCTAAAGCAATGAGGATGTGAATCTGGAAGTTATAGTACGTTCTAATGCAGGGTCATGGCTATAAATTCACCTCAAATCAAAAATCCAAAAAGGGGTCCAGAATGATGTCATAAAGCTTTGGGGGCGGAAAGAGTTTACAGAAGGTGAACTTCCAAGGATGGAAAATCACCTCCAAATGCTTACAGATGCTACAGAAAGGCAGACCATTCCAAATAGGTGAAGAGGAATACTACGAAGAGAACATGATCAGTCCTAAACCCATGAACGAACGGAAAATGTTACCGTCCATGATGTTATTACTAATCACCTTCACGAATAATCCAAACAGGCCCACGTCTTCCCAAGTTCAGGCAAAAGGTTGGTCCAAAAGTACAATTCAGGGCCGGCCCTGTGGTGGAGCAGGTAAGTGCCCACATTCCGCTTGGGCGGCCCGGGCCTCACCTTTTCACATTACGAGTGCATATCACATTAGTAGTGTTAGGAAATATAGATTTCATGGTATGGTGCGGGCAGAGATCACAAATAAGCAGCAATTGTGAGGATACGTTATCAATACGCACAAGAAAAGGAACCATAAGAATATTACAATCTATGGAAGTATCTGGTACACTTCCCAAAGGCAGAAGGAAGGAAAACTTGTGACCTGCCAAGGTGGAATTGGCAGAGTGCCACGAGATGACACCATCATTGTGCATCAGAACATTCCCTGGGCAACTTCAACTTGTGAGGGAGTCCAGGACTTTTTCTGGGTAAGGTCCACCCATTTTGCCATCTACCCAAGATATAAGAGATAAAACCCAGGATAATCTTACAGGAGTGACACCAGTGTCTAGAGAGAATGTAGGAGCCCTTTCGAAGTTCAAGGAGAAAGATAGAAACTGACAACAATTGCAGAAAAGGAAAACTATCCTACCTAGACAGGGTGAGGAGTCAGACTGGTCTGAGATGGCTGTGAAACTCTGTGTGCACGGAGGTTGTCAGGACAACTTCGAATTTTGAGGTCGCTTATGACATCACGGTGAACATGTCCCCCAGGGTGGCCGCATGGTTACAGTCTGAGGATTGGCCTAGGCTAGGCTATTAAAGGGACAGATACCCAGAAACAGGTTTGGCAAACAGAAAGCAGGCACAGAAACTAGAAGAGATAAAACAGAGTCTGATGCAAGGGATAAGAAAGGAACCCTAGGCCACAAGTGAGAATAGAGGGACAGGCACGGAGAGGAGAACATTGTCATCTATTCAAGTCTATGGGGAGGTCATGCTGATTCAAGCTTGCAACTTCATTGGAAACAAGTGGCCGGACTTGGCGTTCATCACACCTACAGTGCCCTTGTGCCTTAAGCATAATGCAAAGTCAAGAAAGATGTCTTGAGGACATTGAAGAGAAGAATCGATGCCTCCTTTCCAAGGCCCATAGCATTCTTTGCAGGTCAGTCTCTTTTTCCGAAGCTCTGGTGTCACGTGGGCCCACTGGGCACATGGTAATGTGTCCCAAGAGATGTCTTGGAAGCCTTGAAGGAATGGAGCCCTGTCACGCTTGGGGTATGTCTCTTTGTTTGGAAGTGCTCTACAAGGGTGCTGAAAAGCACCCTCTTCCACAGGGCTTCGTTCCTTCGTGAAGGCTGCCCTCCCAGGCTAGTGTGCTCTGTTTGCCTCCATCGAAATTCTCTCCCCCTACCTCTTGCCGTAGAAGGATTATTGATTATGTGTTTTGACACCATATGTAAGGAAGTTGCACGAAAATTAGAACTTTACAGTTGTGTTTCAAGAAAAATAAACAGGCCAGGGTAGAGGATGTAGGGCAAACAAATGGCACACCCTATAAAAATTAAGTAAGCCCGTATCTGGACGGAATCTAGGGGAACGTTCAAGGATCAGGGGTCAAGTTCGAAACTTCCCAAATCCGGAAAAGAGACAGAAAAATATCTTTCCTGGAGAGTGGAATTCATCCGATTTGTCTAAGTTGTCTTGGAAACATTGTGTCCGTGAAGGGGGTTGCCAGGACCACCTCGAATTTGGAGTTTCTGATCTCAGGATGTCAAACCAACCCACATGACCACGTGTTCTCAGTGCTTAGTTTGACCTTGGCTAGGGTAGCCAAGAGTCCTACAAGTGACCGGTGCAAATTCAAGGACAACAACCAAGAGTCACGAAAGCACTCACACCTCACCCTAGAGAACATACAGCGATTAAAGAAATACAAACGAATCCCTTGGAATGAAGGAGAACGGACTGATAAGCATGTCTAAGGGAGATAGCTGAGAAAGACCATGACGAGTATACTATGGAAAAGAAAAAGAGGACCCAGAAAATGGAAGGTGAACAGAAATCACACCTGAATTATCCACAATGAAAGATGATGTCCGTCTTTAGACAGACTCTGCTGGAACGTTTGAAAGTCAGAGAAATTCACAAGCCAAAAAACGGCAGCGAAGGTCAAGCATGGGCTAACTGGGAAGGGTGAGTTATGAGACTGCTCCAAGCAGGCTCTGAAACCTGTATCCAGGAAGCATGCTGGACCTCAGAGACACAATTATGACAAATCCTCTGACATCACAATGGACCCGAAAAACAACCTAGCCTCATCTACACAGTGCTAGAGTTGGGCTCACTAGTATATTTAACTCCCGTTGCACTCAACTGCACGTTGCCACTGAACATGTAAGTGGCCGGCCGGTGGTGCAGTGGTGAGGTCCGCACCTTCTGGGTCTGTGGCCCAGTATGGGCTGGGTGGAATCCTCGGTTTGGGCCTCCTCACCACTGCTTCAGTTGTTCTGGTGCAGGCGTCCGAGGTAGAGTAGAGGCAGATGGGAAGGGACGTTGGACAGGGCCAGACTTCCACAGCAAATACAGGTGCATTGCCAGCAGATGTGAGCACAGCAATGCACTTGTGCCAAAACAAAACCAATTAAAAGTTGCAAAGAACAGAAAAACTGAAGCTAAGGAAAAAAAAAACAAAAAAACAGGAGCTTGCCATTACGAAGAATAGGATCTCTGTGAATAACCTTAGCAAAACAGGTGAATTCTATGTTAATTCAAAAACTAGCAAACCTTTGGGGAAAGAAACTCAAGAAGACACAAGAAAAAAAAAGATATCGAGGGATCGAGGAATGGAAGGATTAACACACTTGAAAGGTTCATACCGCACTAAGGAATCTCTGGATTCCATGCAATCCCAGTCAAAGTTGCAGCAGTATTTGCCACAGAGAAGAAGAGAGAATCCTAAAGTTTCTAGCCAGCAACACGAGACCCTGACTAGGCCAAGGAATCCTCAGGAAAACGAACAAAGCAGCACGTGTCACAATTTCTGATTTCAACATAGAGGACGAAGCGCTAGGTACCGAAACGGCACAGTCTGGGCCCCAAAACAGGCATGAAGACCCATGCAAAACAATTGAGAGCCCAGAGCCCAACTCAAACTTACATGGACAGCCCATTTTGGACCAGGGAGCCAAGTGGAGACAGCGGAGAAAGGAGAGTCTCTACAATAAACGGTGCTGGGAAGCCTGCACAGCCACATGGAACACAACGAGAGTACACCATGATGTTACACCTGGCACACACACCACCTGAAATGGATTAAAGCCTTGAATGGCAGACTTGAAACCGTGAACCTTGTAGGAGAAGACCTAGGCAGAGTGCTCTTTGCCATCTGTCTGAGCCGCCTATTTGGAAGAAGCATGTCTGACTGGGCAAGGGCAACAAAGGAAACAAGAAACAAACGGGACCACATCAAATGCACACACTTCTGCCCACTCAAGGAAACCATCAACTGAATACTAAGACACCACAACAATTGGGAGAGGATGTTTGCAAACCACACATCGGACAAGGGGTGAAAAGCCCAAAGATACAATCAACTCGCACGTCTCCACAAGAAAAAAAACAAGCCAATGAAAACCTGGTCAAAAGATGGAAGCAGAGATTTCTCCGAAGAAGACAGAAAGAGGGCCAGTAGGTGCATGAAAACTTGTTCACCATCATGAAGTCTCAGGAAAATGCAAATCCAAACTGCAAGGCCATGGCAGCTCACTGTGGTCAGCATGGCTAGAAGGAAGCAGACAGGAAATAACAAGTGTCAGAGAGGAGGTGGAGAGAAGGGAAGCCTCCTGCACTGCTGGTGGGAGTGTAACCCGGTGCAGCCACGATGCCAAAGGTGTGGAACTGCCTCAGAAGTTTAAGTATCCATGTCCCGTATGACCCAGCTATTAATCTGCCGCTTGCTTATCCAAAAAAGTCAGAAAGACTACCGCATAAAGACATGTGCATGGCTGTGTTCACCACAGTCTTACTCCTGATATCCAAGACTTGGAAAGCACCCTGGTGTCCAGCAAGGGATGATTGGAGAAGGAAGATGGGCTATAGCCACACAATGGTATACCACTCAGCCGGAACAAATGATGCAATCCAGCCGTTTGTGACCACCAGAATGGCTGTGAGGGTTTTAGGGGAAGTGTAACAAGCCCCAGTGAGAAATTCAAATACCATAGAATCTCACTTACAAGGAGAAGAAAAAGCAAGCACTAACCAACAGGTGGCACTGAACATTTGTATGCGGGCTCCCAGAGGCAAAGAGGGGCGGTGACGGAGGGTGAAAGAGAAGATTAGGCACAAGTGTGTGGTGAGGGCCTGTGATTAGTCTTACACTGGTGAAGATGATGTAAGCTACACAGAAGTCTAAAGCAATGAGGATGTGAATCTGGAAGTTATAGTACGTTCTAATGCAGGGTCATGGCTATAAATTCACCTCAAATCAAAAATCCAAAAAGGGGTCCAGAATGATGTCATAAAGCTTTGGGGGCGGAAAGAGTTTACAGAAGGTGAACTTCCAAGGATGGAAAATCACCTCCAAATGCTTACAGATGCTACAGAAAGGCAGACCATTCCAAATAGGTGAAGAGGAATACTACGAAGAGAACATGATCAGTCCTAAACCCATGAACGAACGGAAAATGTTACCGTCCATGATGTTATTACTAATCACCTTCACGAATAATCCAAACAGGCCCACGTCTTCCCAAGTTCAGGCAAAAGGTTGGTCCAAAAGTACAATTCAGGGCCGGCCCTGTGGTGGAGCAGGTAAGTGCCCACATTCCGCTTGGGCGGCCCGGGCCTCACTGTTTCACATTACGAGTGCATATCACATTAGTAGTGTTAGGAAATATAGATTTCATGGTATGGTGCGGGCAGAGATCACAAATAAGCAGCAATTGTGAGGATACGTTATCAATACGCACAAGAAAAGGAACCATAAGAATATTACAATCTATGGAAGTATCTGGTACACTTCCCAAAGGCAGAAGGAAGGAAAACTTGTGACCTGCCAAGGTGGAATTGGCAGAGTGCCACGAGATGACACCATCATTGTGCATCAGAACATTCCCTGGGCAACTTCAACTTGTGAGGGAGTCCAGGACTTTTTCTGGGTAAGGTCCACCCATTTTGCCATCTACCCAAGATATAAGAGATAAAACCCAGGATAATCTTACAGGAGTGAAACCAGTGTCTAGAGAGAATGTAGGAGCCCTTTCGAAGTTCAAGGAGAAAGATAGAAACTGACAACAATTGCAGAAAAAGGAAAACTATCCTACCTAGACAGGGTGAGGAGTCAGACTGGTCTGAGATGGCTGTGAAACTCTGTGTGCACGGAGGTTGTCAGGACAACTTCGAATTTTGAGGTCGCTTATGACATCACGGTGAACATGTCCCCCAGGGTGGCCGCATGGTTACAGTCTGAGGATTGGCCTAGGCTAGGCTATTAAAGGGACAGATACCCAGAAACAGGTTTGGCAAACAGAAAGCAGGCACAGAAACTAGAAGAGATAAAACAGAGTCTGATGCAAGGGATAAGAAAGGAACCCTAGGCCACAAGTGAGAATAGAGGGACAGGCACGGAGAGGAGAACATTGTCATCTATTCAAGTCTATGGGGAGGTCATGCTGATTCAAGCTTGCAACTTCATTGGAAACAAGTGGCCGGACTTGGCGTTCATCACACCTACAGTGCCCTTGTGCCTTAAGCATAATGCAAAGTCAAGAAAGATGTCTTGAGGACATTGAAGAGAAGAATCGATGCCTCCTTTCCAAGGCCCATAGCATTCTTTGCAGGTCAGTCTCTTTTTCCGAAGCTCTGGTGTCACGTGGGCCCACTGGGCACATGGTAATGTGTCCCAAGAGATGTCTTGGAAGCCTTGAAGGAATGGAGCCCTGTCACGCTTGGGGTATGTCTCTTTGTTTGGAAGTGCTCTACAAGGGTGCTGAAAAGCACCCTCTTCCACAGGGCTTCGTTCCTTCGTGAAGGCTGCCCTCCCAGGCTAGTGTGCTCTGTTTGCCTCCATCGAAATTCTCTCCCCCTACCTCTTGCCGTAGAAGGATTATTGATTATGTGTTTTGACACCATATGTAAGGAAGTTGCACGAAAATTAGAACTTTACAGTTGTGTTTCAAGAAAAATAAACAGGCCAGGGTAGAGGATGTAGGGCAAACAAATGGCACACCCTATAAAAATTAAGTAAGCCCGTATCTGGACGGAATCTAGGGGAACGTTCAAGGATCAGGGGTCAAGTTCGAAACTTCCCAAATCCGGAAAAGAGACAGAAAAATATCTTTCCTGGAGAGTGGAATTCATCCGATTTGTCTAAGTTGTCTTGGAAACATTGTGTCCGTGAAGGGGGTTGCCAGGACCACCTCGAATTTGGAGTTTCTGATCTCAGGATGTCAAACCAACCCACATGACCACGTGTTCTCAGTGCTTAGTTTGACCTTGGCTAGGGTAGCCAAGAGTCCTACAAGTGACCGGTGCAAATTCAAGGACAACAAACAAGAGTCACGAAAGCACTCACACCTCACCCTAGAGAACATACAGCGATTAAAGAAATACAAACGAATCCCTTGGAATGAAGGAGAACGGACTGATAAGCATGTCTAAGGGAGATAGCTGAGAAAGACCATGACGAGTATACTATGGAAAAGAAAAAGAGGACCCAGAAAATGGAAGGTGAACAGAAATCACACCTGAATTATCCACAATGAAAGATGATGTCCGTCTTTAGACAGACTCTGCTGGAACGTTTGAAAGTCAGAGAAATTCACAAGCCAAAAAACGGCAGCGAAGGTCAAGCATGGGCTAACTGGGAAGGGTGAGTTATGAGACTGCTCCAAGCAGGCTCTGAAACCTGTATCCAGGAAGCATGCTGGACCTCAGAGACACAATTATGACAAATCCTCTGACATCACAATGGACCCGAAAAACAACCTAGCCTCATCTACACAGTGCTAGAGTTGGGCTCACTAGTATATTTAACTCCCGTTGCACTCAACTGCACGTTGCCACTGAACATGTAAGTGGCCGGCCGGTGGTGCAGTGGTGAGGTCCGCACCTTCTGGGTCTGTGGCCCAGTATGGGCTGGGTGGAATCCTCGGTTTGGGCCTCCTCACCACTGCTTCAGTTGTTCTGGTGCAGGCGTCCGAGGTAGAGTAGAGGCAGATGGGAAGGGACGTTGGACAGGGCCAGACTTCCACAGCAAATACAGGTGCATTGCCAGCAGATGTGAGCACAGCAATGCACTTGTGCCAAAACAAAACCAATTAAAAGTTGCAAAGAACAGAAAAACTGAAGCTAAGGAAAAAAAAAACAAAAAAACAGGAGCTTGCCATTACGAAGAATAGGATCTCTGTGAATAACCTTAGCAAAACAGGTGAATTCTATGTTAATTCAAAAACTAGCAAACCTTTGGGGAAAGAAACTCAAGAAGACACAAGAAAAAAAAAGATATCGAGGGATCTAGGAATGGAAGGATTAACACACTTGAAAGGTTCATACCGCAGTAAGGAATCTCTGGATTCCATGCAATCCCAGTCAAAGTTGCAGCAGTATTTGCCACAGAGAAGAAGAGAGAATCCTAAAGTTTCTAGCCAGCAACACGAGACCCTGACTAGGCCAAGGAATCCTCAGGAAAACGAACAAAGCAGCACGTGTCACAATTTCTGATTTCAACATAGAGGACGAAGCGCTAGGTACCGAAACGGCACAGTCTGGGCCCCAAAACAGGCATGAAGACCCATGCAAAACAATTGAGAGCCCAGAGCCCAACTCAAACTTACATGGACAGCCCATTTTGGACCAGGGAGCCAAGTGGAGACAGCGGAGAAAGGAGAGTCTCTACAATAAACGGTGCTGGGAAGCCTGCACAGCCACATGGAAC
This sequence comes from Equus asinus, assembly GCF_041296235.1. Taxonomy (NCBI): domain Eukaryota; kingdom Metazoa; phylum Chordata; class Mammalia; order Perissodactyla; family Equidae; genus Equus; species Equus asinus. The sequence continues at coordinate 6,413,196 of NC_091813.1, read as the reverse complement.
ACAACGAGAGTACACCATGATGTTACACCTGGCACACACACCACCTGAAATGGATTAAAGCCTTGAATGGCAGACTTGAAACCGTGAACCTTGTAGGAGAAGACCTAGGCAGAGTGCTCTTTGCCATCTGTCTGAGCCGCCTATTTGGAAGAAGCATGTCTGACTGGGCAAGGGCAACAAAGGAAACAAGAAACAAACGGGACCACATCAAATGCACACACTTCTGCCCACTCAAGGAAACCATCAACTGAATACTAAGACACCACAACAATTGGGAGAGGATGTTTGCAAACCACACATCGGACAAGGGGTGAAAAGCCCAAAGATACAATCAACTCGCACGTCTCCACAAGAAAAAAAACAAGCCAATGAAAACCTGGTCAAAAGATGGAAGCAGAGATTTCTCCGAAGAAGACAGAAAGAGGGCCAGTAGGTGCATGAAAACTTGTTCACCATCATGAAGTCTCAGGAAAATGCAAATCCAAACTGCAAGGCCATGGCAGCTCACTGTGGTCAGCATGGCTAGAAGGAAGCAGACAGGAAATAACAAGTGTCAGAGAGGAGGTGGAGAGAAGGGAAGCCTCCTGCACTGCTGGTGGGAGTGTAACCCGGTGCAGCCACGATGCCAAAGGTGTGGAACTGCCTCAGAAGTTTAAGTATCCATGTCCCGTATGACCCAGCTATTAATCTGCCGCTTGCTTATCCAAAACAGTCAGAAAGACTACCGCATAAAGACATGTGCATGGCTGTGTTCACCACAGTCTTACTCCGGATATCCAAGACTTGGAAAGCACCCTGGTGTCCAGCAAGGGATGATTGGAGAAGGAAGATGGGCTATAGCCACACAATGGTATACCACTCAGCCGGAACAAATGATGCAATCCAGCCATTTGTGACCACCAGAATGGCTGTGAGGGTTTTAGGGGAAGTGTAACAAGCCCCAGTGAGAAATTCAAATACCATAGAATCTCACTTACAAGGTGAAGAAAAAGCAAGCACTAACCAACAGGTGGCACTGAACATTTGTATGCGGGCTCCCAGAGGCAAAGAGGGGCGGTGACGGAGGGTGAAAGAGAAGATTAGGCACAAGTGTGTGGTGAGGGCCTGTGATTAGTCTTACACTGGTGAAGATGATGTAAGCTACACAGAAGTCTAAAGCAATGAGGATGTGAATCTGGAAGTTATAGTACGTTCTAATGCAGGGTCATGGCTATAAATTCACCTCAAATCAAAAATCCAAAAAGGGGTCCAGAATGATGTCATAAAGCTTTGGGGGCGGAAAGAGTTTACAGAAGGTGAACTTCCAAGGATGGAAAATCACCTCCAAATGCTTACAGATGCTACAGAAAGGCAGACCATTCCAAATAGGTGAAGAGGAATACTACGAAGAGAACATGATCAGTCCTAAACCCATGAACGAACGGAAAATGTTACCGTCCATGATGTTATTACTAATCACCTTCACGAATAATCCAAACAGGCCCACGTCTTCCCAAGTTCAGGCAAAAGGTTGGTCCAAAAGTACAATTCAGGGCCGGCCCTGTGGTGGAGCAGGTAAGTGCCCACATTCCGCTTGGGCGGCCCGGGCCTCACTGTTTCACATTACGAGTGCATATCACATTAGTAGTGTTAGGAAATATAGATTTCATGGTATGGTGCGGGCAGAGATCACAAATAAGCAGCAATTGTGAGGATACGTTATCAATACGCACAAGAAAAGGAACCATAAGAATATTACAATCTATGGAAGTATCTGGTACACTTCCCAAAGGCAGAAGGAAGGAAAACTTGTGACCTGCCAAGGTGGAATTGGCAGAGTGCCACGAGATGACACCATCATTGTGCATCAGAACATTCCCTGGGCAACTTCAACTTGTGAGGGAGTCCAGGACTTTTTCTGGGTAAGGTCCACCCATTTTGCCATCTACCCAAGATATAAGAGATAAAACCCAGGATAATCTTACAGGAGTGAAACCAGTGTCTAGAGAGAATGTAGGAGCCCTTTCGAAGTTCAAGGAGAAAGATAGAAACTGACAACAATTGCAGAAAAAGGAAAACTATCCTACCTAGACAGGGTGAGGAGTCAGACTGGTCTGAGATGGCTGTGAAACTCTGTGTGCACGGAGGTTGTCAGGACAACTTCGAATTTTGAGGTCGCTTATGACATCACGGTGAACATGTCCCCCAGGGTGGCCGCATGGTTACAGTCTGAGGATTGGCCTAGGCTAGGCTATTAAAGGGACAGATACCCAGAAACAGGTTTGGCAAACAGAAAGCAGGCACAGAAACTAGAAGAGATAAAACAGAGTCTGATGCAAGGGATAAGAAAGGAACCCTAGGCCACAAGTGAGAATAGAGGGACAGGCACGGAGAGGAGAACATTGTCATCTATTCAAGTCTATGGGGAGGTCATGCTGATTCAAGCTTGCAACTTCATTGGAAACAAGTGGCCGGACTTGGCGTTCATCACACCTACAGTGCCCTTGTGCCTTAAGCATAATGCAAAGTCAAGAAAGATGTCTTGAGGACATTGAAGAGAAGAATCGATGCCTCCTTTCCAAGGCCCATAGCATTCTTTGCAGGTCAGTCTCTTTTTCCGAAGCTCTGGTGTCACGTGGGCCCACTGGGCACATGGTAATGTGTCCCAAGAGATGTCTTGGAAGCCTTGAAGGAATGGAGCCCTGTCACGCTTGGGGTATGTCTCTTTGTTTGGAAGTGCTCTACAAGGGTGCTGAAAAGCACCCTCTTCCACAGGGCTTCGTTCCTTCGTGAAGGCTGCCCTCCCAGGCTAGTGTGCTCTGTTTGCCTCCATCGAAATTCTCTCCCCCTACCTCTTGCCGTAGAAGGATTATTGATTATGTGTTTTGACACCATATGTAAGGAAGTTGCACGAAAATTAGAACTTTACAGTTGTGTTTCAAGAAAAATAAACAGGCCAGGGTAGAGGATGTAGGGCAAACAAATGGCACACCCTATAAAAATTAAGTAAGCCCGTATCTGGACGGAATCTAGGGGAACGTTCAAGGATCAGGGGTCAAGTTCGAAACTTCCCAAATCCGGAAAAGAGACAGAAAAATATCTTTCCTGGAGAGTGGAATTCATCCGATTTGTCTAAGTTGTCTTGGAAACATTGTGTCCGTGAAGGGGGTTGCCAGGACCACCTCGAATTTGGAGTTTCTGATCTCAGGATGTCAAACCAACCCACATGACCACGTGTTCTCAGTGCTTAGTTTGACCTTGGCTAGGGTAGCCAAGAGTCCTACAAGTGACCGGTGCAAATTCAAGGACAACAAACAAGAGTCACGAAAGCACTCACACCTCACCCTAGAGAACATACAGCGATTAAAGAAATACAAACTAATCCCTTGGAATGAAGGAGAACGGACTGATAAGCATGTCTAAGGGAGATAGCTGAGAAAGACCATGACGAGTATACTATGGAAAAGAAAAAGAGGACCCAGAAAATGGAAGGTGAACAGAAATCACACCTGAATTATCCACAATGAAAGATGATGTCCGTCTTTAGACAGACTCTGCTGGAACGTTTGAAAGTCAGAGAAATTCACAAGCCGAAAAACGGCAGCGAAGGTCAAGCATGGGCTAACTGGGAAGGGTGAGTTATGAGACTGCTCCAAGCAGGCTCTGAAACCTGTATCCAGGAAGCATGCTGGACCTCAGAGACACAATTATGACAAATCCTCTGACATCACAATGGACCCGAAAAACAACCTAGCCTCATCTACACAGTGCTAGAGTTGGGCTCACTAGTATATTTAACTCCCGTTGCACTCAACTGCACGTTGCCACTGAACATGTAAGTGGCCGGCCGGTGGTGCAGTGGTGAGGTCCGCACCTTCTGGGTCTGTGGCCCAGTATGGGCTGGGTGGAATCCTCGGTTTGGGCCTCCTCACCACTGCTTCAGTTGTTCTGGTGCAGGCGTCCGAGGTAGAGTAGAGGCAGATGGGAAGGGACGTTGGACAGGGCCAGACTTCCACAGCAAATACAGGTGCATTGCCAGCAGATGTGAGCACAGCAATGCACTTGTGCCAAAACAAAACCAATTAAAAGTTGCAAAGAATAGAAAAACTGAAGCTAAGGAAAAAAAAAACAAAAAAACAGGAGCTTGCCATTACGAAGAATAGGATCTCTGTGAATAACCTTAGCAAAACAGGTGAATTCTATGTTAATTCAAAAACTAGCAAACCTTTGGGGAAAGAAACTCAAGAAGACACAAGAAAAAAAAAGATATCGAGGGATCTAGGAATGGAAGGATTAACACACTTGAAAGGTTCATACCGCAGTAAGGAATCTCTGGATTCCATGCAATCCCAGTCAAAGTTGCAGCAGTATTTGCCACAGAGAAGAAGAGAGAATCCTAAAGTTTCTAGCCAGCAACGCGAGACCCTGACTAGGCAAAGGAATCCTCAGGAAAACGAACAAAGCAGCACGTGTCACAATTTCTGATTTCAACATAGAGGACGAAGCGCTAGGTACCGAAACGGCACAGTCTGGGCCCCAAAACAGGCATGAAGACCCATGCAAAACAATTGAGAGCCCAGAGCCCAACTCAAACTTACATGGACAGCCCATTTTGGACCAGGGAGCCAAGTGGAGACAGCGGAGAAAGGAGAGTCTCTACAATAAACGGTGCTGGGAAGCCTGCACAGCCACATGGAACACAACGAGAGTACGCCATGATGTTACACCTGGCACACACACCACCTGAAGTGGATTAAAGCCTTGAATGGCAGACTTGAAACCGTGAACCTTGTAGGAGAAGACCTAGGCAGAGTGCTCTTTGCCATCTGTCTGAGCCGCCTATTTGGAAGAAGCATGTCTGACTGGGCAAGGGCAACAAAGGAAACAAGAAACAAACGGGACCACATCAAATGCACACACTTCTGCCCACTCAAGGAAACCATCAACTGAATACTAAGACACCACAACAATTGGGAGAGGATGTTTGCAAACCACACATCGGACAAGGGGTGAAAAGCCCAAAGATACAATCAACTCGCACGTCTCCACAAGAAAAAAAACAAGCCAATGAAAACCTGGTCAAAAGATGGAAGCAGAGATTTCTCCGAAGAAGACAGAAAGAGGGCCAGTAGGTGCATGAAAACTTGTTCACCATCATGAAGTCTCAGGAAAATGCAAATCCAAACTGCAAGGCCATGGCAGCTCACTGTGGTCAGCATGGCTAGAAGGAAGCAGACAGGAAATAACAAGTGTCAGAGAGGAGGTGGAGAGAAGGGAAGCCTCCTGCACTGCTGGTGGGAGTGTAACCCGGTGCAGCCACGATGCCAAAGGTGTGGAACTGCCTCAGAAGTTTAAGTATCCATGTCCCGTATGACCCAGCTATTAATCTGCCGCTTGCTTATCCAAAAAAGTCAGAAAGACTACCGCATAAAGACATGTGCATGGCTGTGTTCACCACAGTCTTACTCCGGATATCCAAGACTTGGAAAGCAGCCTGGTGTCCAGCAAGGGATGATTGGAGAAGGAAGATGGGCTATAGCCACACAATGGTATACCACTCAGCCGGAACAAATGATGCAATCCAGCCATTTGTGACCACCAGAATGGCTGTGAGGGTTTTAGGGGAAGTGTAACAAGCCCCAGTGAGAAATTCAAATACCATAGAATCTCACTTACAAGGAGAAGAAAAAGCAAGCACTAACCAACAGGTGGCACTGAACATTTGTATGCGGGCTCCCAGAGGCAAAGAGGGGCGGTGACGGAGGGTGAAAGAGAAGATTAGGCACAAGTGTGTGGTGAGGGCCTGTGATTAGTCTTACACTGGTGAAGATGATGTAAGCTACACAGAAGTCTAAAGCAATGAGGATGTGAATCTGGAAGTTATAGTACGTTCTAATGCAGGGTCATGGCTATAAATTCACCTCAAATCAAAAATCCAAAAAGGGGTCCAGAATGATGTCATAAAGCTTTGGGGGCGGAAAGAGTTTACAGAAGGTGAACTTCCAAGGATGGAAAATCACCTCCAAATGCTTACAGATGCTACAGAAAGGCAGACCATTCCAAATAGGTGAAGAGGAATACTACGAAGAGAACATGATCAGTCCTAAACCCATGAACGAACGGAAAATGTTACCGTCCATGATGTTATTACTAATCACCTTCACGAATAATCCAAACAGGCCCACGTCTTCCCAAGTTCAGGCAAAAGGTTGGTCCAAAAGTACAATTCAGGGCCGGCCCTGTGGTGGAGCAGGTAAGTGCCCACATTCCGCTTGGGCGGCCCGGGCCTCACTGTTTCACATTACGAGTGCATATCACATTAGTAGTGTTAGGAAATATAGATTTCATGGTATGGTGCGGGCAGAGATCATAAATAAGCAGCAATTGTGAGGATACGTTATCAATACGCACAAGAAAAGGAACCATAAGAATATTACAATCTATGGAAGTATCTGGTACACTTCCCAAAGGCAGAAGGAAGGAAAACTTGTGACCTGCCAAGGTGGTATTGGCAGAGTGCCACGAGATGACACCATCATTGTGCATCAGAACATTCCCTGGGCAACTTCAACTTGTGAGGGAGTCCAGGACTTTTTCTGGGTAAGGTCCACCCATTTTGCCATCTACCCAAGATATAAGAGATAAAACCCAGGATAATCTTACAGGAGTGAAACCAGTGTCTAGAGAGAATGTAGGAGCCCTTTCGAAGTTCAAGGAGAAAGATAGAAACTGACAACAATTGCAGAAAAAGGAAAACTATCCTACCTAGACAGGGTGAGGAGTCAGACTGGTCTGAGATGGCTGTGAAACTCTGTGTGCACGGAGGTTGTCAGGACAACTTCGAATTTTGAGGTCGCTTATGACATCACGGTGAACATGTCCCCCAGGGTGGCCGCATGGTTACAGTCTGAGGATTGGCCTAGGCTAGGCTATTAAAGGGACGGATACCCAGAAACAGGTTTGGCAAACAGAAAGCAGGCACAGAAACTAGAAGAGATAAAACAGAGTCTGATGCAAGGGATAAGAAAGGAACCCTAGGCCACAAGTGAGAATAGAGGGACAGGCACGGAGAGGAGAACATTGTCATCTATTCAAGTCTATGGGGAGGTCATGCTGATTCAAGCTTGCAACTTCATTGGAAACAAGTGGCCGGACTTGGCGTTCATCACACCTACAGTGCCCTTGTGCCTTAAGCATAATGCAAAGTCAAGAAAGATGTCTTGAGGACATTGAAGAGAAGAATCGATGCCTCCTTTCCAAGGCCCATAGCATTCTTTGCAGGTCAGTCTCTTTTTCCGAAGCTCTGGTGTCACGTGGGCCCACTGGGCACATGGTAATGTGTCCCAAGAGATGTCTTGGAAGCCTTGAAGGAATGGAGCCCTGTCACGCTTGGGGTATGTCTCTTTGTTTGGAAGTGCTCTACAAGGGTGCTGAAAAGCACCCTCTTCCACAGGGCTTCGTTCCTTCGTGAAGGCTGCCCTCCCAGGCTAGTGTGCTCTGTTTGCCTCCATCGAAATTCTCTCCCCCTACCTCTTGCCGTAGAAGGATTATTGATTATGTGTTTTGACACCATATGTAAGGAAGTTGCACGAAAATTAGAACTTTACAGTTGTGTTTCAAGAAAAATAAACAGGCCAGGGTAGAGGATGTAGGGCAAACAAATGGCACACCCTATAAAAATTAAGTAAGCCCGTATCTGGACGGAATCTAGGGGAACGTTCAAGGATCAGGGGTCAAGTTCGAAACTTCCCAAATCCGGAAAAGAGACAGAAAAATATCTTTCCTGGAGAGTGGAATTCATCCGATTTGTCTAAGTTGTCTTGGAAACATTGTGTCCGTGAAGGGGGTTGCCAGGACCACCTCGAATTTGGAGTTTCTGATCTCAGGATGTCAAACCAACCCACATGACCACGTGTTCTCAGTGCTTAGTTTGACCTTGGCTAGGGTAGCCAAGAGTCCTACAAGTGACCGGTGCAAATTCAAGGACAACAAACAAGAGTCACGAAAGCACTCACACCTCACCCTAGAGAACATACAGCGATTAAAGAAATACAAACTAATCCCTTGGAATGAAGGAGAACGGACTGATAAGCATGTCTAAGGGAGATAGCTGAGAAAGACCATGACGAGTATACTATGGAAAAGAAAAAGAGGACCCAGAAAATGGAAGGTGAACAGAAATCACACCTGAATTATCCACAATGAAAGATGATGTCCGTCTTTAGACAGACTCTGCTGGAACGTTTGAAAGTCAGAGAAATTCACAAGCCGAAAAACGGCAGCGAAGGTCAAGCATGGGCTAACTGGGAAGGGTGAGTTATGAGACTGCTCCAAGCAGGCTCTGAAACCTGTATCCAGGAAGCATGCTGGACCTCAGAGACACAATTATGACAAATCCTCTGACATCACAATGGACCCGAAAAACAACCTAGCCTCATCTACACAGTGCTAGAGTTGGGCTCACTAGTATATTTAACTCCCGTTGCACTCAACTGCACGTTGCCACTGAACATGTAAGTGGCCGGCCGGTGGTGCAGTGGTGAGGTCCGCACCTTCTGGGTCTGTGGCCCAGTATGGGCTGGGTGGAATCCTCGGTTTGGGCCTCCTCACCACTGCTTCAGTTGTTCTGGTGCAGGCGTCCGAGGTAGAGTAGAGGCAGATGGGAAGGGACGTTGGACAGGGCCAGACTTCCACAGCAAATACAGGTGCATTGCCAGCAGATGTGAGCACAGCAATGCACTTGTGCCAAAACAAAACCAATTAAAAGTTGCAAAGAATAGAAAAACTGAAGCTAAGGAAAAAAAAAACAAAAAAACAGGAGCTTGCCATTACGAAGAATAGGATCTCTGTGAATAACCTTAGCAAAACAGGTGAATTCTATGTTAATTCAAAAACTAGCAAACCTTTGGGGAAAGAAACTCAAGAAGACACAAGAAAAAAAAAGATATCGAGGGATCTAGGAATGGAAGGATTAACACACTTGAAAGGTTCATACCGCAGTAAGGAATCTCTGGATTCCATGCAATCCCAGTCAAAGTTGCAGCAGTATTTGCCACAGAGAAGAAGAGAGAATCCTAAAGTTTCTAGCCAGCAACGCGAGACCCTGACTAGGCAAAGGAATCCTCAGGAAAACGAACAAAGCAGCACGTGTCACAATTTCTGATTTCAACATAGAGGACGAAGCGCTAGGTACCGAAACGGCACAGTCTGGGCCCCAAAACAGGCATGAAGACCCATGCAAAACAATTGAGAGCCCAGAGCCCAACTCAAACTTACATGGACAGCCCATTTTGGACCAGGGAGCCAAGTGGAGACAGCGGAGAAAGGAGAGTCTCTACAATAAACGGTGCTGGGAAGCCTGCACAGCCACATGGAACACAACGAGAGTACGCCATGATGTTACACCTGGCACACACACCACCTGAAGTGGATTAAAGCCTTGAATGGCAGACTTGAAACCGTGAACCTTGTAGGAGAAGACCTAGGCAGAGTGCTCTTTGCCATCTGTCTGAGCCGCCTATTTGGAAGAAGCATGTCTGACTGGGCAAGGGCAACAAAGGAAACAAGAAACAAACGGGACCACATCAAATGCACACACTTCTGCCCACTCAAGGAAACCATCAACTGAATACTAAGACACCACAACAATTGGGAGAGGATGTTTGCAAACCACACATCGGACAAGGGGTGAAAAGCCCAAAGATACAATCAACTCGCACGTCTCCACAAGAAAAAAAACAAGCCAATGAAAACCTGGTCAAAAGATGGAAGCAGAGATTTCTCCGAAGAAGACAGAAAGAGGGCCAGTAGGTGCATGAAAACTTGTTCACCATCATGAAGTCTCAGGAAAATGCAAATCCAAACTGCAAGGCCATGGCAGCTCACTGTGGTCAGCATGGCTAGAAGGAAGCAGACAGGAAATAACAAGTGTCAGAGAGGAGGTGGAGAGAAGGGAAGCCTCCTGCACTGCTGGTGGGAGTGTAACCCGGTGCAGCCACGATGCCAAAGGTGTGGAACTGCCTCAGAAGTTTAAGTATCCATGTCCCGTATGACCCAGCTATTAATCTGCCGCTTGCTTATCCAAAAAAGTCAGAAAGACTACCGCATAAAGACATGTGCATGGCTGTGTTCACCACAGTCTTACTCCTGATATCCAAGACTTGGAAAGCAGCCTGGTGTCCAGCAAGGGATGATTGGAGAAGGAAGATGGGCTATAGCCACACAATGGTATACCACTCAGCCGGAACAAATGATGCAATCCAGCCATTTGTGACCACCAGAATGGCTGTGAGGGTTTTAGGGGAAGTGTAACAAGCCCCAGTGAGAAATTCAAATACCATAGAATCTCACTTACAAGGAGAAGAAAAAGCAAGCACTAACCAACAGGTGGCACTGAACATTTGTATGCGGGCTCCCAGAGGCAAAGAGGGGCGGTGACGGAGGGTGAAAGAGAAGATTAGGCACAAGTGTGTGGTGAGGGCCTGTGATTAGTCTTACACTGGTGAAGATGATGTAAGCTACACAGAAGTCTAAAGCAATGAGGATGTGAATCTGGAAGTTATAGTACGTTCTAATGCAGGGTCATGGCTATAAATTCACCTCAAATCAAAAATCCAAAAAGGGGTCCAGAATGATGTCATAAAGCTTTGGGGGCGGAAAGAGTTTACAGAAGGTGAACTTCCAAGGATGGAAAATCACCTCCAAATGCTTACAGATGCTACAGAAAGGCAGACCATTCCAAATAGGTGAAGAGGAATACTACGAAGAGAACATGATCAGTCCTAAACCCATGAACGAACGGAAAATGTTACCGTCCATGATGTTATTACTAATCACCTTCACGAATAATCCAAACAGGCCCACGTCTTCCCAAGTTCAGGCAAAAGGTTGGTCCAAAAGTACAATTCAGGGCCGGCCCTGTGGTGGAGCAGGTAAGTGCCCACATTCCGCTTGGGCGGCCCGGGCCTCACTGTTTCACATTACGAGTGCATATCACATTAGTAGTGTTAGGAAATATAGATTTCATGGTATGGTGCGGGCAGAGATCACAAATAAGCAGCAATTGTGAGGATACGTTATCAATACGCACAAGAAAAGGAACCATAAGAATATTACAATCTATGGAAGTATCTGGTACACTTCCCAAAGGCAGAAGGAAGGAAAACTTGTGACCTGCCAAGGTGGAATTGGCAGAGTGCCACGAGATGACACCATCATTGTGCATCAGAACATTCCCTGGGCAACTTCAACTTGTGAGGGAGTCCAGGACTTTTTCTGGGTAAGGTCCACCCATTTTGCCATCTACCCAAGATATAAGAGATAAAACCCAGGATAATCTTACAGGAGTGAAACCAGTGTCTAGAGAGAATGTAGGAGCCCTTTCGAAGTTCAAGGAGAAAGATAGAAACTGACAACAATTGCAGAAAAAGGAAAACTATCCTACCTAGACAGGGTGAGGAGTCAGACTGGTCTGAGATGGCTGTGAAACTCTGTGTGCACGGAGGTTGTCAGGACAACTTCGAATTTTGAGGTCGCTTATGACATCACGGTGAACATGTCCCCCAGGGTGGCCGCATGGTTACAGTCTGAGGATTGGCCTAGGCTAGGCTATTAAAGGGACAGATACCCAGAAACAGGTTTGGCAAACAGAAAGCAGGCACAGAAACTAGAAGAGATAAAACAGAGTCTGATGCAAGGGATAAGAAAGGAACCCTAGGCCACAAGTGAGAATAGAGGGACAGGCACGGAGAGGAGAACATTGTCATCTATTCAAGTCTATGGGGAGGTCATGCTGATTCAAGCTTGCAACTTCATTGGAAACAAGTGGCCGGACTTGGCGTTCATCACACCTACAGTGCCCTTGTGCCTTAAGCATAATGCAAAGTCAAGAAAGATGTCTTGAGGACATTGAAGAGAAGAATCGATGCCTCCTTTCCAAGGCCCATAGCATTCTTTGCAGGTCAGTCTCTTTTTCCGAAGCTCTGGTGTCACGTGGGCCCACTGGGCACATGGTAATGTGTCCCAAGAGATGTCTTGGAAGCCTTGAAGGAATGGAGCCCTGTCACGCTTGGGGTATGTCTCTTTGTTTGGAAGTGCTCTACAAGGGTGCTGAAAAGCACCCTCTTCCACAGGGCTTCGTTCCTTCGTGAAGGCTGCCCTCCCAGGCTAGTGTGCTCTGTTTGCCTCCATCGAAATTCTCTCCCCCTACCTCTTGCCGTAGAAGGATTATTGATTATGTGTTTTGACACCATATGTAAGGAAGTTGCACGAAAATTAGAACTTTACAGTTGTGTTTCAAGAAAAATAAACAGGCCAGGGTAGAGGATGTAGGGCAAACAAATGGCACACCCTATAAAAATTAAGTAAGCCCGTATCTGGACGGAATCTAGGGGAACGTTCAAGGATCAGGGGTCAAGTTCGAAACTTCCCAAATCCGGAAAAGAGACAGAAAAATATCTTTCCTGGAGAGTGGAATTCATCCGATTTGTCTAAGTTGTCTTGGAAACATTGTGTCCGTGAAGGGGGTTGCCAGGACCACCTCGAATTTGGAGTTTCTGATCTCAGGATGTCAAACCAACCCACATGACCACGTGTTCTCAGTGCTTAGTTTGACCTTGGCTAGGGTAGCCAAGAGTCCTACAAGTGACCGGTGCAAATTCAAGGACAACAACCAAGAGTCACGAAAGCACTCACACCTCACCCTAGAGAACATACAGCGATTAAAGAAATACAAACTAATCCCTTGGAATGAAGGAGAACGGACTGATAAGCATGTCTAAGGGAGATAGCTGAGAAAGACCATGACGAGTATACTATGGAAAAGAAAAAGAGGACCCAGAAAATGGAAGGTGAACAGAAATCACACCTGAATTATCCACAATGAAAGATGATGTCCGTCTTTAGACAGACTCTGCTGGAACGTTTGAAAGTCAGAGAAATTCACAAGCCGAAAAACGGCAGCGAAGGTCAAGCATGGGCTAACTGGGAAGGGTGAGTTATGAGACTGCTCCAAGCAGGCTCTGAAACCTGTATCCAGGAAGCATGCTGGACCTCAGAGACACAATTATGACAAATCCTCTGACATCACAATGGACCCGAAAAACAACCTAGCCTCATCTACACAGTGCTAGAGTTGGGCTCACTAGTACATTTAACTCCCGTTGCACTCAACTGCACGTTGCCACTGAACATGTAAGTGGCCGGCCGGTGGTGCAGTGGTGAGGTCCACACCTTCTGGGTCTGTGGCCCAGTATGGGCTGGGTGGAATCCTCGGTTTGGGCCTCCTCACCACTGCTTCAGTTGTTCTGGTGCAGGCGTCCGAGGTAGAGTAGAGGCAGATGGGAAGGGACGTTGGACAGGGCCAGACTTCCACAGCAAATACAGGAGCATTGCCAGCAGATGTGAGCACAGCAATGCACTTGTGCCAAAACAAAACCAATTAAAAGTTGCAAAGAATAGAAAAACTGAAGCTAAGGAAAAAAAAAAAAAAAACAGGAGCTTGCCATTACGAAGAATAGGATCTCTGTGAATAACCTTAGCAAAACAGGTGAATTCTATGTTAATTCAAAAACTAGCAAACCTTTGGGGAAAGAAACTCAAGAAGACACAAGAAAAAAAAAGATATCGAGGGATCTAGGAATGGAAGGATTAACACACTTGAAAGGTTCATACCGCAGTAAGGGATCTCTGGATTCCATGCAATCCCAGTCAAAGTTGCAGCAGTATTTGCCACAGAGAAGAAGAGAGAATCCTAAAGTTTCTAGCCAGCAACACGAGACCCTGACTAGGCAAAGGAATCCTCAGGAAAACGAACAAAGCAGCACGTGTCACAATTTCTGATTTCAACATAGAGGACGAAGCGCTAGGTACCGAAACGGCACAGTCTGGGCCCCAAAACAGGCATGAAGACCCATGCAAAACAATTGAGAGCCCAGAGCCCAACTCAAACTTGCATGGACAGCCCATTTTGGACCAGGGAGCCAAGTGGAGACAGCGGAGAAAGGAGAGTCTCTACAATAAACGGTGCTGGGAAGCCTGCACAGCCACATGGAACACAACGAGAGTACACCATGATGTTACACCTGGCACACACACCACCTGAAATGGATTAAAGCCTTGAATGGCAGACTTGAAACCGTGAACCTTGTAGGAGAAGACCTAGGCAGAGTGCTCTTTGCCATCTGTCTGAGCCGCCTATTTGGAAGAAGCATGTCTGACTGGGCAAGGGCAACAAAGGAAACAAGAAACAAACGGGACCACATCAAATGCACACACTTCTGCCCACTCAAGGAAACCATCAACTGAATACTAAGACACCACAACAATTGGGAGAGGATGTTTGCAAACCACACATCGGACAAGGGGTGAAAAGCCCAAAGATACAATCAACTCGCACGTCTCCACAAGAAAAAAAACAAGCCAATGAAAACCTGGTCAAAAGATGGAAGCAGAGATTTCTCCGAAGAAGACAGAAAGAGGGCCAGTAGGTGCATGAAAACTTGTTCACCATCATGAAGTCTCAGGAAAATGCAAATCCAAACTGCAAGGCCATGGCAGCTCACTGTGGTCAGCATGGCTAGAAGGAAGCAGACAGGAAATAACAAGTGTCAGAGAGGAGGTGCAGAGAAGGGAAGCCTCCTGCACTGCTGGTGGGAGTGTAACCCGGTGCAGCCACGATGCCAAAGGTGTGGAACTGCCTCAGAAATTTAAGTATCCATGTCCCGTATGACCCAGCTATTAATCTGCCGCTTGCTTATCCAAAAAAGTCAGAAAGACTACCGCATAAAGACATGTGCATGGCTGTGTTCACCACAGTCTTACTCCTGATATCCAAGACTTGGAAAGCACCCTGGTGTCCAGCAAGGGATGATTGGAGAAGGAAGATGGGCTATAGCCACACAATGGTATACCACTCAGCCGGAACAAATGATGCAATCCAGCCGTTTGTGACCACCAGAATGGCTGTGAGGGTTTTAGGGGAAGTGTAACAAGCCCCAGTGAGAAATTCAAATACCATAGAATCTCACTTACAAGGAGAAGAAAAAGCAAGCACTAACCAACAGGTGGCACTGAACATTTGTATGCGGGCTCCCAGAGGCAAAGAGGGGCGGTGACGGAGGGTGAAAGAGAAGATTAGGCACAAGTGTGTGGTGAGGGCCTGTGATTAGTCTTACACTGGTGAAGATGATGTAAGCTACACAGAAGTCTAAAGCAATGAGGACGTGAATCTGGAAGTTATAGTACGTTCTAATGCAGGGTCATGGCTATAAATTCACCTCAAATCAAAAATCCAAAAAGGGGTCCAGAATGATGTCATAAAGCTTTGGGGGCGGAAAGAGTTTACAGAAGGTGAACTTCCAAGGATGGAAAATCACCTCCAAATGCTTACAGATGCTACAGAAAGGCAGACCATTCCAAATAGGTGAAGAGGAATACTACGAAGAGAACATGATCAGTCCTAAACCCATGAACGAACGGAAAATGTTACCGTCCATGATGTTATTACTAATCACCTTCACGAATAATCCAAACAGGCCCACGTCTTCCCAAGTTCAGGCAAAAGGTTGGTCCAAAAGTACAATTCAGGGCCGGCCCTGTGGTGGAGCAGGTAAGTGCCCACATTCCGCTTGGGCGGCCCGGGCCTCACTGTTTCACATTACGAGTGCATATCACATTAGTAGTGTTAGGAAATATAGATTTCATGGTATGGTGCGGGCAGAGATCACAAATAAGCAGCAATTGTGAGGATACGTTATCAATACGCACAAGAAAAGGAACCATAAGAATATTACAATCTATGGAAGTATCTGGTACACTTCCCAAAGGCAGAAGGAAGGAAAACTTGTGACCTGCCAAGGTGGAATTGGCAGAGTGCCACGAGATGACACCATCATTGTGCATCAGAACATTCCCTGGGCAACTTCAACTTGTGAGGGAGTCCAGGACTTTTTCTGGGTAAGGTCCACCCATTTTGCCATCTACCCAAGATATAAGAGATAAAACCCAGGATAATCTTACAGGAGTGAAACCAGTGTCTAGAGAGAATGTAGGAGCCCTTTCGAAGTTCAAGGAGAAAGATAGAAACTGACAACAATTGCAGAAAAAGGAAAACTATCCTACCTAGACAGGGTGAGGAGTCAGACTGGTCTGAGATGGCTGTGAAACTCTGTGTGCACGGAGGTTGTCAGGACAACTTCGAATTTTGAGGTCGCTTATGACATCACGGTGAACATGTCCCCCAGGGTGGCCGCATGGTTACAGTCTGAGGATTGGCCTAGGCTAGGCTATTAAAGGGACAGACACCCAGAAACAGGTTTGGCAAACAGAAAGCAGGCACAGAAACTAGAAGAGATAAAACAGAGTCTGATGCAAGGGATAAGAAAGGAACCCTAGGCCACAAGTGAGAATAGAGGGACAGGCACGGAGAGGAGAACATTGTCATCTATTCAAGTCTATGGGGAGGTCATGCTGATTCAAGCTTGCAACTTCATTGGAAACAAGTGGCCGGACTTGGCGTTCATCACACCTACAGTGCCCTTGTGCCTTAAGCATAATGCAAAGTCAAGAAAGATGTCTTGAGGACATTGAAGAGAAGAATCGATGCCTCCTTTCCAAGGCCCATAGCATTCTTTGCAGGTCAGTCTCTTTTTCCGAAGCTCTGGTGTCACGTGGGCCCACTGGGCACATGGTAATGTGTCCCAAGAGATGTCTTGGAAGCCTTGAAGGAATGGAGCCCTGTCACGCTTGGGGTATGTCTCTTTGTTTGGAAGTGCTCTACAAGGGTGCTGAAAAGCACCCTCTTCCACAGGGCTTCGTTCCTTCGTGAAGGCTGCCCTCCCAGGCTAGTGTGCTCTGTTTGCCTCCATCGAAATTCTCTCCCCCTACCTCTTGCCGTAGAAGGATTATTGATTATGTGTTTTGACACCATATGTAAGGAAGTTGCACGAAAATTAGAACTTTACAGTTGTGTTTCAAGAAAAATAAACAGGCCAGGGTAGAGGATGTAGGGCAAACAAATGGCACACCCTATAAAAATTAAGTAAGCCCGTATCTGGACGGAATCTAGGGGAACGTTCAAGGATCAGGGGTCAAGTTCGAAACTTCCCAAATCCGGAAAAGAGACAGAAAAATATCTTTCCTGGAGAGTGGAATTCATCCGATTTGTCTAAGTTGTCTTGGAAACATTGTGTCCGTGAAGGGGGTTGCCAGGACCACCTCGAATTTGGAGTTTCTGATCTCAGGATGTCAAACCAACCCACATGACCACGTGTTCTCAGTGCTTAGTTTGACCTTGGCTAGGGTAGCCAAGAGTCCTACAAGTGACCGGTGCAAATTCAAGGACAACAACCAAGAGTCACGAAAGCACTCACACCTCACCCTAGAGAACATACAGCGATTAAAGAAATACAAACTAATCCCTTGGAATGAAGGAGAACGGACTGATAAGCATGTCTAAGGGAGATAGCTGAGAAAGACCATGACGAGTATACTATGGAAAAGAAAAAGAGGACCCAGAAAATGGAAGGTGAACAGAAATCACACCTGAATTATCCACAATGAAAGATGATGTCCGTCTTTAGACAGACTCTGCTGGAACGTTTGAAAGTCAGAGAAATTCACAAGCCGAAAAACGGCAGCGAAGGTCAAGCATGGGCTAACTGGGAAGGGTGAGTTATGAGACTGCTCCAAGCAGGCTCTGAAACCTGTATCCAGGAAGCATGCTGGACCTCAGAGACACAATTATGACAAATCCTCTGACATCACAATGGACCCGAAAAACAACCTAGCCTCATCTACACAGTGCTAGAGTTGGGCTCACTAGTACATTTAACTCCCGTAGCACTCAACTGCACGTTGCCACTGAACATGTAAGTGGCCGGCCGGTGGTGCAGTGGTGAGGTCCACACCTTCTGGGTCTGTGGCCCAGTATGGGCTGGGTGGAATCCTCGGTTTGGGCCTCCTCACCACTGCTTCAGTTGTTCTGGTGCAGGCGTCCGAGGTAGAGTAGAGGCAGATGGGAAGGGACGTTGGACAGGGCCAGACTTCCACAGCAAATACAGGAGCATTGCCAGCAGATGTGAGCACAGCAATGCACTTGTGCCAAAACAAAACCAATTAAAAGTTGCAAAGAATAGAAAAACTGAAGCTAAGGAAAAAAAAAAAAAAAACAGGAGCTTGCCATTACGAAGAATAGGATCTCTGTGAATAACCTTAGCAAAACAGGTGAATTCTATGTTAATTCAAAAACTAGCAAACCTTTGGGGAAAGAAACTCAAGAAGACACAAGAAAAAAAAAGATATCGAGGGATCTAGGAATGGAAGGATTAACACACTTGAAAGGTTCATACCGCAGTAAGGGATCTCTGGATTCCATGCAATCCCAGTCAAAGTTGCAGCAGTATTTGCCACAGAGAAGAAGAGAGAATCCTAAAGTTTCTAGCCAGCAACACGAGACCCTGACTAGGCAAAGGAATCCTCAGGAAAACGAACAAAGCAGCACGTGTCACAATTTCTGATTTCAACATAGAGGACGAAGCGCTAGGTACCGAAACGGCACAGTCTGGGCCCCAAAACAGGCATGAAGACCCATGCAAAACAATTGAGAGCCCAGAGCCCAACTCAAACTTGCATGGACAGCCCATTTTGGACCAGGGAGCCAAGTGGAGACAGCGGAGAAAGGAGAGTCTCTACAATAAACGGTGCTGGGAAGCCTGCACAGCCACATGGAACACAACGAGAGTACACCATGATGTTACACCTGGCACACACACCACCTGAAATGGATTAAAGCCTTGAATGGCAGACTTGAAACCGTGAACCTTGTAGGAGAAGACCTAGGCAGAGTGCTCTTTGCCATCTGTCTGAGCCGCCTATTTGGAAGAAGCATGTCTGACTGGGCAAGGGCAACAAAGGAAACAAGAAACAAACGGGACCACATCAAATGCACACACTTCTGCCCACTCAAGGAAACCATCAACTGAATACTAAGACACCACAACAATTGGGAGAGGATGTTTGCAAACCACACATCGGACAAGGGGTGAAAAGCCCAAAGATACAATCAACTCGCACGTCTCCACAAGAAAAAAAACAAGCCAATGAAAACCTGGTCAAAAGATGGAAGCAGAGATTTCTCCGAAGAAGACAGAAAGAGGGCCAGTAGGTGCATGAAAACTTGTTCACCATCATGAAGTCTCAGGAAAATGCAAATCCAAACTGCAAGGCCATGGCAGCTCACTGTGGTCAGCATGGCTAGAAGGAAGCAGACAGGAAATAACAAGTGTCAGAGAGGAGGTGCAGAGAAGGGAAGCCTCCTGCACTGCTGGTGGGAGTGTAACCCGGTGCAGCCACGATGCCAAAGGTGTGGAACTGCCTCAGAAATTTAAGTATCCATGTCCCGTATGACCCAGCTATTAATCTGCCGCTTGCTTATCCAAAAAAGTCAGAAAGACTACCGCATAAAGACATGTGCATGGCTGTGTTCACCACAGTCTTACTCCTGATATCCAAGACTTGGAAAGCACCCTGGTGTCCAGCAAGGGATGATTGGAGAAGGAAGATGGGCTATAGCCACACAATGGTATACCACTCAGCCGGAACAAATGATGCAATCCAGCCGTTTGTGACCACCAGAATGGCTGTGAGGGTTTTAGGGGAAGTGTAACAAGCCCCAGTGAGAAATTCAAATACCATAGAATCTCACTTACAAGGAGAAGAAAAAGCAAGCACTAACCAACAGGTGGCACTGAACATTTGTATGCGGGCTCCCAGAGGCAAAGAGGGGCGGTGACGGAGGGTGAAAGAGAAGATTAGGCACAAGTGTGTGGTGAGGGCCTGTGATTAGTCTTACACTGGTGAAGATGATGTAAGCTACACAGAAGTCTAAAGCAATGAGGACGTGAATCTGGAAGTTATAGTACGTTCTAATGCAGGGTCATGGCTATAAATTCACCTCAAATCAAAAATCCAAAAAGGGGTCCAGAATGATGTCATAAAGCTTTGGGGGCGGAAAGAGTTTACAGAAGGTGAACTTCCAAGGATGGAAAATCACCTCCAAATGCTTACAGATGCTACAGAAAGGCAGACCATTCCAAATAGGTGAAGAGGAATACTACCAAGAGAACATGATCAGTCCTAAACCCATGAACGAACGGAAAATGTTACCGTCCATGATGTTATTACTAATCACCTTCACGAATAATCCAAACAGGCCCACGTCTTCCCAAGTTCAGGCAAAAGGTTGGTCCAAAAGTACAATTCAGGGCCGGCCCTGTGGTGGAGCAGGTAAGTGCCCACATTCCGCTTGGGCGGCCCGGGCCTCACTGTTTCACATTACGAGTGCATATCACATTAGTAGTGTTAGGAAATATAGATTTCATGGTATGGTGCGGGCAGAGATCACAAATAAGCAGCAATTGTGAGGATACGTTATCAATACGCACAAGAAAAGGAACCATAAGAATATTACAATCTATGGAAGTATCTGGTACACTTCCCAAAGGCAGAAGGAAGGAAAACTTGTGACCTGCCAAGGTGGAATTGGCAGAGTGCCACGAGATGACACCATCATTGTGCATCAGAACATTCCCTGGGCAACTTCAACTTGTGAGGGAGTCCAGGACTTTTTCTGGGTAAGGTCCACCCATTTTGCCATCTACCCAAGATATAAGAGATAAAACCCAGGATAATCTTACAGGAGTGACACCAGTGTCTAGAGAGAATGTAGGAGCCCTTTCGAAGTTCAAGGAGAAAGATAGAAACTGACAACAATTGCAGAAAAAGGAAAACTATCCTACCTAGACAGGGTGAGGAGTCAGACTGGTCTGAGATGGCTGTGAAACTCTGTGTGCACGGAGGTTGTCAGGACAACTTCGAATTTTGAGGTCGCTTATGACATCACGGTGAACATGTCCCCCAGGGTGGCCGCATGGTTACAGTCTGAGGATTGGCCTAGGCTAGGCTATTAAAGGGACAGACACCCAGAAACAGGTTTGGCAAACAGAAAGCAGGCACAGAAACTAGAAGAGATAAAACAGAGTCTGATGCAAGGGATAAGAAAGGAACCCTAGGCCACAAGTGAGAATAGAGGGACAGGCACGGAGAGGAGAACATTGTCATCTATTCAAGTCTATGGGGAGGTCATGCTGATTCAAGCTTGCAACTTCATTGGAAACAAGTGGCCGGACTTGGCGTTCATCACACCTACAGTGCCCTTGTGCCTTAAGCATAATGCAAAGTCAAGAAAGATGTCTTGAGGACATTGAAGAGAAGAATCGATGCCTCCTTTCCAAGGCCCATAGCATTCTTTGCAGGTCAGTCTCTTTTTCCGAAGCTCTGGTGTCACGTGGGCCCACTGGGCACATGGTAATGTGTCCCAAGAGATGTCTTGGAAGCCTTGAAGGAATGGAGCCCTGTCACGCTTGGGGTATGTCTCTTTGTTTGGAAGTGCTCTACAAGGGTGCTGAAAAGCACCCTCTTCCACAGGGCTTCGTTCCTTCGTGAAGGCTGCCCTCCCAGGCTAGTGTGCTCTGTTTGCCTCCATCGAAATTCTCTCCCCCTACCTCTTGCCGTAGAAGGATTATTGATTATGTGTTTTGACACCATATGTAAGGAAGTTGCACGAAAATTAGAACTTTACAGTTGTGTTTCAAGAAAAATAAACAGGCCAGGGTAGAGGATGTAGGGCAAACAAATGGCACACCCTATAAAAATTAAGTAAGCCCGTATCTGGACGGAATCTAGGGGAACGTTCAAGGATCAGGGGTCAAGTTCGAAACTTCCCAAATCCGGAAAAGAGACAGAAAAATATCTTTCCTGGAGAGTGGAATTCATCCGATTTGTCTAAGTTGTCTTGGAAACATTGTGTCCGTGAAGGGGGTTGCCAGGACCACCTCGAATTTGGAGTTTCTGATCTCAGGATGTCAAACCAACCCACATGACCACGTGTTCTCAGTGCTTAGTTTGACCTTGGCTAGGGTAGCCAAGAGTCCTACAAGTGACCGGTGCAAATTCAAGGACAACAACCAAGAGTCACGAAAGCACTCACACCTCACCCTAGAGAACATACAGCGATTAAAGAAATACAAACTAATCCCTCGGAATGAAGGAGAACGGACTGATAAGCATGTCTAAGGGAGATAGCTGAGAAAGACCATGACGAGTATACTATGGAAAAGAAAAAGAGGACCCAGAAAATGGAAGGTGAACAGAAATCACACCTGAATTATCCACAATGAAAGATGATGTCCGTCTTTAGACAGACTCTGCTGGAACGTTTGAAAGTCAGAGAAATTCACAAGCCAAAAAACGGCAGCGAAGGTCAAGCATGGGCTAACTGGGAAGGGTGAGTTATGAGACTGCTCCAAGCAGGCTCTGAAACCTGTATCCAGGAAGCATGCTGGACCTCAGAGACACAATTATGACAAATCCTCTGATATCACAATGGACCCGAAAAACAACCTAGCCTCATCTACACAGTGCTAGAGTTGGGCTCACTAGTATATTTAACTCCCGTTGCACTCAACTGCACGTTGCCACTGAACATGTAAGTGGCCGGCCGGTGGTGCAGTGGTGAGGTCCACACCTTCTGGGTCTGTGGCCCAGTATGGGCTGGGTGGAATCCTCGGTTTGGGCCTCCTCACCACTGCTTCAGTTGTTCTGGTGCAGGCGTCCGAGGTAGAGTAGAGGCAGATGGGAAGGGACGTTGGACAGGGCCAGACTTCCACAGCAAATACAGGAGCATTGCCAGCAGATGTGAGCACAGCAATGCACTTGTGCCAAAACAAAACCAATTAAAAGTTGCAAAGAATAGAAAAACTGAAGCTAAGGAAAAAAAAAAAAAAAACAGGAGCTTGCCATTACGAAGAATAGGATCTCTGTGAATAACCTTAGCAAAACAGGTGAATTCTATGTTAATTCAAAAACTAGCAAACCTTTGGGGAAAGAAACTCAAGAAGACACAAGAAAAAAAAAGATATCGAGGGATCTAGGAATGGAAGGATTAACACACTTGAAAGGTTCATACCGCAGTAAGGGATCTCTGGAT
Organism: Equus asinus; assembly: GCF_041296235.1. Classification (NCBI taxonomy): domain Eukaryota; kingdom Metazoa; phylum Chordata; class Mammalia; order Perissodactyla; family Equidae; genus Equus; species Equus asinus. The sequence goes on along the minus strand of NC_091813.1, from coordinate 6,390,173 downwards.
TCCATGCAATCCCAGTCAAAGTTGCAGCAGTATTTGCCACAGAGAAGAAGAGAGAATCCTAAAGTTTCTAGCCAGCAACACGAGACCCTGACGAGGCAAAGGAATCCTCAGGAAAACGAACAAAGCAGCACGTGTCACAATTTCTGATTTCAACATAGAGGACGAAGCGCTAGGTACCGAAACGGCACAGTCTGGGCCCCAAAACAGGCATGAAGACCCATGCAAAACAATTGAGAGCCCAGAGCCCAACTCAAACTTGCATGGACAGCCCATTTTGGACCAGGGAGCCAAGTGGAGACAGCGGAGAAAGGAGAGTCTCTACAATAAACGGTGCTGGGAAGCCTGCACAGCCACATGGAACACAACGAGAGTACACCATGATGTTACACCTGGCACACACACCACCTGAAATGGATTAAAGCCTTGAATGGCAGACTTGAAACCGTGAACCTTGTAGGAGAAGACCTAGGCAGAGTGCTCTTTGCCATCTGTCTGAGCCGCCTATTTGGAAGAAGCATGTCTGACTGGGCAAGGGCAACAAAGGAAACAAGAAACAAACGGGACCACATCAAATGCACACACTTCTGCCCACTCAAGGAAACCATCAACTGAATACTAAGACACCACAACAATTGGGAGAGGATGTTTGCAAACCACACATCGGACAAGGGGTGAAAAGCCCAAAGATACAATCAACTCGCACGTCTCCACAAGAAAAAAAACAAGCCAATGAAAACCTGGTCAAAAGATGGAAGCAGAGATTTCTCCGAAGAAGACAGAAAGAGGGCCAGTAGGTGCATGAAAACTTGTTCACCATCATGAAGTCTCAGGAAAATGCAAATCCAAACTGCAAGGCCATGGCAGCTCACTGTGGTCAGCATGGCTAGAAGGAAGCAGACAGGAAATAACAAGTGTCAGAGAGGAGGTGCAGAGAAGGGAAGCCTCCTGCACTGCTGGTGGGAGTGTAACCCGGTGCAGCCACGATGCCAAAGGTGTGGAACTGCCTCAGAAATTTAAGTATCCATGTCCCGTATGACCCAGCTATTAATCTGCCGCTTGCTTATCCAAAACAGTCAGAAAGACTACCGCATAAAGACATGTGCATGGCTGTGTTCACCACAGTCTTACTCCTGATATCCAAGACTTGGAAAGCACCCTGGTGTCCAGCAAGGGATGATTGGAGAAGGAAGATGGGCTATAGCCACACAATGGTATACCACTCAGCCGGAACAAATGATGCAATCCAGCCATTTGTGACCACCAGAATGGCTGTGAGGGTTTTAGGGGAAGTGTAACAAGCCCCAGTGAGAAATTCAAATACCATAGAATCTCACTTACAAGGAGAAGAAAAAGCAAGCACTAACCAACAGGTGGCACTGAACATTTGTATGCGGGCTCCCAGAGGCAAAGAGGGGCGGTGACGGAGGGTGAAAGAGAAGATTAGGCACAAGTGTGTGGTGAGGGCCTGTGATTAGTCTTACACTGGTGAAGATGATGTAAGCTACACAGAAGTCTAAAGCAATGAGGACGTGAATCTGGAAGTTATAGTACGTTCTAATGCAGGGTCATGGCTATAAATTCACCTCAAATCAAAAATCCAAAAAGGGGTCCAGAATGATGTCATAAAGCTTTGGGGGCGGAAAGAGTTTACAGAAGGTGAACTTCCAAGGATGGAAAATCACCTCCAAATGCTTACAGATGCTACAGAAAGGCAGACCATTCCAAATAGGTGAAGAGGAATACTACCAAGAGAACATGATCAGTCCTAAACCCATGAACGAACGGAAAATGTTACCGTCCATGATGTTATTACTAATCACCTTCACGAATAATCCAAACAGGCCCACGTCTTCCCAAGTTCAGGCAAAAGGTTGGTCCAAAAGTACAATTCAGGGCCGGCCCTGTGGTGGAGCAGGTAAGTGCCCACATTCCGCTTGGGCGGCCCGGGCCTCACTGTTTCACATTACGAGTGCATATCACATTAGTAGTGTTAGGAAATATAGATTTCATGGTATGGTGCGGGCAGAGATCATAAATAAGCAGCAATTGTGAGGATACGTTATCAATACGCACAAGAAAAGGAACCATAAGAATATTACAATCTATGGAAGTATCTGGTACACTTCCCAAAGGCAGAAGGAAGGAAAACTTGTGACCTGCCAAGGTGGAATTGGCAGAGTGCCACGAGATGACACCATCATTGTGCATCAGAACATTCCCTGGGCAACTTCAACTTGTGAGGGAGTCCAGGACTTTTTCTGGGTAAGGTCCACCCATTTTGCCATCTACCCAAGATATAAGAGATAAAACCCAGGATAATCTTACAGGAGTGAAACCAGTGTCTAGAGAGAATGTAGGAGCCCTTTCGAAGTTCAAGGAGAAAGATAGAAACTGACAACAATTGCAGAAAAAGGAAAACTATCCTACCTAGACAGGGTGAGGAGTCAGACTGGTCTGAGATGGCTGTGAAACTCTGTGTGCACGGAGGTTGTCAGGACAACTTCGAATTTTGAGGTCGCTTATGACATCACGGTGAACATGTCCCCCAGGGTGGCCGCATGGTTACAGTCTGAGGATTGGCCTAGGCTAGGCTATTAAAGGGACGGATACCCAGAAACAGGTTTGGCAAACAGAAAGCAGGCACAGAAACTAGAAGAGATAAAACAGAGTCTGATGCAAGGGATAAGAAAGGAACCCTAGGCCACAAGTGAGAATAGAGGGACAGGCACGGAGAGGAGAACATTGTCATCTATTCAAGTCTATGGGGAGGTCATGCTGATTCAAGCTTGCAACTTCATTGGAAACAAGTGGCCGGACTTGGCGTTCATCACACCTACAGTGCCCTTGTGCCTTAAGCATAATGCAAAGTCAAGAAAGATGTCTTGAGGACATTGAAGAGAAGAATCGATGCCTCCTTTCCAAGGCCCATAGCATTCTTTGCAGGTCAGTCTCTTTTTCCGAAGCTCTGGTGTCACGTGGGCCCACTGGGCACATGGTAATGTGTCCCAAGAGATGTCTTGGAAGCCTTGAAGGAATGGAGCCCTGTCACGCTTGGGGTATGTCTCTTTGTTTGGAAGTGCTCTACAAGGGTGCTGAAAAGCACCCTCTTCCACAGGGCTTCGTTCCTTCGTGAAGGCTGCCCTCCCAGGCTAGTGTGCTCTGTTTGCCTCCATCGAAATTCTCTCCCCCTACCTCTTGCCGTAGAAGGATTATTGATTATGTGTTTTGACACCATATGTAAGGAAGTTGCACGAAAATTAGAACTTTACAGTTGTGTTTCAAGAAAAATAAACAGGCCAGGGTAGAGGATGTAGGGCAAACAAATGGCACACCCTATAAAAATTAAGTAAGCCCGTATCTGGACGGAATCTAGGGGAACGTTCAAGGATCAGGGGTCAAGTTCGAAACTTCCCAAATCCGGAAAAGAGACAGAAAAATATCTTTCCTGGAGAGTGGAATTCATCCGATTTGTCTAAGTTGTCTTGGAAACATTGTGTCCGTGAAGGGGGTTGCCAGGACCACCTCGAATTTGGAGTTTCTGATCTCAGGATGTCAAACCAACCCACATGACCACGTGTTCTCAGTGCTTAGTTTGACCTTGGCTAGGGTAGCCAAGAGTCCTACAAGTGACCGGTGCAAATTCAAGGACAACAACCAAGAGTCACGAAAGCACTCACACCTCACCCTAGAGAACATACAGCGATTAAAGAAATACAAACTAATCCCTCGGAATGAAGGAGAACGGACTGATAAGCATGTCTAAGGGAGATAGCTGAGAAAGACCATGACGAGTATACTATGGAAAAGAAAAAGAGGACCCAGAAAATGGAAGGTGAACAGAAATCACACCTGAATTATCCACAATGAAAGATGATGTCCGTCTTTAGACAGACTCTGCTGGAACGTTTGAAAGTCAGAGAAATTCACAAGCCAAAAAACGGCAGCGAAGGTCAAGCATGGGCTAACTGGGAAGGGTGAGTTATGAGACTGCTCCAAGCAGGCTCTGAAACCTGTATCCAGGAAGCATGCTGGACCTCAGAGACACAATTATGACAAATCCTCTGATATCACAATGGACCCGAAAAACAACCTAGCCTCATCTACACAGTGCTAGAGTTGGGCTCACTAGTATATTTAACTCCCGTTGCACTCAACTGCACGTTGCCACTGAACATGTAAGTGGCCGGCCGGTGGTGCAGTGGTGAGGTCCACACCTTCTGGGTCTGTGGCCCAGTATGGGCTGGGTGGAATCCTCGGTTTGGGCCTCCTCACCACTGCTTCAGTTGTTCTGGTGCAGGCGTCCGAGGTAGAGTAGAGGCAGATGGGAAGGGACGTTGGACAGGGCCAGACTTCCACAGCAAATACAGGAGCATTGCCAGCAGATGTGAGCACAGCAATGCACTTGTGCCAAAACAAAACCAATTAAAAGTTGCAAAGAATAGAAAAACTGAAGCTAAGGAAAAAAAAAAAAAAAAAACAGGAGCTTGCCATTACGAAGAATAGGATCTCTGTGAATAACCTTAGCAAAACAGGTGAATTCTATGTTAATTCAAAAACTAGCAAACCTTTGGGGAAAGAAACTCAAGAAGACACAAGAAAAAAAAAGATATCGAGGGATCTAGGAATGGAAGGATTAACACACTTGAAAGGTTCATACCGCAGTAAGGGATCTCTGGATTCCATGCAATCCCAGTCAAAGTTGCAGCAGTATTTGCCACAGAGAAGAAGAGAGAATCCTAAAGTTTCTAGCCAGCAACACGAGACCCTGACGAGGCAAAGGAATCCTCAGGAAAACGAACAAAGCAGCACGTGTCACAATTTCTGATTTCAACATAGAGGACGAAGCGCTAGGTACCGAAACGGCACAGTCTGGGCCCCAAAACAGGCATGAAGACCCATGCAAAACAATTGAGAGCCCAGAGCCCAACTCAAACTTGCATGGACAGCCCATTTTGGACCAGGGAGCCAAGTGGAGACAGCGGAGAAAGGAGAGTCTCTACAATAAACGGTGCTGGGAAGCCTGCACAGCCACATGGAACACAACGAGAGTACACCATGATGTTACACCTGGCACACACACCACCTGAAATGGATTAAAGCCTTGAATGGCAGAATTGAAACCGTGAACCTTGTAGGAGAAGACCTAGGCAGAGTGCTCTTTGCCATCTGTCTGAGCCGCCTATTTGGAAGAAGCATGTCTGACTGGGCAAGGGCAACAAAGGAAACAAGAAACAAACGGGACCACATCAAATGCACACACTTCTGCCCACTCAAGGAAACCATCAACTGAATACTAAGACACCACAACAATTGGGAGAGGATGTTTGCAAACCACACATCGGACAAGGGGTGAAAAGCCCAAAGATACAATCAACTCGCACGTCTCCACAAGAAAAAAAACAAGCCAATGAAAACCTGGTCAAAAGATGGAAGCAGAGATTTCTCCGAAGAAGACAGAAAGAGGGCCAGTAGGTGCATGAAAACTTGTTCACCATCATGAAGTCTCAGGAAAATGCAAATCCAAACTGCAAGGCCATGGCAGCTCACTGTGGTCAGCATGGCTAGAAGGAAGCAGACAGGAAATAACAAGTGTCAGAGAGGAGGTGGAGAGAAGGGAAGCCTCCTGCACTGCTGGTGGGAGTGTAACCCGGTGCAGCCACGATGCCAAAGGTGTGGAACTGCCTCAGAAGTTTAAGTATCCATGTCCCGTATGACCCAGCTATTAATCTGCCGCTTGCTTATCCAAAACAGTCAGAAAGACTACCGCATAAAGACATGTGCATGGCTGTGTTCACCACAGTCTTACTCCTGATATCCAAGACTTGGAAAGCACCCTGGTGTCCAGCAAGGGATGATTGGAGAAGGAAGATGGGCTATAGCCACACAATGGTATACCACTCAGCCGGAACAAATGATGCAATCCAGCCGTTTGTGACCACCAGAATGGCTGTGAGGGTTTTAGGGGAAGTGTAACAAGCCCCAGTGAGAAATTCAAATACCATAGAATCTCACTTACAAGGAGAAGAAAAAGCAAGCACTAACCAACAGGTGGCACTGAACATTTGTATGCGGGCTCCCAGAGGAAAAGAGGGGCGGTGACGGAGGGTGAAAGAGAAGATTAGGCACAAGTGTGTGGTGAGGGCCTGTGATTAGTCTTACACTGGTGAAGATGATGTAAGCTACACAGAAGTCTAAAGCAATGAGGACGTGAATCTGGAAGTTATAGTACGTTCTAATGCAGGGTCATGGCTATAAATTCACCTCAAATCAAAAATCCAAAAAGGGGTCCAGAATGATGTCATAAAGCTTTGGGGGCGGAAAGAGTTTACAGAAGGTGAACTTCCAAGGATGGAAAATCACCTCCAAATGCTTACAGATGCTACAGAAAGGCAGACCATTCCAAATAGGTGAAGAGGAATACTACGAAGAGAACATGATCAGTCCTAAACCCATGAACGAACGGAAAATGTTACCGTCCATGATGTTATTACTAATCACCTTCACGAATAATCCAAACAGGCCCACGTCTTCCCAAGTTCAGGCAAAAGGTTGGTCCAAAAGTACAATTCAGGGCCGGCCCTGTGGTGGAGCAGGTAAGTGCCCACATTCCGCTTGGGCGGCCCGGGCCTCACTGTTTCACATTACGAGTGCATATCACATTAGTAGTGTTAGGAAATATAGATTTCATGGTATGGTGCGGGCAGAGATCACAAATAAGCAGCAATTGTGAGGATACGTTATCAATACGCACAAGAAAAGGAACCATAAGAATATTACAATCTATGGAAGTATCTGGTACACTTCCCAAAGGCAGAAGGAAGGAAAACTTGTGACCTGCCAAGGTGGAATTGGCAGAGTGCCACGAGATGACACCATCATTGTGCATCAGAACATTCCCTGGGCAACTTCAACTTGTGAGGGAGTCCAGGACTTTTTCTGGGTAAGGTCCACCCATTTTGCCATCTACCCAAGATATAAGAGATAAAACCCAGGATAATCTTACAGGAGTGAAACCAGTGTCTAGAGAGAATGTAGGAGCCCTTTCGAAGTTCAAGGAGAAAGATAGAAACTGACAACAATTGCAGAAAAAGGAAAACTATCCTACCTAGACAGGGTGAGGAGTCAGACTGGTCTGAGATGGCTGTGAAACTCTGTGTGCACGGAGGTTGTCAGGACAACTTCGAATTTTGAGGTCGCTTATGACATCACGGTGAACATGTCCCCCAGGGTGGCCGCATGGTTACAGTCTGAGGATTGGCCTAGGCTAGGCTATTAAAGGGACAGACACCCAGAAACAGGTTTGGCAAACAGAAAGCAGGCACAGAAACTAGAAGAGATAAAACAGAGTCTGATGCAAGGGATAAGAAAGGAACCCTAGGCCACAAGTGAGAATAGAGGGACAGGCACGGAGAGGAGAACATTGTCATCTATTCAAGTCTATGGGGAGGTCATGCTGATTCAAGCTTGCAACTTCATTGGAAACAAGTGGCCGGACTTGGCGTTCATCACACCTACAGTGCCCTTGTGCCTTAAGCATAATGCAAAGTCAAGAAAGATGTCTTGAGGACATTGAAGAGAAGAATCGATGCCTCCTTTCCAAGGCCCATAGCATTCTTTGCAGGTCAGTCTCTTTTTCCGAAGCTCTGGTGTCACGTGGGCCCACTGGGCACATGGTAATGTGTCCCAAGAGATGTCTTGGAAGCCTTGAAGGAATGGAGCCCTGTCACGCTTGGGGTATGTCTCTTTGTTTGGAAGTGCTCTACAAGGGTGCTGAAAAGCACCCTCTTCCACAGGGCTTCGTTCCTTCGTGAAGGCTGCCCTCCCAGGCTAGTGTGCTCTGTTTGCCTCCATCGAAATTCTCTCCCCCTACCTCTTGCCGTAGAAGGATTATTGATTATGTGTTTTGACACCATATGTAAGGAAGTTGCACGAAAATTAGAACTTTACAGTTGTGTTTCAAGAAAAATAAACAGGCCAGGGTAGAGGATGTAGGGCAAACAAATGGCACACCCTATAAAAATTAAGTAAGCCCGTATCTGGACGGAATCTAGGGGAACGTTCAAGGATCAGGGGTCAAGTTCGAAACTTCCCAAATCCGGAAAAGAGACAGAAAAATATCTTTCCTGGAGAGTGGAATTCATCCGATTTGTCTAAGTTGTCTTGGAAACATTGTGTCCGTGAAGGGGGTTGCCAGGACCACCTCGAATTTGGAGTTTCTGATCTCAGGATGTCAAACCAACCCACATGACCACGTGTTCTCAGTGCTAAGTTTGACCTAGGCTAGGGTAGCCAAGAGTCCTACAAGTGACCGGTGCAAATTCAAGGACAACAACCAAGAGTCACGAAAGCACTCACACCTCACCCTAGAGAACATACAGCGATTAAAGAAATACAAACTAATCCCTCGGAATGAAGGAGAACGGACTGATAAGCATGTCTAAGGGAGATAGCTGAGAAAGACCATGACGAGTATACTATGGAAAAGAAAAAGAGGACCCAGAAAATGGAAGGTGAACAGAAATCACACCTGAATTATCCACAATGAAAGATGATGTCCGTCTTTAGACAGACTCTGCTGGAACGTTTGAAAGTCAGAGAAATTCACAAGCCGAAAAACGGCAGCGAAGGTCAAGCATGGGCTAACTGGGAAGGGTGAGTTATGAGACTGCTCCAAGCAGGCTCTGAAACCTGTATCCAGGAAGCATGCTGGACCTCAGAGACACAATTATGACAAATCCTCTGACATCACAATGGACCCGAAAAACAACCTAGCCTCATCTACACAGTGCTAGAGTTGGGCTCACTAGTATATTTAACTCCCATTGCACTCAACTGCACGTTGCCACTGAACATGTAAGTGGCCGGCCGGTGGTGCAGTGGTGAGGTCCGCACCTTCTGGGTCTGTGGCCCAGTATGGGCTGGGTGGAATCCTCGGTTTGGGCCTCCTCACCACTGCTTCAGTTGTTCTGGTGCAGGCGTCCGAGGTAGAGTAGAGGCAGATGGGAAGGGACGTTGGACAGGGCCAGACTTCCACAGCAAATACAGGAGCATTGCCAGCAGATGTGAGCACAGCAATGCACTTGTGCCAAAACAAAACCAATTAAAAGTTGCAAAGAATAGAAAAACTGAAGCTAAGGAAAAAAAAAACAAAAAAACAGGAGCTTGCCATTACGAAGAATAGGATCTCTGTGAATAACCTTAGCAAAACAGGTGAATTCTATGTTAATTCAAAAACTAGCAAACCTTTGGGGAAAGAAACTCAAGAAGACACAAGAAAAAAAAAGATATCGAGGGATCTAGGAATGGAAGGATTAACACACTTGAAAGGTTCATACCGCAGTAAGGAATCTCTGGATTCCATGCAATCCCAGTCAAAGTTGCAGCAGTATTTGCCACAGAGAAGAAGAGAGAATCCTAAAGTTTCTAGCCAGCAACGCGAGACCCTGACTAGGCAAAGGAATCCTCAGGAAAACGAACAAAGCAGCACGTGTCACAATTTCTGATTTCAACATAGAGGACGAAGCGCTAGGTACCGAAACGGCACAGTCTGGGCCCCAAAACAGGCATGAAGACCCATGCAAAACAATTGAGAGCCCAGAGCCCAACTCAAACTTACATGGACAGCCCATTTTGGACCAGGGAGCCAAGTGGAGACAGCGGAGAAAGGAGAGTCTCTACAATAAACGGTGCTGGGAAGCCTGCACAGCCACATGGAACACAACGAGAGTACGCCATGATGTTACACCTGGCACACACACCACCTGAAGTGGATTAAAGCCTTGAATGGCAGACTTGAAACCGTGAACCTTGTAGGAGAAGACCTAGGCAGAGTGCTCTTTGCCATCTGTCTGAGCCGCCTATTTGGAAGAAGCATGTCTGACTGGGCAAGGGCAACAAAGGAAACAAGAAACAAACGGGACCACATCAAATGCACACACTTCTGCCCACTCAAGGAAACCATCAACTGAATACTAAGACACCACAACAATTGGGAGAGGATGTTTGCAAACCACACATCGGACAAGGGGTGAAAAGCCCAAAGATACAATCAACTCGCACGTCTCCACAAGAAAAAAAACAAGCCAATGAAAACCTGGTCAAAAGATGGAAGCAGAGATTTCTCCGAAGAAGACAGAAAGAGGGCCAGTAGGTGCATGAAAACTTGTTCACCATCATGAAGTCTCAGGAAAATGCAAATCCAAACTGCAAGGCCATGGCAGCTCACTGTGGTCAGCATGGCTAGAAGGAAGCAGACAGGAAATAACAAGTGTCAGAGAGGAGGTGGAGAGAAGGGAAGCCTCCTGCACTGCTGGTGGGAGTGTAACCCGGTGCAGCCACGATGCCAAAGGTGTGGAACTGCCTCAGAAATTTAAGTATCCATGTCCCGTGTGACCCAGCTATTAATCTGCCGCTTGCTTATCCAAAAAAGTCAGAAAGACTACCGCATAAAGACATGTGCATGGCTGTGTTCACCACAGTCTTACTCCTGATATCCAAGACTTGGAAAGCACCCTGGTGTCCAGCAAGGGATGATTGGAGAAGGAAGATGGGCTATAGCCACACAATGGTATACCACTCAGCCGGAACAAATGATGCAATCCAGCCATTTGTGACCACCAGAATGGCTGTGAGGGTTTTAGGGGAAGTGTAACAAGCCCCAGTGAGAAATTCAAATACCATAGAATCTCACTTACAAGGAGAAGAAAAAGCAAGCACTAACCAACAGGTGGCACTGAACATTTGTATGCGGGCTCCCAGAGGCAAAGAGGGGCGGTGACGGAGGGTGAAAGAGAAGATTAGGCACAAGTGTGTGGTGAGGGCCTGTGATTAGTCTTACACTGGTGAAGATGATGTAAGCTACACAGAAGTCTAAAGCAATGAGGACGTGAATCTGGAAGTTATAGTACGTTCTAATGCAGGGTCATGGCTATAAATTCACCTCAAATCAAAAATCCAAAAAGGGGTCCAGAATGATGTCATAAAGCTTTGGGGGCGGAAAGAGTTTACAGAAGGTGAACTTCCAAGGATGGAAAATCACCTCCAAATGCTTACAGATGCTACAGAAAGGCAGACCATTCCAAATAGGTGAAGAGGAATACTACGAAGAGAACATGATCAGTCCTAAACCCATGAACGAACGGAAAATGTTACCGTCCATGATGTTATTACTAATCACCTTCACGAATAATCCAAACAGGCCCACGTCTTCCCAAGTTCAGGCAAAAGGTTGGTCCAAAAGTACAATTCAGGGCCGGCCCTGTGGTGGAGCAGGTAAGTGCCCACATTCCGCTTGGGCGGCCCGGGCCTCACTGTTTCACATTACGAGTGCATATCACATTAGTAGTGTTAGGAAATATAGATTTCATGGTATGGTGCGGGCAGAGATCACAAATAAGCAGCAATTGTGAGGATACGTTATCAATACGCACAAGAAAAGGAACCATAAGAATATTACAATCTATGGAAGTATCTGGTACACTTCCCAAAGGCAGAAGGAAGGAAAACTTGTGACCTGCCAAGGTGGAATTGGCAGAGTGCCACGAGATGACACCATCATTGTGCATCAGAACATTCCCTGGGCAACTTCAACTTGTGAGGGAGTCCAGGACTTTTTCTGGGTAAGGTCCACCCATTTTGCCATCTACCCAAGATATAAGAGATAAAACCCAGGATAATCTTACAGGAGTGAAACCAGTGTCTAGAGAGAATGTAGGAGCCCTTTCGAAGTTCAAGGAGAAAGATAGAAACTGACAACAATTGCAGAAAAAGGAAAACTATCCTACCTAGACAGGGTGAGGAGTCAGACTGGTCTGAGATGGCTGTGAAACTCTGTGTGCACGGAGGTTGTCAGGACAACTTCGAATTTTGAGGTCGCTTATGACATCACGGTGAACATGTCCCCCAGGGTGGCCGCATGGTTACAGTCTGAGGATTGGCCTAGGCTAGGCTATTAAAGGGACAGACACCCAGAAACAGGTTTGGCAAACAGAAAGCAGGCACAGAAACTAGAAGAGATAAAACAGAGTCTGATGCAAGGGATAAGAAAGGAACCCTAGGCCACAAGTGAGAATAGAGGGACAGGCACGGAGAGGAGAACATTGTCATCTATTCAAGTCTATGGGGAGGTCATGCTGATTCAAGCTTGCAACTTCATTGGAAACAAGTGGCCGGACTTGGCGTTCATCACACCTACAGTGCCCTTGTGCCTTAAGCATAATGCAAAGTCAAGAAAGATGTCTTGAGGACATTGAAGAGAAGAATCGATGCCTCCTTTCCAAGGCCCATAGCATTCTTTGCAGGTCAGTCTCTTTTTCCGAAGCTCTGGTGTCACGTGGGCCCACTGGGCACATGGTAATGTGTCCCAAGAGATGTCTTGGAAGCCTTGAAGGAATGGAGCCCTGTCACGCTTGGGGTATGTCTCTTTGTTTGGAAGTGCTCTACAAGGGTGCTGAAAAGCACCCTCTTCCACAGGGCTTCGTTCCTTCGTGAAGGCTGCCCTCCCAGGCTAGTGTGCTCTGTTTGCCTCCATCGAAATTCTCTCCCCCTACCTCTTGCCGTAGAAGGATTATTGATTATGTGTTTTGACACCATATGTAAGGAAGTTGCACGAAAATTAGAACTTTACAGTTGTGTTTCAAGAAAAATAAACAGGCCAGGGTAGAGGATGTAGGGCAAACAAATGGCACACCCTATAAAAATTAAGTAAGCCCGTATCTGGACGGAATCTAGGGGAACGTTCAAGGATCAGGGGTCAAGTTCGAAACTTCCCAAATCCGGAAAAGAGACAGAAAAATATCTTTCCTGGAGAGTGGAATTCATCCGATTTGTCTAAGTTGTCTTGGAAACATTGTGTCCGTGAAGGGGGTTGCCAGGACCACCTCGAATTTGGAGTTTCTGATCTCAGGATGTCAAACCAACCCACATGACCACGTGTTCTCAGTGCTAAGTTTGACCTAGGCTAGGGTAGCCAAGAGTCCTACAAGTGACCGGTGCAAATTCAAGGACAACAACCAAGAGTCACGAAAGCACTCACACCTCACCCTAGAGAACATACAGCGATTAAAGAAATACAAACTAATCCCTCGGAATGAAGGAGAACGGACTGATAAGCATGTCTAAGGGAGATAGCTGAGAAAGACCATGACGAGTATACTATGGAAAAGAAAAAGAGGACCCAGAAAATGGAAGGTGAACAGAAATCACACCTGAATTATCCACAATGAAAGATGATGTCCGTCTTTAGACAGACTCTGCTGGAACGTTTGAAAGTCAGAGAAATTCACAAGCCGAAAAACGGCAGCGAAGGTCAAGCATGGGCTAACTGGGAAGGGTGAGTTATGAGACTGCTCCAAGCAGGCTCTGAAACCTGTATCCAGGAAGCATGCTGGACCTCAGAGACACAATTATGACAAATCCTCTGACATCACAATGGACCCGAAAAACAACCTAGCCTCATCTACACAGTGCTAGAGTTGGGCTCACTAGTATATTTAACTCCCATTGCACTCAACTGCACGTTGCCACTGAACATGTAAGTGGCCGGCCGGTGGTGCAGTGGTGAGGTCCGCAACTTCTGGGTCTGTGGCCCAGTATGGGCTGGGTGGAATCCTCGGTTTGGGCCTCCTCACCACTGCTTCAGTTGTTCTGGTGCAGGCGTCCGAGGTAGAGTAGAGGCAGATGGGAAGGGACGTTGGACAGGGCCAGACTTCCACAGCAAATACAGGAGCATTGCCAGCAGATGTGAGCACAGCAATGCACTTGTGCCAAAACAAAACCAATTAAAAGTTGCAAAGAATAGAAAAACTGAAGCTAAGGAAAAAAAAAACAAAAAAACAGGAGCTTGCCATTACGAAGAATAGGATCTCTGTGAATAACCTTAGCAAAACAGGTGAATTCTATGTTAATTCAAAAACTAGCAAACCTTTGGGGAAAGAAACTCAAGAAGACACAAGAAAAAAAAAGATATCGAGGGATCTAGGAATGGAAGGATTAACACACTTGAAAGGTTCATACCGCAGTAAGGAATCTCTGGATTCCATGCAATCCCAGTCAAAGTTGCAGCAGTATTTGCCACAGAGAAGAAGAGAGAATCCTAAAGTTTCTAGCCAGCAACGCGAGACCCTGACTAGGCAAAGGAATCCTCAGGAAAACGAACAAAGCAGCACGTGTCACAATTTCTGATTTCAACATAGAGGACGAAGCGCTAGGTACCGAAACGGCACAGTCTGGGCCCCAAAACAGGCATGAAGACCCATGCAAAACAATTGAGAGCCCAGAGCCCAACTCAAACTTACATGGACAGCCCATTTTGGACCAGGGAGCCAAGTGGAGACAGCGGAGAAAGGAGAGTCTCTACAATAAACGGTGCTGGGAAGCCTGCACAGCCACATGGAACACAACGAGAGTACGCCATGATGTTACACCTGGCACACACACCACCTGAAGTGGATTAAAGCCTTGAATGGCAGACTTGAAACCGTGAACCTTGTAGGAGAAGACCTAGGCAGAGTGCTCTTTGCCATCTGTCTGAGCCGCCTATTTGGAAGAAGCATGTCTGACTGGGCAAGGGCAACAAAGGAAACAAGAAACAAACGGGACCACATCAAATGCACACACTTCTGCCCACTCAAGGAAACCATCAACTGAATACTAAGACACCACAACAATTGGGAGAGGATGTTTGCAAACCACACATCGGACAAGGGGTGAAAAGCCCAAAGATACAATCAACTCGCACGTCTCCACAAGAAAAAAAACAAGCCAATGAAAACCTGGTCAAAAGATGGAAGCAGAGATTTCTCCGAAGAAGACAGAAAGAGGGCCAGTAGGTGCATGAAAACTTGTTCACCATCATGAAGTCTCAGGAAAATGCAAATCCAAACTGCAAGGCCATGGCAGCTCACTGTGGTCAGCATGGCTAGAAGGAAGCAGACAGGAAATAACAAGTGTCAGAGAGGAGGTGGAGAGAAGGGAAGCCTCCTGCACTGCTGGTGGGAGTGTAACCCGGTGCAGCCACGATGCCAAAGGTGTGGAACTGCCTCAGAAATTTAAGTATCCATGTCCCGTATGACCCAGCTATTAATCTGCCGCTTGCTTATCCAAAAAAGTCAGAAAGACTACCGCATAAAGACATGTGCATGGCTGTGTTCACCACAGTCTTACTCCTGATATCCAAGACTTGGAAAGCAGCCTGGTGTCCAGCAAGGGATGATTGGAGAAGGAAGATGGGCTATAGCCACACAATGGTATACCACTCAGCCGGAACAAATGATGCAATCCAGCCATTTGTGACCACCAGAATGGCTGTGAGGGTTTTAGGGGAAGTGTAACAAGCCCCAGTGAGAAATTCAAATACCATAGAATCTCACTTACAAGGAGAAGAAAAAGCAAGCACTAACCAACAGGTGGCACTGAACATTTGTATGCGGGCTCCCAGAGGCAAAGAGGGGCGGTGACGGAGGGTGAAAGAGAAGATTAGGCACAAGTGTGTGGTGAGGGCCTGTGATTAGTCTTACACTGGTGAAGATGATGTAAGCTACACAGAAGTCTAAAGCAATGAGGATGTGAATCTGGAAGTTATAGTACGTTCTAATGCAGGGTCATGGCTATAAATTCACCTCAAATCAAAAATCCAAAAAGGGGTCCAGAATGATGTCATAAAGCTTTGGGGGCGGAAAGAGTTTACAGAAGGTGAACTTCCAAGGATGGAAAATCACCTCCAAATGCTTACAGATGCTACAGAAAGGCAGACCATTCCAAATAGGTGAAGAGGAATACTACGAAGAGAACATGATCAGTCCTAAACCCATGAACGAACGGAAAATGTTACCGTCCATGATGTTATTACTAATCACCTTCACGAATAATCCAAACAGGCCCACGTCTTCCCAAGTTCAGGCAAAAGGTTGGTCCAAAAGTACAATTCAGGGCCGGCCCTGTGGTGGAGCAGGTAAGTGCCCACATTCCGCTTGGGCGGCCCGGGCCTCACTGTTTCACATTACGAGTGCATATCACATTAGTAGTGTTAGGAAATATAGATTTCATGGTATGGTGCGGGCAGAGATCATAAATAAGCAGCAATTGTGAGGATACGTTATCAATACGCACAAGAAAAGGAACCATAAGAATATTACAATCTATGGAAGTATCTGGTACACTTCCCAAAGGCAGAAGGAAGGAAAACTTGTGACCTGCCAAGGTGGAATTGGCAGAGTGCCACGAGATGACACCATCATTGTGCATCAGAACATTCCCTGGGCAACTTCAACTTGTGAGGGAGTCCAGGACTTTTTCTGGGTAAGGTCCACCCATTTTGCCATCTACCCAAGATATAAGAGATAAAACCCAGGATAATCTTACAGGAGTGACACCAGTGTCTAGAGAGAATGTAGGAGCCCTTTCGAAGTTCAAGGAGAAAGATAGAAACTGACAACAATTGCAGAAAAAGGAAAACTATCCTACCTAGACAGGGTGAGGAGTCAGACTGGTCTGAGATGGCTGTGAAACTCTGTGTGCACGGAGGTTGTCAGGACAACTTCGAATTTTGAGGTCGCTTATGACATCACGGTGAACATGTCCCCCAGGGTGGCCGCATGGTTACAGTCTGAGGATTGGCCTAGGCTAGGCTATTAAAGGGACAGACACCCAGAAACAGGTTTGGCAAACAGAAAGCAGGCACAGAAACTAGAAGAGATAAAACAGAGTCTGATGCAAGGGATAAGAAAGGAACCCTAGGCCACAAGTGAGAATAGAGGGACAGGCACGGAGAGGAGAACATTGTCATCTATTCAAGTCTATGGGGAGGTCATGCTGATTCAAGCTTGCAACTTCATTGGAAACAAGTGGCCGGACTTGGCGTTCATCACACCTACAGTGCCCTTGTGCCTTAAGCATAATGCAAAGTCAAGAAAGATGTCTTGAGGACATTGAAGAGAAGAATCGATGCCTCCTTTCCAAGGCCCATAGCATTCTTTGCAGGTCAGTCTCTTTTTCCGAAGCTCTGGTGTCACGTGGGCCCACTGGGCACATGGTAATGTGTCCCAAGAGATGTCTTGGAAGCCTTGAAGGAATGGAGCCCTGTCACGCTTGGGGTATGTCTCTTTGTTTGGAAGTGCTCTACAAGGGTGCTGAAAAGCACCCTCTTCCACAGGGCTTCGTTCCTTCGTGAAGGCTGCCCTCCCAGGCTAGTGTGCTCTGTTTGCCTCCATCGAAATTCTCTCCCCCTACCTCTTGCCGTAGAAGGATTATTGATTATGTGTTTTGACACCACATGTAAGGAAGTTGCACGAAAATTAGAACTTTACAGTTGTGTTTCAAGAAAAATAAACAGGCCAGGGTAGAGGATGTAGGGCAAACAAATGGCACACCCTATAAAAATTAAGTAAGCCCGTATCTGGACGGAATCTAGGGGAACGTTCAAGGATCAGGGGTCAAGTTCGAAACTTCCCAAATCCGGAAAAGAGACAGAAAAATATCTTTCCTGGAGAGTGGAATTCATCCGATTTGTCTAAGTTGTCTTGGAAACATTGTGTCCGTGAAGGGGGTTGCCAGGACCACCTCGAATTTGGAGTTTCTGATCTCAGGATGTCAAACCAACCCACATGACCACGTGTTCTCAGTGCTAAGTTTGACCTAGGCTAGGGTAGCCAAGAGTCCTACAAGTGACCGGTGCAAATTCAAGGACAACAACCAAGAGTCACGAAAGCACTCACACCTCACCCTAGAGAACATACAGTGATTAAAGAAATACAAACTAATCCCTCGGAATGAAGGAGAACGGACTGATAAGCATGTCTAAGGGAGATAGCTGAGAAAGACCATGACGAGTATACTATGGAAAAGAAAAAGAGGACCCAGAAAATGGAAGGTGAACAGAAATCACACCTGAATTATCCACAATGAAAGATGATGTCCGTCTTTAGACAGACTCTGCTGGAACGTTTGAAAGTCAGAGAAATTCACAAGCCAAAAAACGGCAGCGAAGGTCTGGCATGGGCTAACTGGGAAGGGTGAGTTATGAGACTGCTCCAAGCAGGCTCTGAAACCTGTATCCAGGAAGCATGCTGGACCTCAGAGACACAATTATGACAAATCCTCTGACATCACAATGGACCCGAAAAACAACCTAGCCTCATCTACACAGTGCTAGAGTTGGGCTCACTAGTATATTTAACTCCCGTTGCACTCAACTGCACGTTGCCACTGAACATGTAAGTGGCCGGCCGGTGGTGCAGTGGTGAGGTCCGCACCTTCTGGGTCTGTGGCCCAGTATGGGCTGGGTGGAATCCTCGGTTTGGGCCTCCTCACCACTGCTTCAGTTGTTCTGGTGCAGGCGTCCGAGGTAGAGTAGAGGCAGATGGGAAGGGACGTTGGACAGGGCCAGACTTCCACAGCAAATACAGGAGCATTGCCAGCAGATGTGAGCACAGCAATGCACTTGTGCCAAAACAAAACCAATTAAAAGTTGCAAAGAATAGAAAAACTGAAGCTAAGGAAAAAAAAAAACAAAAAAACAGGAGCTTGCCATTACGAAGAATAGGATCTCTGTGAATAACCTTAGCAAAACAGGTGAATTCTATGTTAATTCAAAAACTAGCAAACCTTTGGGGAAAGAAACTCAAGAAGACACAAGAAAAAAAAAGATATCGATGGATCGAGGAATGGAAGGATTAACACACTTGAAAGGTTCATACCGCAGTAAGGAATCTCTGGATTCCATGCAATCCCAGTCAAAGTTGCAGCAGTATTTGCCACAGAGAAGAAGAGAGAATCCTAAAGTTTCTAGCCAGCAACGCGAGACCCTGACTAGGCAAAGGAATCCTCAGGAAAACGAACAAAGCAGCACGTGTCACAATTTCTGATTTCAACATAGAGGACGAAGCGCTAGGTACCGAAACGGCACAGTCTGGGCCCCAAAACAGGCATGAAGACCCATGCAAAACAATTGAGAGCCCAGAGCCCAACTCAAACTTACATGGACAGCCCATTTTGGACCAGGGAGCCAAGTGGAGACAGCGGAGAAAGGAGAGTCTCTACAATAAACGGTGCTGGGAAGCCTGCACAGCCACATGGAACACAACGAGAGTACGCCATGATGTTACACCTGGCACACACACCACCTGAAGTGGATTAAAGCCTTGAATGGCAGACTTGAAACCGTGAACCTTGTAGGAGAAGACCTAGGCAGAGTGCTCTTTGCCATCTGTCTGAGCCGCCTATTTGGAAGAAGCATGTCTGACTGGGCAAGGGCAACAAAGGAAACAAGAAACAAACGGGACCACATCAAATGCACACACTTCTGCCCACTCAAGGAAACCATCAACTGAATACTAAGACACCACAACAATTGGGAGAGGATGTTTGCAAACCACACATCGGACAAGGGGTGAAAAGCCCAAAGATACAATCAACTCGCACGTCTCCACAAGAAAAAAAACAAGCCAATGAAAACCTGGTCAAAAGATGGAAGCAGAGATTTCTCCGAAGAAGACAGAAAGAGGGCCAGTAGGTGCATGAAAACTTGTTCACCATCATGAAGTCTCAGGAAAATGCAAATCCAAACTGCAAGGCCATGGCAGCTCACTGTGGTCAGCATGGCTAGAAGGAAGCAGACAGGAAATAACAAGTGTCAGAGAGGAGGTGGAGAGAAGGGAAGCCTCCTGCACTGCTGGTGGGAGTGTAACCCGGTGCAGCCACGATGCCAAAGGTGTGGAACTGCCTCAGAAATTTAAGTATCCATGTCCCGTATGACCCAGCTATTAATCTGCCGCTTGCTTATCCAAAAAAGTCAGAAAGACTACCGCATAAAGACATGTGCATGGCTGTGTTCACCACAGTCTTACTCCTGATATCCAAGACTTGGAAAGCAGCCTGGTGTCCAGCAAGGGATGATTGGAGAAGGAAGATGGGCTATAGCCACACAATGGTATACCACTCAGCCGGAACAAATGATGCAATCCAGCCATTTGTGACCACCAGAATGGCTGTGAGGGTTTTAGGGGAAGTGTAACAAGCCCCAGTGAGAAATTCAAATACCATAGAATCTCACTTACAAGGAGAAGAAAAAGCAAGCACTAACCAACAGGTGGCACTGAACATTTGTATGCGGGCTCCCAGAGGCAAAGAGGGGCGGTGACGGAGGGTGAAAGAGAAGATTAGGCACAAGTGTGTGGTGAGGGCCTGTGATTAGTCTTACACTGGTGAAGATGATGTAAGCTACACAGAAGTCTAAAGCAATGAGGATGTGAATCTGGAAGTTATAGTACGTTCTAATGCAGGGTCATGGCTATAAATTCACCTCAAATCAAAAATCCAAAAAGGGGTCCAGAATGATGTCATAAAGCTTTGGGGGCGGAAAGAGTTTACAGAAGGTGAACTTCCAAGGATGGAAAATCACCTCCAAATGCTTACAGATGCTACAGAAAGGCAGACCATTCCAAATAGGTGAAGAGGAATACTACGAAGAGAACATGATCAGTCCTAAACCCATGAACGAACGGAAAATGTTACCGTCCATGATGTTATTACTAATCACCTTCACGAATAATCCAAACAGGCCCACGTCTTCCCAAGTTCAGGCAAAAGGTTGGTCCAAAAGTACAATTCAGGGCCGGCCCTGTGGTGGAGCAGGTAAGTGCCCACATTCCGCTTTGGCGGCCCGGGCCTCACTGTTTCACATTACGAGTGCATATCACATTAGTAGTGTTAGGAAATATAGATTTCATGGTATGGTGCGGGCAGAGATCATAAATAAGCAGCAATTGTGAGGATACGTTATCAATACGCACAAGAAAAGGAACCATAAGAATATTACAATCTATGGAAGTATCTGGTACACTTCCCAAAGGCAGAAGGAAGGAAAACTTGTGACCTGCCAAGGTGGAATTGGCAGAGTGCCACGAGATGACACCATCATTGTGCATCAGAACATTCCCTGGGCAACTTCAACTTGTGAGGGAGTCCAGGACTTTTTCTGGGTAAGGTCCACCCATTTTGCCATCTACCCAAGATATAAGAGATAAAACCCAG
Source organism: Equus asinus (assembly GCF_041296235.1). NCBI lineage: Eukaryota > Metazoa > Chordata > Mammalia > Perissodactyla > Equidae > Equus > Equus asinus. The sequence continues at coordinate 6,369,146 of NC_091813.1, read as the reverse complement.
GATAATCTTACAGGAGTGACACCAGTGTCTAGAGAGAATGTAGGAGCCCTTTCGAAGTTCAAGGAGAAAGATAGAAACTGACAACAATTGCAGAAAAAGGAAAACTATCCTACCTAGACAGGGTGAGGAGTCAGACTGGTCTGAGATGGCTGTGAAACTCTGTGTGCACGGAGGTTGTCAGGACAACTTCGAATTTTGAGGTCGCTTATGACATCACGGTGAACATGTCCCCCAGGGTGGCCGCATGGTTACAGTCTGAGGATTGGCCTAGGCTAGGCTATTAAAGGGACAGACACCCAGAAACAGGTTTGGCAAACAGAAAGCAGGCACAGAAACTAGAAGAGATAAAACAGAGTCTGATGCAAGGGATAAGAAAGGAACCCTAGGCCACAAGTGAGAATAGAGGGACAGGCACGGAGAGGAGAACATTGTCATCTATTCAAGTCTATGGGGAGGTCATGCTGATTCAAGCTTGCAACTTCATTGGAAACAAGTGGCCGGACTTGGCGTTCATCACACCTACAGTGCCCTTGTGCCTTAAGCATAATGCAAAGTCAAGAAAGATGTCTTGAGGACATTGAAGAGAAGAATCGATGCCTCCTTTCCAAGGCCCATAGCATTCTTTGCAGGTCAGTCTCTTTTTCCGAAGCTCTGGTGTCACGTGGGCCCACTGGGCACATGGTAATGTGTCCCAAGAGATGTCTTGGAAGACTTGAAGGAATGGAGCCCTGTCACGCTTGGGGTATGTCTCTTTGTTTGGAAGTGCTCTACAAGGGTGCTGAAAAGCACCCTCTTCCACAGGGCTTCGTTCCTTCGTGAAGGCTGCCCTCCCAGGCTAGTGTGCTCTGTTTGCCTCCATCGAAATTCTCTCCCCCTACCTCTTGCCGTAGAAGGATTATTGATTATGTGTTTTGACACCACATGTAAGGAAGTTGCACGAAAATTAGAACTTTACAGTTGTGTTTCAAGAAAAATAAACAGGCCAGGGTAGAGGATGTAGGGCAAACAAATGGCACACCCTATAAAAATTAAGTAAGCCCGTATCTGGACGGAATCTAGGGGAACGTTCAAGGATCAGGGGTCAAGTTCGAAACTTCCCAAATCCGGAAAAGAGACAGAAAAATATCTTTCCTGGAGAGTGGAATTCATCCGATTTGTCTAAGTTGTCTTGGAAACATTGTGTCCGTGAAGGGGGTTGCCAGGACCACCTCGAATTTGGAGTTTCTGATCTCAGGATGTCAAACCAACCCACATGACCACGTGTTCTCAGTGCTTAGTTTGACCTTGGCTAGGGTAGCCAAGAGTCCTACAAGTGACCGGTGCAAATTCAAGGACAACAACCAAGAGTCACGAAAGCACTCACACCTCACCCTAGAGAACATACAGCGATTAAAGAAATACAAACTAATCCCTTGGAATGAAGGAGAACGGACTGATAAGCATGTCTAAGGGAGATAGCTGAGAAAGACCATGACGAGTATACTATGGAAAAGAAAAAGAGGACCCAGAAAATGGAAGGTGAACAGAAATCACACCTGAATTATCCACAATGAAAGATGATGTCCGTCTTTAGACAGACTCTGCTGGAACGTTTGAAAGTCAGAGAAATTCACAAGCCGAAAAACGGCAGCGAAGGTCAAGCATGGGCTAACTGGGAAGGGTGAGTTATGAGACTGCTCCAAGCAGGCTCTGAAACCTGTATCCAGGAAGCATGCTGGACCTCAGAGACACAATTATGACAAATCCTCTGACATCACAATGGACCCGAAAAACAACCTAGCCTCATCTACACAGTGCTAGAGTTGGGCTCACTAGTATATTTAACTCCCGTTGCACTCAACTGCACGTTGCCACTGAACATGTAAGTGGCCGGCCGGTGGTGCAGTGGTGAGGTCCGCACCTTCTGGGTCTGTGGCCCAGTATGGGCTGGGTGGAATCCTCGGTTTGGGCCTCCTCACCACTGCTTCAGTTGTTCTGGTGCAGGCGTCCGAGGTAGAGTAGAGGCAGATGGGAAGGGACGTTGGACAGGGCCAGACTTCCACAGCAAATACAGGAGCATTGCCAGCAGATGTGAGCACAGCAATGCACTTGTGCCAAAACAAAACCAATTAAAAGTTGCAAAGAATAGAAAAACTGAAGCTAAGGAAAAAAAAAAAAAAAAAACAGGAGCTTGCCATTACGAAGAATAGGATCTCTGTGAATAACCTTAGCAAAACAGGTGAATTCTATGTTAATTCAAAAACTAGCAAACCTTTGGGGAAAGAAACTCAAGAAGACACAAGAAAAAAAAAGATATCGAGGGATCTAGGAATGGAAGGATTAACACACTTGAAAGGTTCATACCGCAGTAAGGAATCTCTGGATTCCATGCAATCCCAGTCAAAGTTGCAGCAGTATTTGCCACCGAGAAGAAGAGAGAATCCTAAAGTTTCTAGCCAGCAACGCGAGACCCTGACTAGGCAAAGGAATCCTCAGGAAAACGAACAAAGCAGCACGTGTCACAATTTCTGATTTCAACATAGAGGACGAAGCGCTAGGTACCGAAACGGCACAGTCTGGGCCCCAAAACAGGCATGAAGACCCATGCAAAACAATTGAGAGCCCAGAGCCCAACTCAAACTTGCATGGACAGCCCATTTTGGACCAGGGAGCCAAGTGGAGACAGCGGAGAAAGGAGAGTCTCTACAATAAACGGTGCTGGGAAGCCTGCACAGCCACATGGAACAAAACGAGAGTACGCCATGATGTTACACCTGGCACACACACCACCTGAAGTGGATTAAAGCCTTGAATGGCAGACTTGAAACCGTGAACCTTGTAGGAGAAGACCTAGGCAGAGTGCTCTTTGCCATCTGTCTGAGCCGCCTATTTGGAAGAAGCATGTCTGACTGGGCAAGGGCAACAAAGGAAACAAGAAACAAACGGGACCACATCAAATGCACACACTTCTGCCCACTCAAGGAAACCATCAACTGAATACTAAGACACCACAACAATTGGGAGAGGATGTTTGCAAACCACACATCGGACAAGGGGTGAAAAGCCCAAAGATACAATCAACTCGCACGTCTCCACAAGAAAAAAAACAAGCCAATGAAAACCTGGTCAAAAGATGGAAGCAGAGATTTCTCCGAAGAAGACAGAAAGAGGGCCAGTAGGTGCATGAAAACTTGTTCACCATCATGAAGTCTCAGGAAAATGCAAATCCAAACTGCAAGGCCGTGGCAGCTCACTGTGGTCAGCATGGCTAGAAGGAAGCAGACAGGAAATAACAAGTGTCAGAGAGGAGGTGCAGAGAAGGGAAGCCTCCTGCACTGCTGGTGGGAGTGTAACCCGGTGCAGCCACGATGCCAAAGGTGTGGAACTGCCTCAGAAATTTAAGTATCCATGTCCCGTATGACCCAGCTATTAATCTGCCGCTTGCTTATCCAAAACAGTCAGAAAGACTACCGCATAAAGACATGTGCATGGCTGTGTTCACCACAGTCTTACTCCTGATATCCAAGACTTGGAAAGCACCCTGGTGTCCAGCAAGGGATGATTGGAGAAGGAAGATGGGCTATAGCCACACAATGGTATACCACTCAGCCGGAACAAATGATGCAATCCAGCCGTTTGTGACCACCAGAATGGCTGTGAGGGTTTTAGGGGAAGTGTAACAAGCCCCAGTGAGAAATTCAAATACCATAGAATCTCACTTACAAGGAGAAGAAAAAGCAAGCACTAACCAACAGGTGGCACTGAACATTTGTATGCGGGCTCCCAGAGGCAAAGAGGGGCGGTGACGGAGGGTGAAAGAGAAGATTAGGCACAAGTGTGTGGTGAGGGCCTGTGATTAGTCTTACACTGGTGAAGATGATGTAAGCTACACAGAAGTCTAAAGCAATGAGGACGTGAATCTGGAAGTTATAGTACGTTCTAATGCAGGGTCATGGCTATAAATTCACCTCAAATCAAAAATCCAAAAAGGGGTCCAGAATGATGTCATAAAGCTTTGGGGGCGGAAAGAGTTTACAGAAGGTGAACTTCCAAGGATGGAAAATCACCTCCAAATGCTTACAGATGCTACAGAAAGGCAGACCATTCCAAATAGGTGAAGAGGAATACTACGAAGAGAACATGATCAGTCCTAAACCCATGAACGAACGGAAAATGTTACCGTCCATGATGTTATTACTAATCACCTTCACGAATAATCCAAACAGGCCCACGTCTTCCCAAGTTCAGGCAAAAGGTTGGTCCAAAAGTACAATTCAGGGCCGGCCCTGTGGTGGAGCAGGTAAGTGCCCACATTCCGCTTGGGCGGCCCGGGCCTCACTGTTTCACATTACGAGTGCATATCACATTAGTAGTGTTAGGAAATATAGATTTCATGGTATGGTGCGGGCAGAGATCATAAATAAGCAGCAATTGTGAGGATACGTTATCAATACGCACAAGAAAAGGAACCATAAGAATATTACAATCTATGGAAGTATCTGGTACACTTCCCAAAGGCAGAAGGAAGGAAAACTTGTGACCTGCCAAGGTGGAATTGGCAGAGTGCCACGAGATGACACCATCATTGTGCATCAGAACATTCCCTGGGCAACTTCAACTTGTGAGGGAGTCCAGGACTTTTTCTGGGTAAGGTCCACCCATTTTGCCATCTACCCAAGATATAAGAGATAAAACCCAGGATAATCTTACAGGAGTGACACCAGTGTCTAGAGAGAATGTAGGAGCCCTTTCGAAGTTCAAGGAGAAAGATAGAAACTGACAACAATTGCAGAAAAAGGAAAACTATCCTACCTAGACAGGGTGAGGAGTCAGACTGGTCTGAGATGGCTGTGAAACTCTGTGTGCACGGAGGTTGTCAGGACAACTTCGAATTTTGAGGTCGCTTATGACATCACGGTGAACATGTCCCCCAGGGTGGCCGCATGGTTACAGTCTGAGGATTGGCCTAGGCTAGGCTATTAAAGGGACAGACACCCAGAAACAGGTTTGGCAAACAGAAAGCAGGCACAGAAACTAGAAGAGATAAAACAGAGTCTGATGCAAGGGATAAGAAAGGAACCCTAGGCCACAAGTGAGAATAGAGGGACAGGCACGGAGAGGAGAACATTGTCATCTATTCAAGTCTATGGGGAGGTCATGCTGATTCAAGCTTGCAACTTCATTGGAAACAAGTGGCCGGACTTGGCGTTCATCACACCTACAGTGCCCTTGTGCCTTAAGCATAATGCAAAGTCAAGAAAGATGTCTTGAGGACATTGAAGAGAAGAATCGATGCCTCCTTTCCAAGGCCCATAGCATTCTTTGCAGGTCAGTCTCTTTTTCCGAAGCTCTGGTGTCACGTGGGCCCACTGGGCACATGGTAATGTGTCCCAAGAGATGTCTTGGAAGCCTTGAAGGAATGGAGCCCTGTCACGCTTGGGGTATGTCTCTTTGTTTGGAAGTGCTCTACAAGGGTGCTGAAAAGCACCCTCTTCCACAGGGCTTCGTTCCTTCGTGAAGGCTGCCCTCCCAGGCTAGTGTGCTCTGTTTGCCTCCATCGAAATTCTCTCCCCCTACCTCTTGCCGTAGAAGGATTATTGATTATGTGTTTTGACACCACATGTAAGGAAGTTGCACGAAAATTAGAACTTTACAGTTGTGTTTCAAGAAAAATAAACAGGCCAGGGTAGAGGATGTAGGGCAAACAAATGGCACACCCTATAAAAATTAAGTAAGCCCGTATCTGGACGGAATCTAGGGGAACGTTCAAGGATCAGGGGTCAAGTTCGAAACTTCCCAAATCCGGAAAAGAGACAGAAAAATATCTTTCCTGGAGAGTGGAATTCATCCGATTTGTCTAAGTTGTCTTGGAAACATTGTGTCCGTGAAGGGGGTTGCCAGGACCACCTCGAATTTGGAGTTTCTGATCTCAGGATGTCAAACCAACCCACATGACCACGTGTTCTCAGTGCTTAGTTTGACCTTGGCTAGGGTAGCCAAGAGTCCTACAAGTGACCGGTGCAAATTCAAGGACAACAACCAAGAGTCACGAAAGCACTCACACCTCACCCTAGAGAACATACAGCGATTAAAGAAATACAAACTAATCCCTTGGAATGAAGGAGAACGGACTGATAAGCATGTCTAAGGGAGATAGCTGAGAAAGACCATGACGAGTATACTATGGAAAAGAAAAAGAGGACCCAGAAAATGGAAGGTGAACAGAAATCACACCTGAATTATCCACAATGAAAGATGATGTCCGTCTTTAGACAGACTCTGCTGGAACGTTTGAAAGTCAGAGAAATTCACAAGCCAAAAAACGGCAGCGAAGGTCAAGCATGGGCTAACTGGGAAGGGTGAGTTATGAGACTGCTCCAAGCAGGCTCTGAAACCTGTATCCAGGAAGCATGCTGGACCTCAGAGACACAATTATGACAAATCCTCTGACATCACAATGGACCCGAAAAACAACCTAGCCTCATCTACACAGTGCTAGAGTTGGGCTCACTAGTATATTTAACTCCCGTTGCACTCAACTGCACGTTGCCACTGAACATGTAAGTGGCCGGCCGGTGGTGCAGTGGTGAGGTCCGCACCTTCTGGGTCTGTGGCCCAGTATGGGCTGGGTGGAATCCTCGGTTTGGGCCTCCTCACCACTGCTTCAGTTGTTCTGGTGCAGGCGTCCGAGGTAGAGTAGAGGCAGATGGGAAGGGACGTTGGACAGGGCCAGACTTCCACAGCAAATACAGGAGCATTGCCAGCAGATGTGAGCACAGCAATGCACTTGTGCCAAAACAAAACCAATTAAAAGTTGCAAAGAATAGAAAAACTGAAGCTAAGGAAAAAAAAAACAAAAAAACAGGAGCTTGCCATTACGAAGAATAGGATCTCTGTGAATAACCTTAGCAAAACAGGTGAATTCTATGTTAATTCAAAAACTAGCAAACCTTTGGGGAAAGAAACTCAAGAAGACACAAGAAAAAAAAAGATATCGAGGGATCTAGGAATGGAAGGATTAACACACTTGAAAGGTTCATACCGCAGTAAGGAATCTCTGGATTCCATGCAATCCCAGTCAAAGTTGCAGCAGTATTTGCCACAGAGAAGAAGAGAGAATCCTAAAGTTTCTAGCCAGCAACGCGAGACCCTGACTAGGCAAAGGAATCCTCAGGAAAACGAACAAAGCAGCACGTGTCACAATTTCTGATTTCAACATAGAGGACGAAGCGCTAGGTACCGAAACGGCACAGTCTGGGCCCCAAAACAGGCATGAAGACCCATGCAAAACAATTGAGAGCCCAGAGCCCAACTCAAACTTGCATGGACAGCCCATTTTGGACCAGGGAGCCAAGTGGAGACAGCGGAGAAAGGAGAGTCTCTACAATAAACGGTGCTGGGAAGCCTGCACAGCCACATGGAACACAACGAGAGTACGCCATGATGTTACACCTGGCACACACACCACCTGAAGTGGATTAAAGCCTTGAATGGCAGACTTGAAACCGTGAACCTTGTAGGAGAAGACCTAGGCAGAGTGCTCTTTGCCATCTGTCTGAGCCGCCTATTTGGAAGAAGCATGTCTGACTGGGCAAGGGCAACAAAGGAAACAAGAAACAAACGGGACCACATCAAATGCACACACTTCTGCCCACTCAAGGAAACCATCAACTGAATACTAAGACACCACAACAATTGGGAGAGGATGTTTGCAAACCACACATCGGACAAGGGGTGAAAAGCCCAAAGATACAATCAACTCGCACGTCTCCACAAGAAAAAAAACAAGCCAATGAAAACCTGGTCAAAAGATGGAAGCAGAGATTTCTCCGAAGAAGACAGAAAGAGGGCCAGTAGGTGCATGAAAACTTGTTCACCATCATGAAGTCTCAGGAAAATGCAAATCCAAACTGCAAGGCCATGGCAGCTCACTGTGGTCAGCATGGCTAGAAGGAAGCAGACAGGAAATAACAAGTGTCAGAGAGGAGGTGGAGAGAAGGGAAGCCTCCTGCACTGCTGGTGGGAGTGTAACCCGGTGCAGCCACGATGCCAAAGGTGTGGAACTGCCTCAGAAGTTTAAGTATCCATGTCCCGTATGACCCAGCTATTAATCTGCCGCTTGCTTATCAAAAACAGTCAGAAAGACTACCGCATAAAGACATGTGCATGGCTGTGTTCACCACAGTCTTACTCCTGATATCCAAGACTTGGAAAGCACCCTGGTGTCCAGCAAGGGATGATTGGAGAAGGAAGATGGGCTATAGCCACCCAATGGTATACCACTCAGCCGGAACAAATGATGCAATCCAGCCGTTTGTGACCACCAGAATGGCTGTGAGGGTTTTAGGGGAAGTGTAACAAGCCCCAGTGAGAAATTCAAATACCATAGAATCTCACTTACAAGGAGAAGAAAAAGCAAGCACTAACCAACAGGTGGCACTGAACATTTGTATGCGGGCTCCCAGAGGCAAAGAGGGGCGGTGACGGAGGGTGAAAGAGAAGATTAGGCACAAGTGTGTGGTGAGGGCCTGTGATTAGTCTTACACTGGTGAAGATGATGTAAGCTACACAGAAGTCTAAAGCAATGAGGACGTGAATCTGGAAGTTATAGTACGTTCTAATGCAGGGTCATGGCTATAAATTCACCTCAAATCAAAAATCCAAAAAGGGGTCCAGAATGATGTCATAAAGCTTTGGGGGCGGAAAGAGTTTACAGAAGGTGAACTTCCAAGGATGGAAAATCACCTCCAAATGCTTACAGATGCTACAGAAAGGCAGACCATTCCAAATAGGTGAAGAGGAATACTACGAAGAGAACATGATCAGTCCTAAACCCATGAACGAACGGAAAATGTTACCGTCCATGATGTTATTACTAATCACCTTCACGAATAATCCAAACAGGCCCACGTCTTCCCAAGTTCAGGCAAAAGGTTGGTCCAAAAGTACAATTCAGGGCCGGCCCTGTGGTGGAGCAGGTAAGTGCCCACATTCCGCTTGGGCGGCCCGGGCCTCACTGTTTCACATTACGAGTGCATATCACATTAGTAGTGTTAGGAAATATAGATTTCATGGTATGGTGCGGGCAGAGATCACAAATAAGCAGCAATTGTGAGGATACGTTATCAATACGCACAAGAAAAGGAACCATAAGAATATTACAATCTATGGAAGTATCTGGTACACTTCCCAAAGGCAGAAGGAAGGAAAACTTGTGACCTGCCAAGGTGGAATTGGCAGAGTGCCACGAGATGACACCATCATTGTGCATCAGAACATTCCCTGGGCAACTTCAACTTGTGAGGGAGTCCAGGACTTTTTCTGGGTAAGGTCCACCCATTTTGCCATCTACCCAAGATATAAGAGATAAAACCCAGGATAATCTTACAGGAGTGAAACCAGTGTCTAGAGAGAATGTAGGAGCCCTTTCGAAGTTCAAGGAGAAAGATAGAAACTGACAACAATTGCAGAAAAAGGAAAACTATCCTACCTAGACAGGGTGAGGAGTCAGACTGGTCTGAGATGGCTGTGAAACTCTGTGTGCACGGAGGTTGTCAGGACAACTTCGAATTTTGAGGTCGCTTATGACATCACGGTGAACATGTCCCCCAGGGTGGCCGCATGGTTACAGTCTGAGGATTGGCCTAGGCTAGGCTATTAAAGGGACAGATACCCAGAAACAGGTTTGGCAAACAGAAAGCAGGCACAGAAACTAGAAGAGATAAAACAGAGTCTGATGCAAGGGATAAGAAAGGAACCCTAGGCCACAAGTGAGAATAGAGGGACAGGCACGGAGAGGAGAACATTGTCATCTATTCAAGTCTATGGGGAGGTCATGCTGATTCAAGCTTGCAACTTCATTGGAAACAAGTGGCCGGACTTGGCGTTCATCACACCTACAGTGCCCTTGTGCCTTAAGCATAATGCAAAGTCAAGAAAGATGTCTTGAGGACATTGAAGAGAAGAATCGATGCCTCCTTTCCAAGGCCCATAGCATTCTTTGCAGGTCAGTCTCTTTTTCCGAAGCTCTGGTGTCACGTGGGCCCACTGGGCACATGGTAATGTGTCCCAAGAGATGTCTTGGAAGCCTTGAAGGAATGGAGCCCTGTCACGCTTGGGGTATGTCTCTTTGTTTGGAAGTGCTCTACAAGGGTGCTGAAAAGCACCCTCTTCCACAGGGCTTCGTTCCTTCGTGAAGGCTGCCCTCCCAGGCTAGTGTGCTCTGTTTGCCTCCATCGAAATTCTCTCCCCCTACCTCTTGCCGTAGAAGGATTATTGATTATGTGTTTTGACACCATATGTAAGGAAGTTGCACGAAAATTAGAACTTTACAGTTGTGTTTCAAGAAAAATAAACAGGCCAGGGTAGAGGATGTAGGGCAAACAAATGGCACACCCTATAAAAATTAAGTAAGCCCGTATCTGGACGGAATCTAGGGGAACGTTCAAGGATCAGGGGTCAAGTTCGAAACTTCCCAAATCCGGAAAAGAGACAGAAAAATATCTTTCCTGGAGAGTGGAATTCATCCGATTTGTCTAAGTTGTCTTGGAAACATTGTGTCCGTGAAGGGGGTTGCCAGGACCACCTCGAATTTGGAGTTTCTGATCTCAGGATGTCAAACCAACCCACATGACCACGTGTTCTCAGTGCTAAGTTTGACCTAGGCTAGGGTAGCCAAGAGTCCTACAAGTGACCGGTGCAAATTCAAGGACAACAACCAAGAGTCACGAAAGCACTCACACCTCACCCTAGAGAACATACAGCGATTAAAGAAATACAAACTAATCCCTTGGAATGAAGGAGAACGGACTGATAAGCATGTCTAAGGGAGATAGCTGAGAAAGACCATGACGAGTATACTATGGAAAAGAAAAAGAGGACCCAGAAAATGGAAGGTGAACAGAAATCACACCTGAATTATCCACAATGAAAGATGATGTCCGTCTTTAGACAGACTCTGCTGGAACGTTTGAAAGTCAGAGAAATTCACAAGCCAAAAAACGGCAGCGAAGGTCAAGCATGGGCTAACTGGGAAGGGTGAGTTATGAGACTGCTCCAAGCAGGCTCTGAAACCTGTATCCAGGAAGCATGCTGGACCTCAGAGACACAATTATGACAAATCCTCTGACATCACAATGGACCCGAAAAACAACCTAGCCTCATCTACACAGTGCTAGAGTTGGGCTCACTAGTATATTTAACTCCCGTTGCACTCAACTGCACGTTGCCACTGAACATGTAAGTGGCCGGCCGGTGGTGCAGTGGTGAGGTCCGCACCTTCTGGGTCTGTGGCCCAGTATGGGCTGGGTGGAATCCTCGGTTTGGGCCTCCTCACCACTGCTTCAGTTGTTCTGGTGCAGGCGTCCGAGGTAGAGTAGAGGCAGATGGGAAGGGACGTTGGACAGGGCCAGACTTCCACAGCAAATACAGGAGCATTGCCAGCAGATGTGAGCACAGCAATGCACTTGTGCCAAAACAAAACCAATTAAAAGTTGCAAAGAATAGAAAAACTGAAGCTAAGGAAAAAAAAAACAAAAAAACAGGAGCTTGCCATTACGAAGAATAGGATCTCTGTGAATAACCTTAGCAAAACAGGTGAATTCTATGTTAATTCAAAAACTAGCAAACCTTTGGGGAAAGAAACTCAAGAAGACACAAGAAAAAAAAAGATATCGAGGGATCTAGGAATGGAAGGATTAACACACTTGAAAGGTTCATACCGCAGTAAGGAATCTCTGGATTCCATGCAATCCCAGTCAAAGTTGCAGCAGTATTTGCCACAGAGAAGAAGAGAGAATCCTAAAGTTTCTAGCCAGCAACGCGAGACCCTGACTAGGCAAAGGAATCCTCAGGAAAACGAACAAAGCAGCACGTGTCACAATTTCTGATTTCAACATAGAGGACGAAGCGCTAGGTACCGAAACGGCACAGTCTGGGCCCCAAAACAGGCATGAAGACCCATGCAAAACAATTGAGAGCCCAGAGCCCAACTCAAACTTGCATGGACAGCCCATTTTGGACCAGGGAGCCAAGTGGAGACAGCGGAGAAAGGAGAGTCTCTACAATAAACGGTGCTGGGAAGCCTGCACAGCCACATGGAACACAACGAGAGTACGCCATGATGTTACACCTGGCACACACACCACCTGAAGTGGATTAAAGCCTTGAATGGCAGACTTGAAACCGTGAACCTTGTAGGAGAAGACCTAGGCAGAGTGCTCTTTGCCATCTGTCTGAGCCGCCTATTTGGAAGAAGCATGTCTGACTGGGCAAGGGCAACAAAGGAAACAAGAAACAAACGGGACCACATCAAATGCACACACTTCTGCCCACTCAAGGAAACCATCAACTGAATACTAAGACACCACAACAATTGGGAGAGGATGTTTGCAAACCACACATCGGACAAGGGGTGAAAAGCCCAAAGATACAATCAACTCGCACGTCTCCACAAGAAAAAAAACAAGCCAATGAAAACCTGGTCAAAAGATGGAAGCAGAGATTTCTCCGAAGAAGACAGAAAGAGGGCCAGTAGGTGCATGAAAACTTGTTCACCATCATGAAGTCTCAGGAAAATGCAAATCCAAACTGCAAGGCCATGGCAGCTCACTGTGGTCAGCATGGCTAGAAGGAAGCAGACAGGAAATAACAAGTGTCAGAGAGGAGGTGGAGAGAAGGGAAGCCTCCTGCACTGCTGGTGGGAGTGTAACCCGGTGCAGCCACGATGCCAAAGGTGTGGAACTGCCTCAGAAGTTTAAGTATCCATGTCCCGTATGACCCAGCTATTAATCTGCCGCTTGCTTATCAAAAACAGTCAGAAAGACTACCGCATAAAGACATGTGCATGGCTGTGTTCACCACAGTCTTACTCCTGATATCCAAGACTTGGAAAGCACCCTGGTGTCCAGCAAGGGATGATTGGAGAAGGAAGATGGGCTATAGCCACACAATGGTATACCACTCAGCCGGAACAAATGATGCAATCCAGCCGTTTGTGACCACCAGAATGGCTGTGAGGGTTTTAGGGGAAGTGTAACAAGCCCCAGTGAGAAATTCAAATACCATAGAATCTCACTTACAAGGAGAAGAAAAAGCAAGCACTAACCAACAGGTGGCACTGAACATTTGTATGCGGGCTCCCAGAGGCAAAGAGGGGCGGTGACGGAGGGTGAAAGAGAAGATTAGGCACAAGTGTGTGGTGAGGGCCTGTGATTAGTCTTACACTGGTGAAGATGATGTAAGCTACACAGAAGTCTAAAGCAATGAGGACGTGAATCTGGAAGTTATAGTACGTTCTAATGCAGGGTCATGGCTATAAATTCACCTCAAATCAAAAATCCAAAAAGGGGTCCAGAATGATGTCATAAAGCTTTGGGGGCGGAAAGAGTTTACAGAAGGTGAACTTCCAAGGATGGAAAATCACCTCCAAATGCTTACAGATGCTACAGAAAGGCAGACCATTCCAAATAGGTGAAGAGGAATACTACCAAGAGAACATGATCAGTCCTAAACCCATGAACGAACGGAAAATGTTACCGTCCATGATGTTATTACTAATCACCTTCACGAATAATCCAAACAGGCCCACGTCTTCCCAAGTTCAGGCAAAAGGTTGGTCCAAAAGTACAATTCAGGGCCGGCCCTGTGGTGGAGCAGGTAAGTGCCCACATTCCGCTTGGGCGGCCCGGGCCTCACTGTTTCACATTACGAGTGCATATCACATTAGTAGTGTTAGGAAATATAGATTTCATGGTATGGTGCGGGCAGAGATCACAAATAAGCAGCAATTGTGAGGATACGTTATCAATACGCACAAGAAAAGGAACCATAAGAATATTACAATCTATGGAAGTATCTGGTACACTTCCCAAAGGCAGAAGGAAGGAAAACTTGTGACCTGCCAAGGTGGAATTGGCAGAGTGCCACGAGATGACACCATCATTGTGCATCAGAACATTCCCTGGGCAACTTCAACTTGTGAGGGAGTCCAGGACTTTTTCTGGGTAAGGTCCACCCATTTTGCCATCTACCCAAGATATAAGAGATAAAACCCAGGATAATCTTACAGGAGTGACACCAGTGTCTAGAGAGAATGTAGGAGCCCTTTCGAAGTTCAAGGAGAAAGATAGAAACTGACAACAATTGCAGAAAAAGGAAAACTATCCTACCTAGACAGGGTGAGGAGTCAGACTGGTCTGAGATGGCTGTGAAACTCTGTGTGCACGGAGGTTGTCAGGACAACTTCGAATTTTGAGGTCGCTTATGACATCACGGTGAACATGTCCCCCAGGGTGGCCGCATGGTTACAGTCTGAGGATTGGCCTAGGCTAGGCTATTAAAGGGACAGATACCCAGAAACAGGTTTGGCAAACAGAAAGCAGGCACAGAAACTAGAAGAGATAAAACAGAGTCTGATGCAAGGGATAAGAAAGGAACCCTAGGCCACAAGTGAGAATAGAGGGACAGGCACGGAGAGGAGAACATTGTCATCTATTCAAGTCTATGGGGAGGTCATGCTGATTCAAGCTTGCAACTTCATTGGAAACAAGTGGCCGGACTTGGCGTTCATCACACCTACAGTGCCCTTGTGCCTTAAGCATAATGCAAAGTCAAGAAAGATGTCTTGAGGACATTGAAGAGAAGAATCGATGCCTCCTTTCCAAGGCCCATAGCATTCTTTGCAGGTCAGTCTCTTTTTCCGAAGCTCTGGTGTCACGTGGGCCCACTGGGCACATGGTAATGTGTCCCAAGAGATGTCTTGGAAGCCTTGAAGGAATGGAGCCCTGTCACGCTTGGGGTATGTCTCTTTGTTTGGAAGTGCTCTACAAGGGTGCTGAAAAGCACCCTCTTCCACAGGGCTTCGTTCCTTCGTGAAGGCTGCCCTCCCAGGCTAGTGTGCTCTGTTTGCCTCCATCGAAATTCTCTCCCCCTACCTCTTGCCGTAGAAGGATTATTGATTATGTGTTTTGACACCATATGTAAGGAAGTTGCACGAAAATTAGAACTTTACAGTTGTGTTTCAAGAAAAATAAACAGGCCAGGGTAGAGGATGTAGGGCAAACAAATGGCACACCCTATAAAAATTAAGTAAGCCCGTATCTGGACGGAATCTAGGGGAACGTTCAAGGATCAGGGGTCAAGTTCGAAACTTCCCAAATCCGGAAAAGAGACAGAAAAATATCTTTCCTGGAGAGTGGAATTCATCCGATTTGTCTAAGTTGTCTTGGAAACATTGTGTCCGTGAAGGGGGTTGCCAGGACCACCTCGAATTTGGAGTTTCTGATCTCAGGATGTCAAACCAACCCACATGACCACGTGTTCTCAGTGCTAAGTTTGACCTAGGCTAGGGTAGCCAAGAGTCCTACAAGTGACCGGTGCAAATTCAAGGACAACAACCAAGAGTCACGAAAGCACTCACACCTCACCCTAGAGAACATACAGCGATTAAAGAAATACAAACTAATCCCTTGGAATGAAGGAGAACGGACTGATAAGCATGTCTAAGGGAGATAGCTGAGAAAGACCATGACGAGTATACTATGGAAAAGAAAAAGAGGACCCAGAAAATGGAAGGTGAACAGAAATCACACCTGAATTATCCACAATGAAAGATGATGTCCGTCTTTAGACAGACTCTGCTGGAACGTTTGAAAGTCAGAGAAATTCACAAGCCAAAAAACGGCAGCGAAGGTCAAGCATGGGCTAACTGGGAAGGGTGAGTTATGAGACTGCTCCAAGCAGGCTCTGAAACCTGTATCCAGGAAGCATGCTGGACCTCAGAGACACAATTATGACAAATCCTCTGACATCACAATGGACCCGAAAAACAACCTAGCCTCATCTACACAGTGCTAGAGTTGGGCTCGCTAGTATATTTAACTCCCGTTGCACTCAACTGCACGTTGCCACTGAACATGTAAGTGGCCGGCCGGTGGTGCAGTGGTGAGGTCCGCACCTTCTGGGTCTGTGGCCCAGTATGGGCTGGGTGGAATCCTCGGTTTGGGCCTCCTCACCACTGCTTCAGTTGTTCTGGTGCAGGCGTCCGAGGTAGAGTAGAGGCAGATGGGAAGGGACGTTGGACAGGGCCAGACTTCCACAGCAAATACAGGAGCATTGCCAGCAGATGTGAGCACAGCAATGCACTTGTGCCAAAACAAAACCAATTAAAAGTTGCAAAGAATAGAAAAACTGAAGCTAAGGAAAAAAAAACAAAAAAACAGGAGCTTGCCATTACGAAGAATAGGATCTCTGTGAATAACCTTAGCAAAACAGGTGAATTCTATGTTAATTCAAAAACTAGCAAACCTTTGGGGAAAGAAACTCAAGAAGACACAAGAAAAAAAAAGATATCGAGGGATCTAGGAATGGAAGGATTAACACACTTGAAAGGTTCATACCGCAGTAAGGGATCTCTGGATTCCATGCAATCCCAGTCAAAGTTGCAGCAGTATTTGCCACAGAGAAGAAGAGAGAATCCTAAAGTTTCTAGCCAGCAACGCGAGACCCTGACGAGGCAAAGGAATCCTCAGGAAAACGAACAAAGCAGCACGTGTCACAATTTCTGATTTCAACATAGAGGACGAAGCGCTAGGTACCGAAACGGCACAGTCTGGGCCCCAAAACAGGCATGAAGACCCATGCAAAACAATTGAGAGCCCAGAGCCCAACTCAAACTTGCATGGACAGCCCATTTTGGACCAGGGAGCCAAGTGGAGACAGCGGAGAAAGGAGAGTCTCTACAATAAACGGTGCTGGGAAGCCTGCACAGCCACATGGAACAAAACGAGAGTACGCCATGATGTTACACCTGGCACACACACCACCTGAAGTGGATTAAAGCCTTGAATGGCAGACTTGAAACCGTGAACCTTGTAGGAGAAGACCTAGGCAGAGTGCTCTTTGCCATCTGTCTGAGCCGCCTATTTGGAAGAAGCATGTCTGACTGGGCAAGGGCAACAAAGGAAACAAGAAACAAACGGGACCACATCAAATGCACACACTTCTGCCCACTCAAGGAAACCATCAACTGAATACTAAGACACCACAACAATTGGGAGAGGATGTTTGCAAACCACACATCGGACAAGGGGTGAAAAGCCCAAAGATACAATCAACTCGCACGTCTCCACAAGAAAAAAAACAAGCCAATGAAAACCTGGTCAAAAGATGGAAGCAGAGATTTCTCCGAAGAAGACAGAAAGAGGGCCAGTAGGTGCATGAAAACTTGTTCACCATCATGAAGTCTCAGGAAAATGCAAATCCAAACTGCAAGGCCATGGCAGCTCACTGTGGTCAGCATGGCTAGAAGGAAGCAGACAGGAAATAACAAGTGTCAGAGAGGAGGTGGAGAGAAGGGAAGCCTCCTGCACTGCTGGTGGGAGTGTAACCCGGTGCAGCCACGATGCCAAAGGTGTGGAACTGCCTCAGAAGTTTAAGTATCCATGTCCCGTATGACCCAGCTATTAATCTGCCGCTTGCTTATCCAAAAAAGTCAGAAAGACTACCGCATAAAGACATGTGCATGGCTGTGTTCACCACAGTCTTACTCCTGATATCCAAGACTTGGAAAGCACCCTGGTGTCCAGCAAGGGATGATTGGAGAAGGAAGATGGGCTATAGCCACACAATGGTATACCACTCAGCCGGAACAAATGATGCAATCCAGCCATTTGTGACCACCAGAATGGCTGTGAGG
This sequence comes from Equus asinus, assembly GCF_041296235.1. Taxonomy (NCBI): domain Eukaryota; kingdom Metazoa; phylum Chordata; class Mammalia; order Perissodactyla; family Equidae; genus Equus; species Equus asinus. The sequence goes on along the minus strand of NC_091813.1, from coordinate 6,351,472 downwards.
GTTTTAGGGGAAGTGTAACAAGCCCCAGTGAGAAATTCAAATACCATAGAATCTCACTTACAAGGAGAAGAAAAAGCAAGCACTAACCAACAGGTGGCACTGAACATTTGTATGCGGGCTCCCAGAGGCAAAGAGGGGCGGTGACGGAGGGTGAAAGAGAAGATTAGGCACAAGTGTGTGGTGAGGGCCTGTGATTAGTCTTACACTGGTGAAGATGATGTAAGCTACACAGAAGTCTAAAGCAATGAGGACGTGAATCTGGAAGTTATAGTACGTTCTAATGCAGGGTCATGGCTATAAATTCACCTCAAATCAAAAATCCAAAAAGGGGTCCAGAATGATGTCATAAAGCTTTGGGGGCGGAAAGAGTTTACAGAAGGTGAACTTCCAAGGATGGAAAATCACCTCCAAATGCTTACAGATGCTACAGAAAGGCAGACCATTCCAAATAGGTGAAGAGGAATACTACGAAGAGAACATGATCAGTCCTAAACCCATGAACGAACGGAAAATGTTACCGTCCATGATGTTATTACTAATCACCTTCACGAATAATCCAAACAGGCCCACGTCTTCCCAAGTTCAGGCAAAAGGTTGGTCCAAAAGTACAATTCAGGGCCGGCCCTGTGGTGGAGCAGGTAAGTGCCCACATTCCGCTTGGGCGGCCCGGGCCTCACTGTTTCACATTACGAGTGCATATCACATTAGTAGTGTTAGGAAATATAGATTTCATGGTATGGTGCGGGCAGAGATCATAAATAAGCAGCAATTGTGAGGATACGTTATCAATACGCACAAGAAAAGGAACCATAAGAATATTACAATCTATGGAAGTATCTGGTACACTTCCCAAAGGCAGAAGGAAGGAAAACTTGTGACCTGCCAAGGTGGTATTGGCAGAGTGCCACGAGATGACACCATCATTGTGCATCAGAACATTCCCTGGGCAACTTCAACTTGTGAGGGAGTCCAGGACTTTTTCTGGGTAAGGTCCACCCATTTTGCCATCTACCCAAGATATAAGAGATAAAACCCAGGATAATCTTACAGGAGTGAAACCAGTGTCTAGAGAGAATGTAGGAGCCCTTTCGAAGTTCAAGGAGAAAGATAGAAACTGACAACAATTGCAGAAAAAGGAAAACTATCCTACCTAGACAGGGTGAGGAGTCAGACTGGTCTGAGATGGCTGTGAAACTCTGTGTGCACGGAGGTTGTCAGGACAACTTCGAATTTTGAGGTCGCTTATGACATCACGGTGAACATGTCCCCCAGGGTGGCCGCATGGTTACAGTCTGAGGATTGGCCTAGGCTAGGCTATTAAAGGGACAGATACCCAGAAACAGGTTTGGCAAACAGAAAGCAGGCACAGAAACTAGAAGAGATAAAACAGAGTCTGATGCAAGGGATAAGAAAGGAACCCTAGGCCACAAGTGAGAATAGAGGGACAGGCACGGAGAGGAGAACATTGTCATCTATTCAAGTCTATGGGGAGGTCATGCTGATTCAAGCTTGCAACTTCATTGGAAACAAGTGGCCGGACTTGGCGTTCATCACACCTACAGTGCCCTTGTGCCTTAAGCATAATGCAAAGTCAAGAAAGATGTCTTGAGGACATTGAAGAGAAGAATCGATGCCTCCTTTCCAAGGCCCATAGCATTCTTTGCAGGTCAGTCTCTTTTTCCGAAGCTCTGGTGTCACGTGGGCCCACTGGGCACATGGTAATGTGTCCCAAGAGATGTCTTGGAAGCCTTGAAGGAATGGAGCCCTGTCACGCTTGGGGTATGTCTCTTTGTTTGGAAGTGCTCTACAAGGGTGCTGAAAAGCACCCTCTTCCACAGGGCTTCGTTCCTTCGTGAAGGCTGCCCTCCCAGGCTAGTGTGCTCTGTTTGCCTCCATCGAAATTCTCTCCCCCTACCTCTTGCCGTAGAAGGATTATTGATTATGTGTTTTGACACCATATGTAAGGAAGTTGCACGAAAATTAGAACTTTACAGTTGTGTTTCAAGAAAAATAAACAGGCCAGGGTAGAGGATGTAGGGCAAACAAATGGCACACCCTATAAAAATTAAGTAAGCCCGTATCTGGACGGAATCTAGGGGAACGTTCAAGGATCAGGGGTCAAGTTCGAAACTTCCCAAATCCGGAAAAGAGACAGAAAAATATCTTTCCTGGAGAGTGGAATTCATCCGATTTGTCTAAGTTGTCTTGGAAACATTGTGTCCGTGAAGGGGGTTGCCAGGACCACCTCGAATTTGGAGTTTCTGATCTCAGGATGTCAAACCAACCCACATGACCACGTGTTCTCAGTGCTAAGTTTGACCTAGGCTAGGGTAGCCAAGAGTCCTACAAGTGACCGGTGCAAATTCAAGGACAACAACCAAGAGTCACGAAAGCACTCACACCTCACCCTAGAGAACATACAGCGATTAAAGAAATACAAACTAATCCCTTGGAATGAAGGAGAACGGACTGATAAGCATGTCTAAGGGAGATAGCTGAGAAAGACCATGACGAGTATACTATGGAAAAGAAAAAGAGGACCCAGAAAATGGAAGGTGAACAGAAATCACACCTGAATTATCCACAATGAAAGATGATGTCCGTCTTTAGACAGACTCTGCTGGAACGTTTGAAAGTCAGAGAAATTCACAAGCCAAAAAACGGCAGCGAAGGTCAAGCATGGGCTAACTGGGAAGGGTGAGTTATGAGACTGCTCCAAGCAGGCTCTGAAACCTGTATCCAGGAAGCATGCTGGACCTCAGAGACACAATTATGACAAATCCTCTGACATCACAATGGACCCGAAAAACAACCTAGCCTCATCTACACAGTGCTAGAGTTGGGCTCGCTAGTATATTTAACTCCCGTTGCACTCAACTGCACGTTGCCACTGAACATGTAAGTGGCCGGCCGGTGGTGCAGTGGTGAGGTCCGCACCTTCTGGGTCTGTGGCCCAGTATGGGCTGGGTGGAATCCTCGGTTTGGGCCTCCTCACCACTGCTTCAGTTGTTCTGGTGCAGGCGTCCGAGGTAGAGTAGAGGCAGATGGGAAGGGACGTTGGACAGGGCCAGACTTCCACAGCAAATACAGGAGCATTGCCAGCAGATGTGAGCACAGCAATGCACTTGTGCCAAAACAAAACCAATTAAACGTTGCAAAGAATAGAAAAACTGAAGCTAAGGAAAAAAAAACAAAAAAACAGGAGCTTGCCATTACGAAGAATAGGATCTCTGTGAATAACCTTAGCAAAACAGGTGAATTCTATGTTAATTCAAAAACTAGCAAACCTTTGGGGAAAGAAACTCAAGAAGACACAAGAAAAAAAAAGATATCGAGGGATCTAGGAATGGAAGGATTAACACACTTGAAAGGTTCATACCGCAGTAAGGGATCTCTGGATTCCATGCAATCCCAGTCAAAGTTGCAGCAGTATTTGCCACAGAGAAGAAGAGAGAATCCTAAAGTTTCTAGCCAGCAACGCGAGACCCTGACGAGGCAAAGGAATCCTCAGGAAAACGAACAAAGCAGCACGTGTCACAATTTCTGATTTCAACATAGAGGACGAAGCGCTAGGTACCGAAACGGCACAGTCTGGGCCCCAAAACAGGCATGAAGACCCATGCAAAACAATTGAGAGCCCAGAGCCCAACTCAAACTTGCATGGACAGCCCATTTTGGACCAGGGAGCCAAGTGGAGACAGCGGAGAAAGGAGAGTCTCTACAATAAACGGTGCTGGGAAGCCTGCACAGCCACATGGAACAAAACGAGAGTACGCCATGATGTTACACCTGGCACACACACCACCTGAAGTGGATTAAAGCCTTGAATGGCAGACTTGAAACCGTGAACCTTGTAGGAGAAGACCTAGGCAGAGTGCTCTTTGCCATCTGTCTGAGCCGCCTATTTGGAAGAAGCATGTCTGACTGGGCAAGGGCAACAAAGGAAACAAGAAACAAACGGGACCACATGAAATGCACACACTTCTGCCCACTCAAGGAAACCATCAACTGAATACTAAGACACCACAACAATTGGGAGAGGATGTTTGCAAACCACACATCGGACAAGGGGTGAAAAGCCCAAAGATACAATCAACTCGCACGTCTCCACAAGAAAAAAAACAAGCCAATGAAAACCTGGTCAAAAGATGGAAGCAGAGATTTCTCCGAAGAAGACAGAAAGAGGGCCAGTAGGTGCATGAAAACTTGTTCACCATCATGAAGTCTCAGGAAAATGCAAATCCAAACTGCAAGGCCATGGCAGCTCACTGTGGTCAGCATGGCTAGAAGGAAGCAGACAGGAAATAACAAGTGTCAGAGAGGAGGTGGAGAGAAGGGAAGCCTCCTGCACTGCTGGTGGGAGTGTAACCCGGTGCAGCCACGATGCCAAAGGTGTGGAACTGCCTCAGAAGTTTAAGTATCCATGTCCCGTATGACCCAGCTATTAATCTGCCGCTTGCTTATCCAAAAAAGTCAGAAAGACTACCGCATAAAGACATGTGCATGGCTGTGTTCACCACAGTCTTACTCCTGATATCCAAGACTTGGAAAGCACCCTGGTGTCCAGCAAGGGATGATTGGAGAAGGAAGATGGGCTATAGCCACACAATGGTATACCACTCAGCCGGAACAAATGATGCAATCCAGCCATTTGTGACCACCAGAATGGCTGTGAGGGTTTTAGGGGAAGTGTAACAAGCCCCAGTGAGAAATTCAAATACCATAGAATCTCACTTACAAGGAGAAGAAAAAGCAAGCACTAACCAACAGGTGGCACTGAACATTTGTTTGCGGGCTCCCAGAGGCAAAGAGGGGCGGTGACGGAGGGTGAAAGAGAAGATTAGGCACAAGTGTGTGGTGAGGGCCTGTGATTAGTCTTACACTGGTGAAGATGATGTAAGCTACACAGAAGTCTAAAGCAATGAGGACGTGAATCTGGAAGTTATAGTACGTTCTAATGCAGGGTCATGGCTATAAATTCACCTCAAATCAAAAATCCAAAAAGGGGTCCAGAATGATGTCATAAAGCTTTGGGGGCGGAAAGAGTTTACAGAAGGTGAACTTCCAAGGATGGAAAATCACCTCCAAATGCTTACAGATGCTACAGAAAGGCAGACCATTCCAAATAGGTGAAGAGGAATACTACCAAGAGAACATGATCAGTCCTAAACCCATGAACGAACGGAAAATGTTACCGTCCATGATGTTATTACTAATCACCTTCACGAATAATCCAAACAGGCCCACGTCTTCCCAAGTTCAGGCAAAAGGTTGGTCCAAAAGTACAATTCAGGGCCGGCCCTGTGGTGGAGCAGGTAAGTGCCCACATTCCGCTTGGGCGGCCCGGGCCTCACTGTTTCACATTACGAGTGCATATCACATTAGTAGTGTTAGGAAATATAGATTTCATGGTATGGTGCGGGCAGAGATCATAAATAAGCAGCAATTGTGAGGATACGTTATCAATACGCACAAGAAAAGGAACCATAAGAATATTACAATCTATGGAAGTATCTGGTACACTTCCCAAAGGCAGAAGGAAGGAAAACTTGTGACCTGCCAAGGTGGTATTGGCAGAGTGCCACGAGATGACACCATCATTGTGCATCAGAACATTCCCTGGGCAACTTCAACTTGTGAGGGAGTCCAGGACTTTTTCTGGGTAAGGTCCACCCATTTTGCCATCTACCCAAGATATAAGAGATAAAACCCAGGATAATCTTACAGGAGTGAAACCAGTGTCTAGAGAGAATGTAGGAGCCCTTTCGAAGTTCAAGGAGAAAGATAGAAACTGACAACAATTGCAGAAAAAGGAAAACTATCCTACCTAGACAGGGTGAGGAGTCAGACTGGTCTGAGATGGCTGTGAAACTCTGTGTGCACGGAGGTTGTCAGGACAACTTCGAATTTTGAGGTCGCTTATGACATCACGGTGAACATGTCCCCCAGGGTGGCCGCATGGTTACAGTCTGAGGATTGGCCTAGGCTAGGCTATTAAAGGGACAGACACCCAGAAACAGGTTTGGCAAACAGAAAGCAGGCACAGAAACTAGAAGAGATAAAACAGAGTCTGATGCAAGGGATAAGAAAGGAACCCTAGGCCACAAGTGAGAATAGAGGGACAGGCACGGAGAGGAGAACATTGTCATCTATTCAAGTCTATGGGGAGGTCATGCTGATTCAAGCTTGCAACTTCATTGGAAACAAGTGGCCGGACTTGGCGTTCATCACACCTACAGTGCCCTTGTGCCTTAAGCATAATGCAAAGTCAAGAAAGATGTCTTGAGGACATTGAAGAGAAGAATCGATGCCTCCTTTCCAAGGCCCATAGCATTCTTTGCAGGTCAGTCTCTTTTTCCGAAGCTCTGGTGTCACGTGGGCCCACTGGGCACATGGTAATGTGTCCCAAGAGATGTCTTGGAAGCCTTGAAGGAATGGAGCCCTGTCACGCTTGGGGTATGTCTCTTTGTTTGGAAGTGCTCTACAAGGGTGCTGAAAAGCACCCTCTTCCACAGGGCTTCGTTCCTTCGTGAAGGCTGCCCTCCCAGGCTAGTGTGCTCTGTTTGCCTCCATCGAAATTCTCTCCCCCTACCTCTTGCCGTAGAAGGATTATTGATTATGTGTTTTGACACCATATGTAAGGAAGTTGCACGAAAATTAGAACTTTACAGTTGTGTTTCAAGAAAAATAAACAGGCCAGGGTAGAGGATGTAGGGCAAACAAATGGCACACCCTATAAAAATTAAGTAAGCCCGTATCTGGACGGAATCTAGGGGAACGTTCAAGGATCAGGGGTCAAGTTCGAAACTTCCCAAATCCGGAAAAGAGACAGAAAAATATCTTTCCTGGAGAGTGGAATTCATCCGATTTGTCTAAGTTGTCTTGGAAACATTGTGTCCGTGAAGGGGGTTGCCAGGACCACCTCGAATTTGGAGTTTCTGATCTCAGGATGTCAAACCAACCCACATGACCACGTGTTCTCAGTGCTAAGTTTGACCTAGGCTAGGGTAGCCAAGAGTCCTACAAGTGACCGGTGCAAATTCAAGGACAACAACCAAGAGTCACGAAAGCACTCACACCTCACCCTAGAGAACATACAGCGATTAAAGAAATACAAACTAATCCCTTGGAATGAAGGAGAACGGACTGATAAGCATGTCTAAGGGAGATAGCTGAGAAAGACCATGACGAGTATACTATGGAAAAGAAAAAGAGGACCCAGAAAATGGAAGGTGAACAGAAATCACACCTGAATTATCCACAATGAAAGATGATGTCCGTCTTTAGACAGACTCTGCTGGAACGTTTGAAAGTCAGAGAAATTCACAAGCCAAAAAACGGCAGCGAAGGTCAAGCATGGGCTAACTGGGAAGGGTGAGTTATGAGACTGCTCCAAGCAGGCTCTGAAACCTGTATCCAGGAAGCATGCTGGACCTCAGAGACACAATTATGACAAATCCTCTGACATCACAATGGACCCGAAAAACAACCTAGCCTCATCTACACAGTGCTAGAGTTGGGCTCGCTAGTATATTTAACTCCCGTTGCACTCAACTGCACGTTGCCACTGAACATGTAAGTGGCCGGCCGGTGGTGCAGTGGTGAGGTCCGCACCTTCTGGGTCTGTGGCCCAGTATGGGCTGGGTGGAATCCTCGGTTTGGGCCTCCTCACCACTGCTTCAGTTGTTCTGGTGCAGGCGTCCGAGGTAGAGTAGAGGCAGATGGGAAGGGACGTTGGACAGGGCCAGACTTCCACAGCAAATACAGGAGCATTGCCAGCAGATGTGAGCACAGCAATGCACTTGTGCCAAAACAAAACCAATTAAAAGTTGCAAAGAATAGAAAAACTGAAGCTAAGGAAAAAAAAACAAAAAAACAGGAGCTTGCCATTACGAAGAATAGGATCTCTGTGAATAACCTTAGCAAAACAGGTGAATTCTATGTTAATTCAAAAACTAGCAAACCTTTGGGGAAAGAAACTCAAGAAGACACAAGAAAAAAAAAGATATCGAGGGATCTAGGAATGGAAGGATTAACACACTTGAAAGGTTCATACCGCAGTAAGGGATCTCTGGATTCCATGCAATCCCAGTCAAAGTTGCAGCAGTATTTGCCACAGAGAAGAAGAGAGAATCCTAAAGTTTCTAGCCAGCAACACGAGACCCTGACTAGGCAAAGGAATCCTCAGGAAAACGAACAAAGCAGCACGTGTCACAATTTCTGATTTCAACATAGAGGACGAAGCGCTAGGTACCGAAACGGCACAGTCTGGGCCCCAAAACAGGCATGAAGACCCATGCAAAACAATTGAGAGCCCAGAGCCCAACTCAAACTTGCATGGACAGCCCATTTTGGACCAGGGAGCCAAGTGGAGACAGCGGAGAAAGGAGAGTCTCTACAATAAACGGTGCTGGGAAGCCTGCACAGCCACATGGAACACAACGAGAGTACACCATGATGTTACACCTGGCACACACACCACCTGAAGTGGATTAAAGCCTTGAATGGCAGACTTGAAACCGTGAACCTTGTAGGAGAAGACCTAGGCAGAGTGCTCTTTGCCATCTGTCTGAGCCGCCTATTTGGAAGAAGCATGTCTGACTGGGCAAGGGCAACAAAGGAAACAAGAAACAAACGGGACCACATCAAATGCACACACTTCTGCCCACTCAAGGAAACCATCAACTGAATACTAAGACACCACAACAATTGGGAGAGGATGTTTTCAAACCACACATCGGACAAGGGGTGAAAAGCCCAAAGATACAATCAACTCGCACGTCTCCACAAGAAAAAAAACAAGCCAATGAAAACCTGGTCAAAAGATGGAAGCAGAGATTTCTCCGAAGAAGACAGAAAGAGGGCCAGTAGGTGCATGAAAACTTGTTCACCATCATGAAGTCTCAGGAAAATGCAAATCCAAACTGCAAGGCCATGGCAGCTCACTGTGGTCAGCATGGCTAGAAGGAAGCAGACAGGAAATAACAAGTGTCAGAGAGGAGGTGGAGAGAAGGGAAGCCTCCTGCACTGCTGGTGGGAGTGTAACCCGGTGCAGCCACGATGCCAAAGGTGTGGAACTGCCTCAGAAGTTTAAGTATCCATGTCCCGTATGACCCAGCTATTAATCTGCCGCTTGCTTATCCAAAAAAGTCAGAAAGACTACCGCATAAAGACATGTGCATGGCTGTGTTCACCACAGTCTTACTCCTGATATCCAAGACTTGGAAAGCACCCTGGTGTCCAGCAAGGGATGATTGGAGAAGGAAGATGGGCTATAGCCACACAATGGTATACCACTCAGCCGGAACAAATGATGCAATCCAGCCGTTTGTGACCACCAGAATGGCTGTGAGGGTTTTAGGGGAAGTGTAACAAGCCCCAGTGAGAAATTCAAATACCATAGAATCTCACTTACAAGGAGAAGAAAAAGCAAGCACTAACCAACAGGTGGCACTGAACATTTGTATGCGGGCTCCCAGAGGCAAAGAGGGGCGGTGACGGAGGGTGAAAGAGAAGATTAGGCACAAGTGTGTGGTGAGGGCCTGTGATTAGTCTTACACTGGTGAAGATGATGTAAGCTACACAGAAGTCTAAAGCAATGAGGATGTGAATCTGGAAGTTATAGTACGTTCTAATGCAGGGTCATGGCTATAAATTCACCTCAAATCAAAAATCCAAAAAGGGGTCCAGAATGATGTCATAAAGCTTTGGGGGCGGAAAGAGTTTACAGAAGGTGAACTTCCAAGGATGGAAAATCACCTCCAAATGCTTACAGATGCTACAGAAAGGCAGACCATTCCAAATAGGTGAAGAGGAATACTACGAAGAGAACATGATCAGTCCTAAACCCATGAACGAACGGAAAATGTTACCGTCCATGATGTTATTACTAATCACCTTCACGAATAATCCAAACAGGCCCACGTCTTCCCAAGTTCAGGCAAAAGGTTGGTCCAAAAGTACAATTCAGGGCCGGCCCTGTGGTGGAGCAGGTAAGTGCCCACATTCCGCTTGGGCGGCCCGGGCCTCACTGTTTCACATTACGAGTGCATATCACATTAGTAGTGTTAGGAAATATAGATTTCATGGTATGGTGCGGGCAGAGATCATAAATAAGCAGCAATTGTGAGGATACGTTATCAATACGCACAAGAAAAGGAACCATAAGTATATTACAATCTATGGAAGTATCTGGTACACTTCCCAAAGGCAGAAGGAAGGAAAACTTGTGACCTGCCAAGGTGGAATTGGCAGAGTGCCACGAGATGACACCATCATTGTGCATCAGAACATTCCCTGGGCAACTTCAACTTGTGAGGGAGTCCAGGACTTTTTCTGGGTAAGGTCCACCCATTTTGCCATCTACCCAAGATATAAGAGATAAAACCCAGGATAATCTTACAGGAGTGAAACCAGTGTCTAGAGAGAATGTAGGAGCCCTTTCGAAGTTCAAGGAGAAAGATAGAAACTGACAACAATTGCAGAAAAAGGAAAACTATCCTACCTAGACAGGGTGAGGAGTCAGACTGGTCTGAGATGGCTGTGAAACTCTGTGTGCACGGAGGTTGTCAGGACAACTTCGAATTTTGAGGTCGCTTATGACATCACGGTGAACATGTCCCCCAGGGTGGCCGCATGGTTACAGTCTGAGGATTGGCCTAGGCTAGGCTATTAAAGGGACAGACACCCAGAAACAGGTTTGGCAAACAGAAAGCAGGCACAGAAACTAGAAGAGATAAAACAGAGTCTGATGCAAGGGATAAGAAAGGAACCCTAGGCCACAAGTGAGAATAGAGGGACAGGCACGGAGAGGAGAACATTGTCATCTATTCAAGTCTATGGGGAGGTCATGCTGATTCAAGCTTGCAACTTCATTGGAAACAAGTGGCCGGACTTGGCGTTCATCACACCTACAGTGCCCTTGTGCCTTAAGCATAATGCAAAGTCAAGAAAGATGTCTTGAGGACATTGAAGAGAAGAATCGATGCCTCCTTTCCAAGGCCCATAGCATTCTTTGCAGGTCAGTCTCTTTTTCCGAAGCTCTGGTGTCACGTGGGCCCACTGGGCACATGGTAATGTGTCCCAAGAGATGTCTTGGAAGCCTTGAAGGAATGGAGCCCTGTCACGCTTGGGGTATGTCTCTTTGTTTGGAAGTGCTCTACAAGGGTGCTGAAAAGCACCCTCTTCCACAGGGCTTCGTTCCTTCGTGAAGGCTGCCCTCCCAGGCTAGTGTGCTCTGTTTGCCTCCATCGAAATTCTCTCCCCCTACCTCTTGCCGTAGAAGGATTATTGATTATGTGTTTTGACACCATATGTAAGGAAGTTGCACGAAAATTAGAACTTTACAGTTGTGTTTCAAGAAAAATAAACAGGCCAGGGTAGAGGATGTAGGGCAAACAAATGGCACACCCTATAAAAATTAAGTAAGCCCGTATCTGGACGGAATCTAGGGGAACGTTCAAGGATCAGGGGTCAAGTTCGAAACTTCCCAAATCCGGAAAAGAGACAGAAAAATATCTTTCCTGGAGAGTGGAATTCATCCGATTTGTCTAAGTTGTCTTGGAAACATTGTGTCCGTGAAGGGGGTTGCCAGGACCACCTCGAATTTGGAGTTTCTGATCTCAGGATGTCAAACCAACCCACATGACCACGTGTTCTCAGTGCTAAGTTTGACCTAGGCTAGGGTAGCCAAGAGTCCTACAAGTGACCGGTGCAAATTCAAGGACAACAACCAAGAGTCACGAAAGCACTCACACCTCACCCTAGAGAACATACAGCGATTAAAGAAATACAAACTAATCCCTTGGAATGAAGGAGAACGGACTGATAAGCATGTCTAAGGGAGATAGCTGAGAAAGACCATGACGAGTATACTATGGAAAAGAAAAAGAGGACCCAGAAAATGGAAGGTGAACAGAAATCACACCTGAATTATCCACAATGAAAGATGATGTCCGTCTTTAGACAGACTCTGCTGGAACGTTTGAAAGTCAGAGAAATTCACAAGCCAAAAAACGGCAGCGAAGGTCAAGCATGGGCTAACTGGGAAGGGTGAGTTATGAGACTGCTCCAAGCAGGCTCTGAAACCTGTATCCAGGAAGCATGCTGGACCTCAGAGACACAATTATGACAAATCCTCTGACATCACAATGGACCCGAAAAACAACCTAGCCTCATCTACACAGTGCTAGAGTTGGGCTCGCTAGTATATTTAACTCCCGTTGCACTCAACTGCACGTTGCCACTGAACATGTAAGTGGCCGGCCGGTGGTGCAGTGGTGAGGTCCGCACCTTCTGGGTCTGTGGCCCAGTATGGGCTGGGTGGAATCCTCGGTTTGGGCCTCCTCACCACTGCTTCAGTTGTTCTGGTGCAGGCGTCCGAGGTAGAGTAGAGGCAGATGGGAAGGGACGTTGGACAGGGCCAGACTTCCACAGCAAATACAGGAGCATTGCCAGCAGATGTGAGCACAGCAATGCACTTGTGCCAAAACAAAACCAATTAAAAGTTGCAAAGAATAGAAAAACTGAAGCTAAGGAAAAAAAAACAAAAAAACAGGAGCTTGCCATTACGAAGAATAGGATCTCTGTGAATAACCTTAGCAAAACAGGTGAATTCTATGTTAATTCAAAAACTAGCAAACCTTTGGGGAAAGAAACTCAAGAAGACACAAGAAAAAAAAAGATATCGAGGGATCTAGGAATGGAAGGATTAACACACTTGAAAGGTTCATACCGCAGTAAGGGATCTCTGGATTCCATGCAATCCCAGTCAAAGTTGCAGCAGTATTTGCCACAGAGAAGAAGAGAGAATCCTAAAGTTTCTAGCCAGCAACACGAGACCCTGACTAGGCAAAGGAATCCTCAGGAAAACGAACAAAGCAGCACGTGTCACAATTTCTGATTTCAACATAGAGGACGAAGCGCTAGGTACCGAAACGGCACAGTCTGGGCCCCAAAACAGGCATGAAGACCCATGCAAAACAATTGAGAGCCCAGAGCCCAACTCAAACTTGCATGGACAGCCCATTTTGGACCAGGGAGCCAAGTGGAGACAGCGGAGAAAGGAGAGTCTCTACAATAAACGGTGCTGGGAAGCCTGCACAGCCACATGGAACACAACGAGAGTACACCATGATGTTACACCTGGCACACACACCACCTGAAGTGGATTAAAGCCTTGAATGGCAGACTTGAAACCGTGAACCTTGTAGGAGAAGACCTAGGCAGAGTGCTCTTTGCCATCTGTCTGAGCCGCCTATTTGGAAGAAGCATGTCTGACTGGGCAAGGGCAACAAAGGAAACAAGAAACAAACGGGACCACATCAAATGCACACACTTCTGCCCACTCAAGGAAACCATCAACTGAATACTAAGACACCACAACAATTGGGAGAGGATGTTTTCAAACCACACATCGGACAAGGGGTGAAAAGCCCAAAGATACAATCAACTCGCACGTCTCCACAAGAAAAAAAACAAGCCAATGAAAACCTGGTCAAAAGATGGAAGCAGAGATTTCTCCGAAGAAGACAGAAAGAGGGCCAGTAGGTGCATGAAAACTTGTTCACCATCATGAAGTCTCAGGAAAATGCAAATCCAAACTGCAAGGCCATGGCAGCTCACTGTGGTCAGCATGGCTAGAAGGAAGCAGACAGGAAATAACAAGTGTCAGAGAGGAGGTGGAGAGAAGGGAAGCCTCCTGCACTGCTGGTGGGAGTGTAACCCGGTGCAGCCACGATGCCAAAGGTGTGGAACTGCCTCAGAAGTTTAAGTATCCATGTCCCGTATGACCCAGCTATTAATCTGCCGCTTGCTTATCCAAAAAAGTCAGAAAGACTACCGCATAAAGACATGTGCATGGCTGTGTTCACCACAGTCTTACTCCTGATATCCAAGACTTGGAAAGCACCCTGGTGTCCAGCAAGGGATGATTGGAGAAGGAAGATGGGCTATAGCCACACAATGGTATACCACTCAGCCGGAACAAATGATGCAATCCAGCCGTTTGTGACCACCAGAATGGCTGTGAGGGTTTTAGGGGAAGTGTAACAAGCCCCAGTGAGAAATTCAAATACCATAGAATCTCACTTACAAGGAGAAGAAAAAGCAAGCACTAACCAACAGGTGGCACTGAACATTTGTATGCGGGCTCCCAGAGGCAAAGAGGGGCGGTGACGGAGGGTGAAAGAGAAGATTAGGCACAAGTGTGTGGTGAGGGCCTGTGATTAGTCTTACACTGGTGAAGATGATGTAAGCTACACAGAAGTCTAAAGCAATGAGGATGTGAATCTGGAAGTTATAGTACGTTCTAATGCAGGGTCATGGCTATAAATTCACCTCAAATCAAAAATCCAAAAAGGGGTCCAGAATGATGTCATAAAGCTTTGGGGGCGGAAAGAGTTTACAGAAGGTGAACTTCCAAGGATGGAAAATCACCTCCAAATGCTTACAGATGCTACAGAAAGGCAGACCATTCCAAATAGGTGAAGAGGAATACTACGAAGAGAACATGATCAGTCCTAAACCCATGAACGAACGGAAAATGTTACCGTCCATGATGTTATTACTAATCACCTTCACGAATAATCCAAACAGGCCCACGTCTTCCCAAGTTCAGGCAAAAGGTTGGTCCAAAAGTACAATTCAGGGCCGGCCCTGTGGTGGAGCAGGTAAGTGCCCACATTCCGCTTGGGCGGCCCGGGCCTCACTGTTTCACATTACGAGTGCATATCACATTAGTAGTGTTAGGAAATATAGATTTCATGGTATGGTGCGGGCAGAGATCATAAATAAGCAGCAATTGTGAGGATACGTTATCAATACGCACAAGAAAAGGAACCATAAGTATATTACAATCTATGGAAGTATCTGGTACACTTCCCAAAGGCAGAAGGAAGGAAAACTTGTGACCTGCCAAGGTGGAATTGGCAGAGTGCCACGAGATGACACCATCATTGTGCATCAGAACATTCCCTGGGCAACTTCAACTTGTGAGGGAGTCCAGGACTTTTTCTGGGTAAGGTCCACCCATTTTGCCATCTACCCAAGATATAAGAGATAAAACCCAGGATAATCTTACAGGAGTGAAACCAGTGTCTAGAGAGAATGTAGGAGCCCTTTCGAAGTTCAAGGAGAAAGATAGAAACTGACAACAATTGCAGAAAAAGGAAAACTATCCTACCTAGACAGGGTGAGGAGTCAGACTGGTCTGAGATGGCTGTGAAACTCTGTGTGCACGGAGGTTGTCAGGACAACTTCGAATTTTGAGGTCGCTTATGACATCACGGTGAACATGTCCCCCAGGGTGGCCGCATGGTTACAGTCTGAGGATTGGCCTAGGCTAGGCTATTAAAGGGACAGATACCCAGAAACAGGTTTGGCAAACAGAAAGCAGGCACAGAAACTAGAAGAGATAAAACAGAGTCTGATGCAAGGGATAAGAAAGGAACCCTAGGCCACAAGTGAGAATAGAGGGACAGGCACGGAGAGGAGAACATTGTCATCTATTCAAGTCTATGGGGAGGTCATGCTGATTCAAGCTTGCAACTTCATTGGAAACAAGTGGCCGGACTTGGCGTTCATCACACCTACAGTGCCCTTGTGCCTTAAGCATAATGCAAAGTCAAGAAAGATGTCTTGAGGACATTGAAGAGAAGAATCGATGCCTCCTTTCCAAGGCCCATAGCATTCTTTGCAGGTCAGTCTCTTTTTCCGAAGCTCTGGTGTCACGTGGGCCCACTGGGCACATGGTAATGTGTCCCAAGAGATGTCTTGGAAGCCTTGAAGGAATGGAGCCCTGTCACGCTTGGGGTATGTCTCTTTGTTTGGAAGTGCTCTACAAGGGTGCTGAAAAGCACCCTCTTCCACAGGGCTTCGTTCCTTCGTGAAGGCTGCCCTCCCAGGCTAGTGTGCTCTGTTTGCCTCCATCGAAATTCTCTCCCCCTACCTCTTGCCGTAGAAGGATTATTGATTATGTGTTTTGACACCATATGTAAGGAAGTTGCACGAAAATTAGAACTTTACAGTTGTGTTTCAAGAAAAATAAACAGGCCAGGGTAGAGGATGTAGGGCAAACAAATGGCACACCCTATAAAAATTAAGTAAGCCCGTATCTGGACGGAATCTAGGGGAACGTTCAAGGATCAGGGGTCAAGTTCGAAACTTCCCAAATCCGGAAAAGAGACAGAAAAATATCTTTCCTGGAGAGTGGAATTCATCCGATTTGTCTAAGTTGTCTTGGAAACATTGTGTCCGTGAAGGGGGTTGCCAGGACCACCTCGAATTTGGAGTTTCTGATCTCAGGATGTCAAACCAACCCACATGACCACGTGTTCTCAGTGCTAAGTTTGACCTAGGCTAGGGTAGCCAAGAGTCCTACAAGTGACCGGTGCAAATTCAAGGACAACAACCAAGAGTCACGAAAGCACTCACACCTCACCCTAGAGAACATACAGCGATTAAAGAAATACAAACTAATCCCTTGGAATGAAGGAGAACGGACTGATAAGCATGTCTAAGGGAGATAGCTGAGAAAGACCATGACGAGTATACTATGGAAAAGAAAAAGAGGACCCAGAAAATGGAAGGTGAACAGAAATCACACCTGAATTATCCACAATGAAAGATGATGTCCGTCTTTAGACAGACTCTGCTGGAACGTTTGAAAGTCAGAGAAATTCACAAGCCAAAAAACGGCAGCGAAGGTCAAGCATGGGCTAACTGGGAAGGGTGAGTTATGAGACTGCTCCAAGCAGGCTCTGAAACCTGTATCCAGGAAGCATGCTGGACCTCAGAGACACAATTATGACAAATCCTCTGACATCACAATGGACCCGAAAAACAACCTAGCCTCATCTACACAGTGCTAGAGTTGGGCTCACTAGTATATTTAACTCCCGTTGCACTCAACTGCACGTTGCCACTGAACATGTAAGTGGCCGGCCGGTGGTGCAGTGGTGAGGTCCGCACCTTCTGGGTCTGTGGCCCAGTATGGGCTGGGTGGAATCCTCGGTTTGGGCCTCCTCACCACTGCTTCAGTTGTTCTGGTGCAGGCGTCCGAGGTAGAGTAGAGGCAGATGGGAAGGGACGTTGGACAGGGCCAGACTTCCACAGCAAATACAGGAGCATTGCCAGCAGATGTGAGCACAGCAATGCACTTGTGCCAAAACAAAACCAATTAAAAGTTGCAAAGAATAGAAAAACTGAAGCTAAGGAAAAAAAAACAAAAAAACAGGAGCTTGCCATTACGAAGAATAGGATCTCTGTGAATAACCTTAGCAAAACAGGTGAATTCTATGTTAATTCAAAAACTAGCAAACCTTTGGGGAAAGAAACTCAAGAAGACACAAGAAAAAAAAAGATATCGAGGGATCTAGGAATGGAAGGATTAACACACTTGAAAGGTTCATACCGCAGTAAGGGATCTCTGGATTCCATGCAATCCCAGTCAAAGTTGCAGCAGTATTTGCCACAGAGAAGAAGAGAGAATCCTAAAGTTTCTAGCCAGCAACACGAGACCCTGACTAGGCAAAGGAATCCTCAGGAAAACGAACAAAGCAGCACGTGTCACAATTTCTGATTTCAACATAGAGGACGAAGCGCTAGGTACCGAAACGGCACAGTCTGGGCCCCAAAACAGGCATGAAGACCCATGCAAAACAATTGAGAGCCCAGAGCCCAACTCAAACTTACATGGACAGCCCATTTTGGACCAGGGAGCCAAGTGGAGACAGCGGAGAAAGGAGAGTCTCTACAATAAACGGTGCTGGGAAGCCTGCACAGCCACATGGAACACAACGAGAGTACACCATGATGTTACACCTGGCACACACACCACCTGAAATGGATTAAAGCCTTGAATGGCAGACTTGAAACCGTGAACCTTGTAGGAGAAGACCTAGGCAGAGTGCTCTTTGCCATCTGTCTGAGCCGCCTATTTGGAAGAAGCATGTCTGACTGGGCAAGGGCAACAAAGGAAACAAGAAACAAACGGGACCACATCAAATGCACACACTTCTGCCCACTCAAGGAAAATATCAACTGAATACTAAGACACCACAACAATTGGGAGAGGATGTTTGCAAACCACACATCGGACAAGGGGTGAAAAGCCCAAAGATACAATCAACTCGCACGTCTCCACAAGAAAAAAAACAAGCCAATGAAAACCTGGTCAAAAGATGGAAGCAGAGATTTCTCCGAAGAAGACAGAAAGAGGGCCAGTAGGTGCATGAAAACTTGTTCACCATCATGAAGTCTCAGGAAAATGCAAATCCAAACTGCAAGGCCATGGCAGCTCACTGTGGTCAGCATGGCTAGAAGGAAGCAGACAGGAAATAACAAGTGTCAGAGAGGAGGTGGAGAGAAGGGAAGCCTCCTGCACTGCTGGTGGGAGTGTAACCCGGTGCAGCCACGATGCCAAAGGTGTGGAACTGCCTCAGAAGTTTAAGTATCCATGTCCCGTATGACCCAGCTATTAATCTGCCGCTTGCTTATCCAAAAAAGTCAGAAAGACTACCGCATAAAGACATGTGCATGGCTGTGTTCACCACAGTCTTACTCCTGATATCCAAGACTTGGAAAGCACCCTGGTGTCCAGCAAGGGATGATTGGAGAAGGAAGATGGGCTATAGCCACACAATGGTATACCACTCAGCCGGAACAAATGATGCAATCCAGCCGTTTGTGACCACCAGAATGGCTGTGAGGGTTTTAGGGGAAGTGTAACAAGCCCCAGTGAGAAATTCAAATACCATAGAATCTCACTTACAAGGAGAAGAAAAAGCAAGCACTAACCAACAGGTGGCACTGAACATTTGTATGCGGGCTCCCAGAGGCAAAGAGGGGCGGTGACGGAGGGTGAAAGAGAAGATTAGGCACAAGTGTGTGGTGAGGGCCTGTGATTAGTCTTACACTGGTGAAGATGATGTAAGCTACACAGAAGTCTAAAGCAATGAGGACGTGAATCTGGAAGTTATAGTACGTTCTAATGCAGGGTCATGGCTATAAATTCACCTCAAATCAAAAATCCAAAAAGGGGTCCAGAATGATGTCATAAAGCTTTGGGGGCGGAAAGAGTTTACAGAAGGTGAACTTCCAAGGATGGAAAATCACCTCCAAATGCTTACAGATGCTACAGAAAGGCAGACCATTCCAAATAGGTGAAGAGGAATACTACCAAGAGAACATGATCAGTCCTAAACCCATGAACGAACGGAAAATGTTACCGTCCATGATGTTATTACTAATCACCTTCACGAATAATCCAAACAGGCCCACGTCTTCCCAAGTTCAGGCAAAAGGTTGGTCCAAAAGTACAATTCAGGGCCGGCCCTGTGGTGGAGCAGGTAAGTGCCCACATTCCGCTTGGGCGGCCCGGGCCTCACTGTTTCACATTACGAGTGCATATCACATTAGTAGTGTTAGGAAATATAGATTTCATGGTATGGTGCGGGCAGAGATCACAAATAAGCAGCAATTGTGAGGATACGTTATCAATACGCACAAGAAAAGGAACCATAAGAATATTACAATCTATGGAAGTATCTGGTACACTTCCCAAAGGCAGAAGGAAGGAAAACTTGTGACCTGCCAAGGTGGAATTGGCAGAGTGCCACGAGATGACACCATCATTGTGCATCAGAACATTCCCTGGGCAACTTCAACTTGTGAGGGAGTCCAGGACTTTTTCTGGGTAAGGTCCACCCATTTTGCCATCTACCCAAGATATAAGAGATAAAACCCAGGATAATCTTACAGGAGTGACACCAGTGTCTAGAGAGAATGTAGGAGCCCTTTCGAAGTTCAAGGAGAAAGATAGAAACTGACAACAATTGCAGAAAAAGGAAAACTATCCTACCTAGACAGGGTGAGGAGTCAGACTGGTCTGAGATGGCTGTGAAACTCTGTGTGCACGGAGGTTGTCAGGACAACTTCGAATTTTGAGGTCGCTTATGACATCACGGTGAACATGTCCCCCAGGGTGGCCGCATGGTTACAGTCTGAGGATTGGCCTAGGCTAGGCTATTAAAGGGACAGATACCCAGAAACAGGTTTGGCAAACAGAAAGCAGGCACAGAAACTAGAAGAGATAAAACAGAGTCTGATGCAAGGGATAAGAAAGGAACCCTAGGCCACAAGTGAGAATAGAGGGACAGGCACGGAGAGGAGAACATTGTCATCTATTCAAGTCTATGGGGAGGTCATGCTGATTCAAGCTTGCAACTTCATTGGAAACAAGTGGCCGGACTTGGCGTTCATCACACCTACAGTGCCCTTGTGCCTTAAGCATAATGCAAAGTCAAGAAAGATGTCTTGAGGACATTGAAGAGAAGAATCGATGCCTCCTTTCCAAGGCCCATAGCATTCTTTGCAGGTCAGTCTCTTTTTCCGAAGCTCTGGTGTCACGTGGGCCCACTGGGCACATGGTAATGTGTCCCAAGAGATGTCTTGGAAGCCTTGAAGGAATGGAGCCCTGTCACGCTTGGGGTATGTCTCTTTGTTTGGAAGTGCTCTACAAGGGTGCTGAAAAGCACCCTCTTCCACAGGGCTTCGTTCCTTCGTGAAGGCTGCCCTCCCAGGCTAGTGTGCTCTGTTTGCCTCCATCGAAATTCTCTCCCCCTACCTCTTGCCGTAGAAGGATTATTGATTATGTGTTTTGACACCATATGTAAGGAAGTTGCACGAAAATTAGAACTTTACAGTTGTGTTTCAAGAAAAATAAACAGGCCAGGGTAGAGGATGTAGGGCAAACAAATGGCACACCCTATAAAAATTAAGTAAGCCCGTATCTGGACGGAATCTAGGGGAACGTTCAAGGATCAGGGGTCAAGTTCGAAACTTCCCAAATCCGGAAAAGAGACAGAAAAATATCTTTCCTGGAGAGTGGAATTCATCCGATTTGTCTAAGTTGTCTTGGAAACATTGTGTCCGTGAAGGGGGTTGCCAGGACCACCTCGAATTTGGAGTTTCTGATCTCAGGATGTCAAACCAACCCACATGACCACGTGTTCTCAGTGCTTAGTTTGACCTAGGCTAGGGTAGCCAAGAGTCCTACAAGTGACCGGTGCAAATTCAAGGACAACAACCAAGAGTCACGAAAGCACTCACACCTCACCCTAGAGAACATACAGCGATTAAAGAAATACAAACTAATCCCTTGGAATGAAGGAGAACGGACTGATAAGCATGTCTAAGGGAGATAGCTGAGAAAGACCATGACGAGTATACTATGGAAAAGAAAAAGAGGACCCAGAAAATGGAAGGTGAACAGAAATCACACCTGAATTATCCACAATGAAAGATGATGTCCGTCTTTAGACAGACTCTGCTGGAACGTTTGAAAGTCAGAGAAATTCACAAGCCAAAAAACGGCAGCGAAGGTCAAGCATGGGCTAACTGGGAAGGGTGAGTTATGAGACTGCTCCAAGCAGGCTCTGAAACCTGTATCCAGGAAGCATGCTGGACCTCAGAGACACAATTATGACAAATCCTCTGACATCACAATGGACCCGAAAAACAACCTAGCCTCATCTACACAGTGCTAGAGTTGGGCTCACTAGTATATTTAACTCCCGTTGCACTCAACTGCACGTTGCCACTGAACATGTAAGTGGCCGGCCGGTGGTGCAGTGGTGAGGTCCGCACCTTCTGGGTCTGTGGCCCAGTATGGGCTGGGTGGAATCCTCGGTTTGGGCCTCCTCACCACTGCTTCAGTTGTTCTGGTGCAGGCGTCCGAGGTAGAGTAGAGGCAGATGGGAAGGGACGTTGGACAGGGCCAGACTTCCACAGCAAATACAGGAGCATTGCCAGCAGATGTGAGCACAGCAATGCACTTGTGCCAAAACAAAACCAATTAAAAGTTGCAAAGAATAGAAAAACTGAAGCTAAGGAAAAAAAAACAAAAAAACAGGAGCTTGCCATTACGAAGAATAGGATCTCTGTGAATAACCTTAGCAAAACAGGTGAATTCTATGTTAATTCAAAAACTAGCAAACCTTTGGGGAAAGAAACTCAAGAAGACACAAGAAAAAAAAAGATATCGAGGGATCTAGGAATGGAAGGATTAACACACTTGAAAGGTTCATACCGCAGTAAGGGATCTCTGGATTCCATGCAATCCCAGTCAAAGTTGCAGCAGTATTTGCCACAGAGAAGAAGAGAGAATCCTAAAGTTTCTAGCCAGCAACACGAGACCCTGACTAGGCAAAGGAATCCTCAGGAAAACGAACAAAGCAGCACGTGTCACAATTTCTGATTTCAACATAGAGGACGAAGCGCTAGGTACCGAAACGGCACAGTCTGGGCCCCAAAACAGGCATGAAGACCCATGCAAAACAATTGAGAGCCCAGAGCCCAACTCAAACTTGCATGGACAGCCCATTTTGGACCAGGGAGCCAAGTGGAGACAGCGGAGAAAGGAGAGTCTCTACAATAAACGGTGCTGGGAAGCCTGCACAGCCACATGGAACACAACGAGAGTACACCATGATGTTACACCTGGCACACACACCACCTGAAGTGGATTAAAGCCTTGAATGGCAGACTTGAAACCGTGAACCTTGTAGGAGAAGACCTAGGCAGAGTGCTCTTTGCCATCTGTCTGAGCCGCCTATTTGGAAGAAGCATGTCTGACTGGGCAAGGGCAACAAAGGAAACAAGAAACAAACGGGACCACATCAAATGCACACACTTCTGCCCACTCAAGGAAACCATCAACTGAATACTAAGACACCACAACAATTGGGAGAGGATGTTTTCAAACCACACATCGGACAAGGGGTGAAAAGCCCAAAGATACAATCAACTCGCACGTCTCCACAAGAAAAAAAACAAGCCAATGAAAACCTGGTCAAAAGATGGAAGCAGAGATTTCTCCGAAGAAGACAGAAAGAGGGCCAGTAGGTGCATGAAAACTTGTTCACCATCATTAAGTCTCAGGAAAATGCAAATCCAAACTGCAAGGCCATGGCAGCTCACTGTGGTCAGCATGGCTAGAAGGAAGCAGACAGGAAATAACAAGTGTCAGAGAGGAGGTGGAGAGAAGGGAAGCCTCCTGCACTGCTGGTGGGAGTGTAACCCGGTGCAGCCACGATGCCAAAGGTGTGGAACTGCCTCAGAAGTTTAAGTATCCATGTCCCGTATGACCCAGCTATTAATCTGCCGCTTGTTTATCCAAAAAAGTCAGAAAGACTACAGCATAAAGACATGTGCATGGCTGTGTTCACCACAGTCTTACTCCTGATATCCAAGACTTGGAAAGCACCCTGGTGTCCAGCAAGGGATGATTGGAGAAGGAAGATGGGCTATAGCCACACAATGGTATACCACTCAGCCGGAACAAATGATGCAATCCAGCCATTTGTGACCACCAGAATGGCTGTGAGGGTTTTAGGGGAAGTGTAACAAGCCCCAGTGAGAAATTCAAATACCATAGAATCTCACTTACAAGGCGAAGAAAAAGCAAGCACTAACCAACAGGTGGCACTGAACATTTGTATGCGGGCTCCCAGAGGCAAAGAGGGGCGGTGACGGAGGGTGAAAGAGAAGATTAGGCACAAGTGTGTGGTGAGGGCCTGTGATTAGTCTTACACTGGTGAAGATGATGTAAGCTACACAGAAGTCTAAAGCAATGAGGACGTGAATCTGGAAGTTATAGTACGTTCTAATGCAGGGTCATGGCTATAAATTCACCTCAAATCAAAAATCCAAAAAGGGGTCCAGAATGATGTCATAAAGCTTTGGGGGCGGAAAGAGTTTACAGAAGGTGAACTTCCAAGGATGGAAAATCACCTCCAAATGCTTACAGATGCTACAGAAAGGCAGACCATTCCAAATAGGTGAAGAGGAATACTACGAAGAGAACATGATCAGTCCTGAACCCATGAACGAACGGAAAATGTTACCGTCCATGATGTTATTACTAATCACCTTCACGAATAATCCAAACAGGCCCACGTCTTCCCAAGTTCAGGCAAAAGGTTGGTCCAAAAGTACAATTCAGGGCCGGCCCTGTGGTGGAGCAGGTAAGTGCCCACATTCCGCTTGGGCGGCCCGGGCCTCACTGTTTCACATTACGAGTGCATATCACATTAGTAGTGTTAGGAAATATAGATTTCATGGTATGGTGCGGGCAGAGATCATAAATAAGCAGCAATTGTGAGGATACGTTATCAATACGCACAAGAAAAGGAACCATAAGAATATTACAATCTATGGAAGTATCTGGTACACTTCCCAAAGGCAGAAGGAAGGAAAACTTGTGACCTGCCAAGGTGGAATTGGCAGAGTGCCACGAGATGACACCATCATTGTGCATCAGAACATTCCCTGGGCAACTTCAACTTGTGAGGGAGTCCAGGACTTTTTCTGGGTAAGGTCCACCCATTTTGCCATCTACCCAAGATATAAGAGATAAAACCCAGGATAATCTTACAGGAGTGAAACCAGTGTCTAGAGAGAATGTAGGAGCCCTTTCGAAGTTCAAGGAGAAAGATAGAAACTGACAACAATTGCAGAAAAAGGAAAACTATCCTACCTAGACAGGGTGAGGAGTCAGACTGGTCTGAGATGGCTGTGAAACTCTGTGTGCACGGAGGTTGTCAGGACAACTTCGAATTTTGAGGTCGCTTATGACATCACGGTGAACATGTCCCCCAGGGTGGCCGCATGGTTACAGTCTGAGGATTGGCCTAGGCTAGGCTATTAAAGGGACAGACACCCAGAAACAGGTTTGGCAAACAGAAAGCAGGCACAGAAACTAGAAGAGATAAAACAGAGTCTGATGCAAGGGATAAGAAAGGAACCCTAGGCCACAAGTGAGAATAGAGGGACAGGCACGGAGAGGAGAACATTGTCATCTATTCAAGTCTATGGGGAGGTCATGCTGATTCAAGCTTGCAACTTCATTGGAAACAAGTGGCCGGACTTGGCGTTCATCACACCTACAGTGCCCTTGTGCCTTAAGCATAATGCAAAGTCAAGAAAGATGTCTTGAGGACATTGAAGAGAAGAATCGATGCCTCCTTTCCAAGGCCCATAGCATTCTTTGAAGGTCAGTCTCTTTTTCCGAAGCTCTGGTGTCACGTGGGCCCACTGGGCACATGGTAATGTGTCCCAAGAGATGTCTTGGAAGCCTTGAAGGAATGGAGCCCTGTCACGCTTGGGGTATGTCTCTTTGTTTGGAAGTGCTCTACAAGGGTGCTGAAAAGCACCCTCTTCCACAGGGCTTCGTTCCTTCGTGAAGGCTGCCCTCCCAGGCTAGTGTGCTCTGTTTGCCTCCATCGAAATTCTCTCCCCCTACCTCTTGCCGTAGAAGGATTATTGATTATGTGTTTTGACACCATATGTAAGGAAGTTGCACGAAAATTAGAACTTTACAGTTGTGTTTCAAGAAAAATAAACAGGCCAGGGTAGAGGATGTAGGGCAAACAAATGGCACACCCTATAAAAATTAAGTAAGCCCGTATCTGGACGGAATCTAGGGGAACGTTCAAGGATCAGGGGTCAAGTTCGAAACTTCCCAAATCCGGAAAAGAGACAGAAAAATATCTTTCCTGGAGAGTGGAATTCATCCGATTTGTCTAAGTTGTCTTGGAAACATTGTGTCCGTGAAGGGGGTTGCCAGGACCACCTCGAATTTGGAGTTTCTGATCTCAGGATGTCAAACCAACCCACATGACCACGTGTTCTCAGTGCTAAGTTTGACCTAGGCTAGGGTAGCCAAGAGTCCTACAAGTGACCGGTGCAAATTCAAGGACAACAACCAAGAGTCACGAAAGCACTCACACCTCACCCTAGAGAACATACAGCGATTAAAGAAATACAAACTAATCCCTTGGAATGAAGGAGAACGGACTGATAAGCATGTCTAAGGGAGATAGCTGAGAAAGACCATGACGAGTATACTATGGAAAAGAAAAAGAGGACCCAGAAAATGGAAGGTGAACAGAAATCACACCTGAATTATCCACAATGAAAGATGATGTCCGTCTTTAGACAGACTCTGCTGGAACGTTTGAAAGTCAGAGAAATTCACAAGCCAAAAAACGGCAGCGAAGGTCAAGCATGGGCTAACTGGGAAGGGTGAGTTATGAGACTGCTCCAAGCAGGCTCTGAAACCTGTATCCAGGAAGCATGCTGGACCTCAGAGACACAATTATGACAAATCCTCTGACATCACAATGGACCCGAAAAACAACCTAGCCTCATCTACACAGTGCTAGAGTTGGGCTCACTAGTATATTTAACTCCCGTTGCACTCAACTGCACGTTGCCACTGAACATGTAAGTGGCCGGCCGGTGGTGCAGTGGTGAGGTCCGCACCTTCTGGGTCTGTGGCCCAGTATGGGCTGGGTGGAATCCTCGGTTTGGGCCTCCTCACCACTGCTTCAGTTGTTCTGGTGCAGGCGTCCGAGGTAGAGTAGAGGCAGATGGGAAGGGACGTTGGACAGGGCCAGACTTCCACAGCAAATACAGGAGCATTGCCAGCAGATGTGAGCACAGCAATGCACTTGTGCCAAAACAAAACCAATTAAAAGTTGCAAAGAATAGAAAAACTGAAGCTAAGGAAAAAAAAACAAAAAAACAGGAGCTTGCCATTACGAAGAATAGGATCTCTGTGAATAACCTTAGCAAAACAGGTGAATTCTATGTTAATTCAAAAACTAGCAAACCTTTGGGGAAAGAAACTCAAGAAGACACAAGAAAAAAAAAGATATCGAGGGATCTAGGAATGGAAGGATTAACACACTTGAAAGGTTCATACCGCAGTAAGGGATCTCTGGATTCCATGCAATCCCAGTCAAAGTTGCAGCAGTATTTGCCACAGAGAAGAAGAGAGAATCCTAAAGTTTCTAGCCAGCAACACGAGACCCTGACTAGGCAAAGGAATCCTCAGGAAAACGAACAAAGCAGCACGTGTCACAATTTCTGATTTCAACATAGAGGACGAAGCGCTAGGTACCGAAACGGCACAGTCTGGGCCCCAAAACAGGCATGAAGACCCATGCAAAACAATTGAGAGCCCAGAGCCCAACTCAAACTTGCATGGACAGCCCATTTTGGACCAGGGAGCCAAGTGGAGACAGCGGAGAAAGGAGAGTCTCTACAATAAACGGTGCTGGGAAGCCTGCACAGCCACATGGAACACAACGAGAGTACACCATGATGTTACACCTGGCACACACACCACCTGAAGTGGATTAAAGCCTTGAATGGCAGACTTGAAACCGTGAACCTTGTAGGAGAAGACCTAGGCAGAGTGCTCTTTGCCATCTGTCTGAGCCGCCTATTTGGAAGAAGCATGTCTGACTGGGCAAGGGCAACAAAGGAAACAAGAAACAAACGGGACCACATCAAATGCACACACTTCTGCCCACTCAAGGAAACCATCAACTGAATACTAAGACACCACAACAATTGGGAGAGGATGTTTTCAAACCACACATCGGACAAGGGGTGAAAAGCCCAAAGATACAATCAACTCGCACGTCTCCACAAGAAAAAAAACAAGCCAATGAAAACCTGGTCAAAAGATGGAAGCAGAGATTTCTCCGAAGAAGACAGAAAGAGGGCCAGTAGGTGCATGAAAACTTGTTCACCATCATGAAGTCTCAGGAAAATGCAAATCCAAACTGCAAGGCCATGGCAGCTCACTGTGGTCAGCATGGCTAGAAGGAAGCAGACAGGAAATAACAAGTGTCAGAGAGGAGGTGGAGAGAAGGGAAGCCTCCTGCACTGCTGGTGGGAGTGTAACCCGGTGCAGCCACGATGCCAAAGGTGTGGAACTGCCTCAGAAGTTTAAGTATCCATGTCCCGTATGACCCAGCTATTAATCTGCCGCTTGTTTATCCAAAAAAGTCAGAAAGACTACAGCATAAAGACATGTGCATGGCTGTGTTCACCACAGTCTTACTCCTGATATCCAAGACTTGGAAAGCACCCTGGTGTCCAGCAAGGGATGATTGGAGAAGGAAGATGGGCTATAGCCACACAATGGTATACCACTCAGCCGGAACAAATGATGCAATCCAGCCATTTGTGACCACCAGAATGGCTGTGAGGGTTTTAGGGGAAGTGTAACAAGCCCCAGTGAGAAATTCAAATACCATAGAATCTCACTTACAAGGCGAAGAAAAAGCAAGCACTAACCAACAGGTGGCACTGAACATTTGTATGCGGGCTCCCAGAGGCAAAGAGGGGCGGTGACGGAGGGTGAAAGAGAAGATTAGGCACAAGTGTGTGGTGAGGGCCTGTGATTAGTCTTACACTGGTGAAGATGATGTAAGCTACACAGAAGTCTAAAGCAATGAGGACGTGAATCTGGAAGTTATAGTACGTTCTAATGCAGGGTCATGGCTATAAATTCACCTCAAATCAAAAATCCAAAAAGGGGTCCAGAATGATGTCATAAAGCTTTGGGGGCGGAAAGAGTTTACAGAAGGTGAACTTCCAAGGATGGAAAATCACCTCCAAATGCTTACAGATGCTACAGAAAGGCAGACCATTCCAAATAGGTGAAGAGGAATACTACGAAGAGAACATGATCAGTCCTGAACCCATGAACGAACGGAAAATGTTACCGTCCATGATGTTATTACTAATCACCTTCACGAATAATCCAAACAGGCCCACGTCTTCCCAAGTTCAGGCAAAAGGTTGGTCCAAAAGTACAATTCAGGGCCGGCCCTGTGGTGGAGCAGGTAAGTGCCCACATTCCGCTTGGGCGGCCCGGGCCTCACTGTTTCACATTACGAGTGCATATCACATTAGTAGTGTTAGGAAATATAGATTTCATGGTATGGTGCGGGCAGAGATCATAAATAAGCAGCAATTGTGAGGATACGTTATCAATACGCACAAGAAAAGGAACCATAAGAATATTACAATCTATGGAAGTATCTGGTACACTTCCCAAAGGCAGAAGGAAGGAAAACTTGTGACCTGCCAAGGTGGAATTGGCAGAGTGCCACGAGATGACACCATCATTGTGCATCAGAACATTCCCTGGGCAACTTCAACTTGTGAGGGAGTCCAGGACTTTTTCTGGGTAAGGTCCACCCATTTTGCCATCTACCCAAGATATAAGAGATAAAACCCAGGATAATCTTACAGGAGTGAAACCAGTGTCTAGAGAGAATGTAGGAGCCCTTTCGAAGTTCAAGGAGAAAGATAGAAACTGACAACAATTGCAGAAAAAGGAAAACTATCCTACCTAGACAGGGTGAGGAGTCAGACTGGTCTGAGATGGCTGTGAAACTCTGTGTGCACGGAGGTTGTCAGGACAACTTCGAATTTTGAGGTCGCTTATGACATCACGGTGAACATGTCCCCCAGGGTGGCCGCATGGTTACAGTCTGAGGATTGGCCTAGGCTAGGCTATTAAAGGGACAGACACCCAGAAACAGGTTTGGCAAACAGAAAGCAGGCACAGAAACTAGAAGAGATAAAACAGAGTCTGATGCAAGGGATAAGAAAGGAACCCTAGGCCACAAGTGAGAATAGAGGGACAGGCACGGAGAGGAGAACATTGTCATCTATTCAAGTCTATGGGGAGGTCATGCTGATTCAAGCTTGCAACTTCATTGGAAACAAGTGGCCGGACTTGGCGTTCATCACACCTACAGTGCCCTTGTGCCTTAAGCATAATGCAAAGTCAAGAAAGATGTCTTGAGGACATTGAAGAGAAGAATCGATGCCTCCTTTCCAAGGCCCATAGCATTCTTTGAAGGTCAGTCTCTTTTTCCGAAGCTCTGGTGTCACGTGGGCCCACTGGGCACATGGTAATGTGTCCCAAGAGATGTCTTGGAAGCCTTGAAGGAATGGAGCCCTGTCACGCTTGGGGTATGTCTCTTTGTTTGGAAGTGCTCTACAAGGGTGCTGAAAAGCACCCTCTTCCACAGGGCTTCGTTCCTTCGTGAAGGCTGCCCTCCCAGGCTAGTGTGCTCTGTTTGCCTCCATCGAAATTCTCTCCCCCTACCTCTTGCCGTAGAAGGATTATTGATTATGTGTTTTGACACCATATGTAAGGAAGTTGCACGAAAATTAGAACTTTACAGTTGTGTTTCAAGAAAAATAAACAGGCCAGGGTAGAGGATGTAGGGCAAACAAATGGCACACCCTATAAAAATTAAGTAAGCCCGTATCTGGACGGAATCTAGGGGAACGTTCAAGGATCAGGGGTCAAGTTCGAAACTTCCCAAATCCGGAAAAGAGACAGAAAAATATCTTTCCTGGAGAGTGGAATTCATCCGATTTGTCTAAGTTGTCTTGGAAACATTGTGTCCGTGAAGGGGGTTGCCAGGACCACCTCGAATTTGGAGTTTCTGATCTCAGGATGTCAAACCAACCCACATGACCACGTGTTCTCAGTGCTAAGTTTGACCTAGGCTAGGGTAGCCAAGAGTCCTACAAGTGACCGGTGCAAATTCAAGGACAACAACCAAGAGTCACGAAAGCACTCACACCTCACCCTAGAGAACATACAGCGATTAAAGAAATACAAACTAATCCCTTGGAATGAAGGAGAACGGACTGATAAGCATGTCTAAGGGAGATAGCTGAGAAAGACCATGACGAGTATACTATGGAAAAGAAAAAGAGGACCCAGAAAATGGAAGGTGAACAGAAATCACACCTGAATTATCCACAATGAAAGATGATGTCCGTCTTTAGACAGACTCTGCTGGAACGTTTGAAAGTCAGAGAAATTCACAAGCCAAAAAACGGCAGCGAAGGTCAAGCATGGGCTAACTGGGAAGGGTGAGTTATGAGACTGCTCCAAGCAGGCTCTGAAACCTGTATCCAGGAAGCATGCTGGACCTCAGAGACACAATTATGACAAATCCTCTGACATCACAATGGACCCGAAAAACAACCTAGCCTCATCTACACAGTGCTAGAGTTGGGCTCACTAGTATATTTAACTCCCGTTGCACTCAACTGCACGTTGCCACTGAACATGTAAGTGGCCGGCCGGTGGTGCAGTGGTGAGGTCCGCACCTTCTGGGTCTGTGGCCCAGTATGGGCTGGGTGGAATCCTCGGTTTGGGCCTCCTCACCACTGCTTCAGTTGTTCTGGTGCAGGCGTCCGAGGTAGAGTAGAGGCAGATGGGAAGGGACGTTGGACAGGGCCAGACTTCCACAGCAAATACAGGAGCATTGCCAGCAGATGTGAGCACAGCAATGCACTTGTGCCAAAACAAAACCAATTAAAAGTTGCAAAGAATAGAAAAACTGAAGCTAAGGAAAAAAAAACAAAAAAACAGGAGCTTGCCATTACGAAGAATAGGATCTCTGTGAATAACCTTAGCAAAACAGGTGAATTCTATGTTAATTCAAAAACTAGCAAACCTTTGGGGAAAGAAACTCAAGAAGACACAAGAAAAAAAAAGATATCGAGGGATCTAGGAATGGAAGGATTAACACACTTGAAAGGTTCATACCGCAGTAAGGGATCTCTGGATTCCATGCAATCCCAGTCAAAGTTGCAGCAGTATTTGCCACAGAGAAGAAGAGAGAATCCTAAAGTTTCTAGCCAGCAACACGAGACCCTGACTAGGCAAAGGAATCCTCAGGAAAACGAACAAAGCAGCACGTGTCACAATTTCTGATTTCAACATAGAGGACGAAGCGCTAGGTACCGAAACGGCACAGTCTGGGCCCCAAAACAGGCATGAAGACCCATGCAAAACAATTGAGAGCCCAGAGCCCAACGCAAACTTGCATGGACAGCCCATTTTGGACCAGGGAGCCAAGTGGAGACAGCGGAGAAAGGAGAGTCTCTACAATAAACGGTGCTGGGAAGCCTGCACAGCCACATGGAACACAACGAGAGTACACCATGATGTTACACCTGGCACACACACCACCTGAAGTGGATTAAAGCCTTGAATGGCAGACTTGAAACCGTGAACCTTGTAGGAGAAGACCTAGGCAGAGTGCTCTTTGCCATCTGTCTGAGCCGCCTATTTGGAAGAAGCATGTCTGACTGGGCAAGGGCAACAAAGGAAACAAGAAACAAACGGGACCACATCAAATGCACACACTTCTGCCCACTCAAGGAAACCATCAACTGAATACTAAGACACCACAACAATTGGGAGAGGATGTTTTCAAACCACACATCGGACAAGGGGTGAAAAGCCCAAAGATACAATCAACTCGCACGTCTCCACAAGAAAAAAAACAAGCCAATGAAAACCTGGTCAAAAGATGGAAGCAGAGATTTCTCCGAAGAAGACAGAAAGAGGGCCAGTAGGTGCATGAAAACTTGTTCACCATCATGAAGTCTCAGGAAAATGCAAATCCAAACTGCAAGGCCATGGCAGCTCACTGTGGTCAGCATGGCTAGAAGGAAGCAGACAGGAAATAACAAGTGTCAGAGAGGAGGTGGAGAGAAGGGAAGCCTCCTGCACTGCTGGTGGGAGTGTAACCCGGTGCAGCCACGATGCCAAAGGTGTGGAACTGCCTCAGAAGTTTAAGTATCCATGTCCCGTATGACCCAGCTATTAATCTGCCGCTTGCTTATCCAAAAAAGTCAGAAAGACTACCGCATAAAGACATGTGCATGGCTGTGTTCACCACAGTCTTACTCCTGATATCCAAGACTTGGAAAGCAGCCTGGTGTCCAGCAAGGGATGATTGGAGAAGGAAGATGGGCTATAGCCACACAATGGTATACCACTCAGCCGGAACAAATGATGCAATCCAGCCGTTTGTGACCACCAGAATGGCTGTGAGGGTTTTAGGGGAAGTGTAACAAGCCCCAGTGAGAAATTCAAATACCATAGAATCTCACTTACAAGGCGAAGAAAAAGCAAGCACTAACCAACAGGTGGCACTGAACATTTGTATGCGGGCTCCCAGAGGCAAAGAGGGGCGGTGACGGAGGGTGAAAGAGAAGATTAGGCACAAGTGTGTGGTGAGGGCCTGTGATTAGTCTTACACTGGTGAAGATGATGTAAGCTACACAGAAGTCTAAAGCAATGAGGACGTGAATCTGGAAGTTATAGTACGTTCTAATGCAGGGTCATGGCTATAAATTCACCTCAAATCAAAAATCCAAAAAGGGGTCCAGAATGATGTCATAAAGCTTTGGGGGCGGAAAGAGTTTACGGAAGGTGAACTTCCAAGGATGGAAAATCACCTCCAAATGCTTACAGATGCTACAGAAAGGCAGACCATTCCAAATAGGTGAAGAGGAATACTACGAAGAGAACATGATCAGTCCTGAACCCATGAACGAACGGAAAATGTTACCGTCCATGATGTTATTACTAATCACCTTCACGAATAATCCAAACAGGCCCACGTCTTCCCAAGTTCAGGCAAAAGGTTGGTCCAAAAGTACAATTCAGGGCCGGCCCTGTGGTGGAGCAGGTAAGTGCCCACATTCCGCTTGGGCGGCCCGGGCCTCACTGTTTCACATTACGAGTGCATATCACATTAGTAGTGTTAGGAAATATAGATTTCATGGTATGGTGCGGGCAGAGATCATAAATAAGCAGCAATTGTGAGGATACGTTATCAATACGCACAAGAAAAGGAACCATAAGAATATTACAATCTATGGAAGTATCTGGTACACTTCCCAAAGGCAGAAGGAAGGAAAACTTGTGACCTGCCAAGGTGGAATTGGCAGAGTGCCACGAGATGACACCATCATTGTGCATCAGAACATTCCCTGGGCAACTTCAACTTGTGAGGGAGTCCAGGACTTTTTCTGGGTAAGGTCCACCCATTTTGCCATCTACCCAAGATATAAGAGATAAAACCCAGGATAATCTTACAGGAGTGACACCAGTGTCTAGAGAGAATGTAGGAGCCCTTTCGAAGTTCAAGGAGAAAGATAGAAACTGACAACAATTGCAGAAAAAGGAAAACTATCCTACCTAGACAGGGTGAGGAGTCAGACTGGTCTGAGATGGCTGTGAAACTCTGTGTGCACGGAGGTTGTCAGGACAACTTCGAATTTTGAGGTCGCTTATGACATCACGGTGAACATGTCCCCCAGGGTGGCCGCATGGTTACAGTCTGAGGATTGGCCTAGGCTAGGCTATTAAAGGGACAGACACCCAGAAACAGGTTTGGCAAACAGAAAGCAGGCACAGAAACTAGAAGAGATAAAACAGAGTCTGATGCAAGGGATAAGAAAGGAACCCTAGGCCACAAGTGAGAATAGAGGGACAGGCACGGAGAGGAGAACATTGTCATCTATTCAAGTCTATGGGGAGGTCATGCTGATTCAAGCTTGCAACTTCATTGGAAACAAGTGGCCGGACTTGGGGTTCATCACACCTACAGTGCCCTTGTGCCTTAAGCATAATGCAAAGTCAAGAAAGATGTCTTGAGGACATTGAAGAGAAGAATCGATGCCTCCTTTCCAAGGCCCATAGCATTCTTTGCACGTCAGTCTCTTTTTCCGAAGCTCTGGTGTCACGTGGGCCCACTGGGCACATGGTAATGTGTCCCAAGAGATGTCTTGGAAGCCTTGAAGGAATGGAGCCCTGTCACGCTTGGGGTATGTCTCTTTGTTTGGAAGTGCTCTACAAGGGTGCTGAAAAGCACCCTCTTCCACAGGGCTTCGTTCCTTCGTGAAGGCTGCCCTCCCAGGCTAGTGTGCTCTGTTTGCCTCCATCGAAATTCTCTCCCCCTACCTCTTGCCGTAGAAGGATTATTGATTATGTGTTTTGACACCATATGTAAGGAAGTTGCACGAAAATTAGAACTTTACAGTTGTGTTTCAAGAAAAATAAACAGGCCAGGGTAGAGGATGTAGGGCAAACAAATGGCACACCCTATAAAAATTAAGTAAGCCCGTATCTGGACGGAATCTAGGGGAACGTTCAAGGATCAGGGGTCAAGTTCGAAACTTCCCAAATCCGGAAAAGAGACAGAAAAATATCTTTCCTGGAGAGTGGAATTCATCCGATTTGTCTAAGTTGTCTTGGAAACATTGTGTCCGTGAAGGGGGTTGCCAGGACCACCTCGAATTTGGAGTTTCTGATCTCAGGATGTCAAACCAACCCACATGACCACGTGTTCTCAGTGCTAAGTTTGACCTAGGCTAGGGTAGCCAAGAGTCCTACAAGTGACCGGTGCAAATTCAAGGACAACAACCAAGAGTCACGAAAGCACTCACACCTCACCCTAGAGAACATACAGCGATTAAAGAAATACAAACTAATCCCTTGGAATGAAGGAGAACGGACTGATAAGCATGTCTAAGGGAGATAGCTGAGAAAGACCATGACGAGTATACTATGGAAAAGAAAAAGAGGACCCAGAAAATGGAAGGTGAACAGAAATCACACCTGAATTATCCACAATGAAAGATGATGTCCGTCTTTAGACAGACTCTGCTGGAACGTTTGAAAGTCAGAGAAATTCACAAGCCAAAAAACGGCAGCGAAGGTCAAGCATGGGCTAACTGGGAAGGGTGAGTTATGAGACTGCTCCAAGCAGGCTCTGAAACCTGTATCCAGGAAGCATGCTGGACCTCAGAGACACAATTATGACAAATCCTCTGACATCACAATGGACCCGAAAAACAACCTAGCCTCATCTACACAGTGCTAGAGTTGGGCTCACTAGTATATTTAACTCCCGTTGCACTCAACTGCACGTTGCCACTGAACATGTAAGTGGCCGGCCGGTGGTGCAGTGGTGAGGTCCGCACCTTCTGGGTCTGTGGCCCAGTATGGGCTGGGTGGAATCCTCGGTTTGGGCCTCCTCACCACTGCTTCAGTTGTTCTGGTGCAGGCGTCCGAGGTAGAGTAGAGGCAGATGGGAAGGGACGTTGGACAGGGCCAGACTTCCACAGCAAATACAGGAGCATTGCCAGCAGATGTGAGCACAGCAATGCACTTGTGCCAAAACAAAACCAATTAAAAGTTGCAAAGAATAGAAAAACTGAAGCTAAGGAAAAAAAAACAAAAAAACAGGAGCTTGCCATTACGAAGAATAGGATCTCTGTGAATAACCTTAGCAAAACAGGTGAATTCTATGTTAATTCAAAAACTAGCAAACCTTTGGGGAAAGAAACTCAAGAAGACACAAGAAAAAAAAAGATATCGAGGGATCTAGGAATGGAAGGATTAACACACTTGAAAGGTTCATACCGCAGTAAGGGATCTCTGGATTCCATGCAATCCCAGTCAAAGTTGCAGCAGTATTTGCCACAGAGAAGAAGAGAGAATCCTAAAGTTTCTAGCCAGCAACACGAGACCCTGACTAGGCAAAGGAATCCTCAGGAAAACGAACAAAGCAGCACGTGTCACAATTTCTGATTTCAACATAGAGGACGAAGCGCTAGGTACCGAAACGGCACAGTCTGGGCCCCAAAACAGGCATGAAGACCCATGCAAAACAATTGAGAGCCCAGAGCCCAACTCAAACTTGCATGGACAGCCCATTTTGGACCAGGGAGCCAAGTGGAGACAGCGGAGAAAGGAGAGTCTCTACAATAAACGGTGCTGGGAAGCCTGCACAGCCACATGGAACACAACGAGAGTACACCATGATGTTACACCTGGCACACACACCACCTGAAGTGGATTAAAGCCTTGAATGGCAGACTTGAAACCGTGAACCTTGTAGGAGAAGACCTAGGCAGAGTGCTCTTTGCCATCTGTCTGAGCCGCCTATTTGGAAGAAGCATGTCTGACTGGGCAAGGGCAACAAAGGAAACAAGAAACAAACGGGACCACATCAAATGCACACACTTCTGCCCACTCAAGGAAACCATCAACTGAATACTAAGACACCACAACAATTGGGAGAGGATGTTTTCAAACCACACATCGGACAAGGGGTGAAAAGCCCAAAGATACAATCAACTCGCACGTCTCCACAAGAAAAAAAACAAGCCAATGAAAACCTGGTCAAAAGATGGAAGCAGAGATTTCTCCGAAGAAGACAGAAAGAGGGCCAGTAGGTGCATGAAAACTTGTTCACCATCATTAAGTCTCAGGAAAATGCAAATCCAAACTGCAAGGCCATGGCAGCTCACTGTGGTCAGCATGGCTAGAAGGAAGCAGACAGGAAATAACAAGTGTCAGAGAGGAGGTGGAGAGAAGGGAAGCCTCCTGCACTGCTGGTGGGAGTGTAACCCGGTGCAGCCACGATGCCAAAGGTGTGGAACTGCCTCAGAAGTTTAAGTATCCATGTCCCGTATGACCCAGCTATTAATCTGCCGCTTGTTTATCCAAAAAAGTCAGAAAGACTACAGCATAAAGACATGTGCATGGCTGTGTTCACCACAGTCTTACTCCTGATATCCAAGACTTGGAAAGCACCCTGGTGTCCAGCAAGGGATGATTGGAGAAGGAAGATGGGCTATAGCCACACAATGGTATACCACTCAGCCGGAACAAATGATGCAATCCAGCCATTTGTGACCACCAGAATGGCTGTGAGGGTTTTAGGGGAAGTGTAACAAGCCCCAGTGAGAAATTCAAATACCATAGAATCTCACTTACAAGGCGAAGAAAAAGCAAGCACTAACCAACAGGTGGCACTGAACATTTGTATGCGGGCTCCCAGAGGCAAAGAGGGGCGGTGACGGAGGGTGAAAGAGAAGATTAGGCACAAGTGTGTGGTGAGGGCCTGTGATTAGTCTTACACTGGTGAAGATGATGTAAGCTACACAGAAGTCTAAAGCAATGAGGACGTGAATCTGGAAGTTATAGTACGTTCTAATGCAGGGTCATGGCTATAAATTCACCTCAAATCAAAAATCCAAAAAGGGGTCCAGAATGATGTCATAAAGCTTTGGGGGCGGAAAGAGTTTACGGAAGGTGAACTTCCAAGGATGGAAAATCACCTCCAAATGCTTACAGATGCTACAGAAAGGCAGACCATTCCAAATAGGTGAAGAGGAATACTACGAAGAGAACATGATCAGTCCTGAACCCATGAACGAACGGAAAATGTTACCGTCCATGATGTTATTACTAATCACCTTCACGAATAATCCAAACAGGCCCACGTCTTCCCAAGTTCAGGCAAAAGGTTGGTCCAAAAGTACAATTCAGGGCCGGCCCTGTGGTGGAGCAGGTAAGTGCCCACATTCCGCTTGGGCGGCCCGGGCCTCACTGTTTCACATTACGAGTGCATATCACATTAGTAGTGTTAGGAAATATAGATTTCATGGTATGGTGCGGGCAGAGATCATAAATAAGCAGCAATTGTGAGGATACGTTATCAATACGCACAAGAAAAGGAACCATAAGAATATTACAATCTATGGAAGTATCTGGTACACTTCCCAAAGGCAGAAGGAAGGAAAACTTGTGACCTGCCAAGGTGGAATTGGCAGAGTGCCACGAGATGACACCATCATTGTGCATCAGAACATTCCCTGGGCAACTTCAACTTGTGAGGGAGTCCAGGACTTTTTCTGGGTAAGGTCCACCCATTTTGCCATCTACCCAAGATATAAGAGATAAAACCCAGGATAATCTTACAGGAGTGACACCAGTGTCTAGAGAGAATGTAGGAGCCCTTTCGAAGTTCAAGGAGAAAGATAGAAACTGACAACAATTGCAGAAAAAGGAAAACTATCCTACCTAGACAGGGTGAGGAGTCAGACTGGTCTGAGATGGCTGTGAAACTCTGTGTGCACGGAGGTTGTCAGGACAACTTCGAATTTTGAGGTCGCTTATGACATCACGGTGAACATGTCCCCCAGGGTGGCCGCATGGTTACAGTCTGAGGATTGGCCTAGGCTAGGCTATTAAAGGGACAGACACCCAGAAACAGGTTTGGCAAACAGAAAGCAGGCACAGAAACTAGAAGAGATAAAACAGAGTCTGATGCAAGGGATAAGAAAGGAACCCTAGGCCACAAGTGAGAATAGAGGGACAGGCACGGAGAGGAGAACATTGTCATCTATTCAAGTCTATGGGGAGGTCATGCTGATTCAAGCTTGCAACTTCATTGGAAACAAGTGGCCGGACTTGGGGTTCATCACACCTACAGTGCCCTTGTGCCTTAAGCATAATGCAAAGTCAAGAAAGATGTCTTGAGGACATTGAAGAGAAGAATCGATGCCTCCTTTCCAAGGCCCATAGCATTCTTTGCACGTCAGTCTCTTTTTCCGAAGCTCTGGTGTCACGTGGGCCCACTGGGCACATGGTAATGTGTCCCAAGAGATGTCTTGGAAGCCTTGAAGGAATGGAGCCCTGTCACGCTTGGGGTATGTCTCTTTGTTTGGAAGTGCTCTACAAGGGTGCTGAAAAGCACCCTCTTCCACAGGGCTTCGTTCCTTCGTGAAGGCTGCCCTCCCAGGCTAGTGTGCTCTGTTTGCCTCCATCGAAATTCTCTCCCCCTACCTCTTGCCGTAGAAGGATTATTGATTATGTGTTTTGACACCATATGTAAGGAAGTTGCACGAAAATGAGAACTTTACAGTTGTGTTTCAAGAAAAATAAACAGGCCAGGGTAGAGGATGTAGGGCAAACAAATGGCACACCCTATAAAAATTAAGTAAGCCCGTATCTGGACGGAATCTAGGGGAACGTTCAAGGATCAGGGGTCAAGTTCGAAACTTCCCAAATCCGGAAAAGAGACAGAAAAATATCTTTCCTGGAGAGTGGAATTCATCCGATTTGTCTAAGTTGTCTTGGAAACATTGTGTCCGTGAAGGGGGTTGCCAGGACCACCTCGAATTTGGAGTTTCTGATCTCAGGATGTCAAACCAACCCACATGACCACGTGTTCTCAGTGCTAAGTTTGACCTAGGCTAGGGTAGCCAAGAGTCCTACAAGTGACCGGTGCAAATTCAAGGACAACAACCAAGAGTCACGAAAGCACTCACACCTCACCCTAGAGAACATACAGCGATTAAAGAAATACAAACTAATCCCTTGGAATGAAGGAGAACGGACTGATAAGCATGTCTAAGGGAGATAGCTGAGAAAGACCATGACGAGTATACTATGGAAAAGAAAAAGAGGACCCAGAAAATGGAAGGTGAACAGAAATCACACCTGAATTATCCACAATGAAAGATGATGTCCGTCTTTAGACAGACTCTGCTGGAACGTTTGAAAGTCAGAGAAATTCACAAGCCAAAAAACGGCAGCGAAGGTCAAGCATGGGCTAACTGGGAAGGGTGAGTTATGAGACTGCTCCAAGCAGGCTCTGAAACCTGTATCCAGGAAGCATGCTGGACCTCAGAGACACAATTATGACAAATCCTCTGACATCACAATGGACCCGAAAAACAACCTAGCCTCATCTACACAGTGCTAGAGTTGGGCTCACTAGTATATTTAACTCCCGTTGCACTCAACTGCACGTTGCCACTGAACATGTAAGTGGCCGGCCGGTGGTGCAGTGGTGAGGTCCGCACCTTCTGGGTCTGTGGCCCAGTATGGGCTGGGTGGAATCCTCGGTTTGGGCCTCCTCACCACTGCTTCAGTTGTTCTGGTGCAGGCGTCCGAGGTAGAGTAGAGGCAGATGGGAAGGGACGTTGGACAGGGCCAGACTTCCACAGCAAATACAGGAGCATTGCCAGCAGATGTGAGCACAGCAATGCACTTGTGCCAAAACAAAACCAATTAAAAGTTGCAAAGAATAGAAAAACTGAAGCTAAGGAAAAAAAAACAAAAAAACAGGAGCTTGCCATTACGAAGAATAGGATCTCTGTGAATAACCTTAGCAAAACAGGTGAATTCTATGTTAATTCAAAAACTAGCAAACCTTTGGGGAAAGAAACTCAAGAAGACACAAGAAAAAAAAAGATATCGAGGGATCTAGGAATGGAAGGATTAACACACTTGAAAGGTTCATACCGCAGTAAGGGATCTCTGGATTCCATGCAATCCCAGTCAAAGTTGCAGCAGTATTTGCCACAGAGAAGAAGAGAGAATCCTAAAGTTTCTAGCCAGCAACACGAGACCCTGACTAGGCAAAGGAATCCTCAGGAAAACGAACAAAGCAGCACGTGTCACAATTTCTGATTTCAACATAGAGGACGAAGCGCTAGGTACCGAAACGGCACAGTCTGGGCCCCAAAACAGGCATGAAGACCCATGCAAAACAATTGAGAGCCCAGAGCCCAGCTCAAACTTGCATGGACAGCCCATTTTGGACCAGGGAGCCAAGTGGAGACAGCGGAGAAAGGAGAGTCTCTACAATAAACGGTGCTGGGAAGCCTGCACAGCCACATGGAACACAACGAGAGTACACCATGATGTTACACCTGGCACACACACCACCTGAAGTGGATTAAAGCCTTGAATGGCAGACTTGAAACCGTGAACCTTGTAGGAGAAGACCTAGGCAGAGTGCTCTTTGCCATCTGTCTGAGCCGCCTATTTGGAAGAAGCATGTCTGACTGGGCAAGGGCAACAAAGGAAACAAGAAACAAACGGGACCACATCAAATGCACACACTTCTGCCCACTCAAGGAAACCATCAACTGAATACTAAGACACCACAACAATTGGGAGAGGATGTTTGCAAACCACACATCGGACAAGGGGTGAAAAGCCCAAAGATACAATCAACTCGCACGTCTCCACAAGAAAAAAAACAAGCCAATGAAAACCTGGTCAAAAGATGGAAGCAGAGATTTCTCCGAAGAAGACAGAAAGAGGGCCAGTAGGTGCATGAAAACTTGTTCACCATCATGAAGTCTCAGGAAAATGCAAATCCAAACTGCAAGGCCATGGCAGCTCACTGTGGTCAGCATGGCTAGAAGGAAGCAGACAGGAAATAACAAGTGTCAGAGAGGAGGTGGAGAGAAGGGAAGCCTCCTGCACTGCTGGTGGGAGTGTAACCCGGTGCAGCCACGATGCCAAAGGTGTGGAACTGCCTCAGAAGTTTAAGTATCCATGTCCCGTATGACCCAGCTATTAATCTGCCGCTTGCTTATCCAAAAAAGTCAGAAAGACTACCGCATAAAGACATGTGCATGGCTGTGTTCACCACAGTCTTACTCCTGATATCCAAGACTTGGAAAGCAGCCTGGTGTCCAGCAAGGGATGATTGGAGAAGGAAGATGGGCTATAGCCACACAATGGTATACCACTCAGCCGGAACAAATGATGCAATCCAGCCGTTTGTGACCACCAGAATGGCTGTGAGGGTTTTAGGGGAAGTGTAACAAGCCCCAGTGAGAAATTCAAATACCATAGAATCTCACTTACAAGGAGAAGAAAAAGCAAGCACTAACCAACAGGTGGCACTGAACATTTGTATGCGGGCTCCCAGAGGCAAAGAGGGGCGGTGACGGAGGGTGAAAGAGAAGATTAGGCACAAGTGTGTGGTGAGGGCCTGTGATTAGTCTTACACTGGTGAAGATGATGTAAGCTACACAGAAGTCTAAAGCAATGAGGATGTGAATCTGGAAGTTATAGTACGTTCTAATGCAGGGTCATGGCTATAAATTCACCTCAAATCAAAAATCCAAAAAGGGGTCCAGAATGATGTCATAAAGCTTTGGGGGCGGAAAGAGTTTACAGAAGGTGAACTTCCAAGGATGGAAAATCACCTCCAAATGCTTACAGATGCTACAGAAAGGCAGACCATTCCAAATAGGTGAAGAGGAATACTACGAAGAGAACATGATCAGTCCTGAACCCATGAACGAACGGAAAATGTTACCGTCCATGATGTTATTACTAATCACCTTCACGAATAATCCAAACAGGCCCACGTCTTCCCAAGTTCAGGCAAAAGGTTGGTCCAAAAGTACAATTCAGGGCCGGCCCTGTGGTGGAGCAGGTAAGTGCCCACATTCCGCTTGGGCGGCCCGGGCCTCACTGTTTCACATTACGAGTGCATATCACATTAGTAGTGTTAGGAAATATAGATTTCATGGTATGGTGCGGGCAGAGATCATAAATAAGCAGCAATTGTGAGGATACGTTATCAATACGCACAAGAAAAGGAACCATAAGTATATTACAATCTATGGAAGTATCTGGTACACTTCCCAAAGGCAGAAGGAAGGAAAACTTGTGACCTGCCAAGGTGGAATTGGCAGAGTGCCACGAGATGACACCATCATTGTGCATCAGAACATTCCCTGGGCAACTTCAACTTGTGAGGGAGTCCAGGACTTTTTCTGG
Organism: Equus asinus; assembly: GCF_041296235.1. Classification (NCBI taxonomy): domain Eukaryota; kingdom Metazoa; phylum Chordata; class Mammalia; order Perissodactyla; family Equidae; genus Equus; species Equus asinus. Next base: position 6,308,394 of record NC_091813.1, on the reverse strand, counting down.
GTAAGGTCCACCCATTTTGCCATCTACCCAAGATATAAGAGATAAAACCCAGGATAATCTTACAGGAGTGAAACCAGTGTCTAGAGAGAATGTAGGAGCCCTTTCGAAGTTCAAGGAGAAAGATAGAAACTGACAACAATTGCAGAAAAAGGAAAACTATCCTACCTAGACAGGGTGAGGAGTCAGACTGGTCTGAGATGGCTGTGAAACTCTGTGTGCACGGAGGTTGTCAGGACAACTTCGAATTTTGAGGTCGCTTATGACATCACGGTGAACATGTCCCCCAGGGTGGCCGCATGGTTACAGTCTGAGGATTGGCCTAGGCTAGGCTATTAAAGGGACAGATACCCAGAAACAGGTTTGGCAAACAGAAAGCAGGCACAGAAACTAGAAGAGATAAAACAGAGTCTGATGCAAGGGATAAGAAAGGAACCCTAGGCCACAAGTGAGAATAGAGGGACAGGCACGGAGAGGAGAACATTGTCATCTATTCAAGTCTATGGGGAGGTCATGCTGATTCAAGCTTGCAACTTCATTGGAAACAAGTGGCCGGACTTGGCGTTCATCACACCTACAGTGCCCTTGTGCCTTAAGCATAATGCAAAGTCAAGAAAGATGTCTTGAGGACATTGAAGAGAAGAATCGATGCCTCCTTTCCAAGGCCCATAGCATTCTTTGAAGGTCAGTCTCTTTTTCCGAAGCTCTGGTGTCACGTGGGCCCACTGGGCACATGGTAATGTGTCCCAAGAGATGTCTTGGAAGCCTTGAAGGAATGGAGCCCTGTCACGCTTGGGGTATGTCTCTTTGTTTGGAAGTGCTCTACAAGGGTGCTGAAAAGCACCCTCTTCCACAGGGCTTCGTTCCTTCGTGAAGGCTGCCCTCCCAGGCTAGTGTGCTCTGTTTGCCTCCATCGAAATTCTCTCCCCCTACCTCTTGCCGTAGAAGGATTATTGATTATGTGTTTTGACACCATATGTAAGGAAGTTGCACGAAAATTAGAACTTTACAGTTGTGTTTCAAGAAAAATAAACAGGCCAGGGTAGAGGATGTAGGGCAAACAAATGGCACACCCTATAAAAATTAAGTAAGCCCGTATCTGGACGGAATCTAGGGGAACGTTCAAGGATCAGGGGTCAAGTTCGAAACTTCCCAAATCCGGAAAAGAGACAGAAAAATATCTTTCCTGGAGAGTGGAATTCATCCGATTTGTCTAAGTTGTCTTGGAAACATTGTGTCCGTGAAGGGGGTTGCCAGGACCACCTCGAATTTGGAGTTTCTGATCTCAGGATGTCAAACCAACCCACATGACCACGTGTTCTCAGTGCTAAGTTTGACCTAGGCTAGGGTAGCCAAGAGTCCTACAAGTGACCGGTGCAAATTCAAGGACAACAACCAAGAGTCACGAAAGCACTCACACCTCACCCTAGAGAACATACAGCGATTAAAGAAATACAAACTAATCCCTTGGAATGAAGGAGAACGGACTGATAAGCATGTCTAAGGGAGATAGCTGAGAAAGACCATGACGAGTATACTATGGAAAAGAAAAAGAGGACCCAGAAAATGGAAGGTGAACAGAAATCACACCTGAATTATCCACAATGAAAGATGATGTCCGTCTTTAGACAGACTCTGCTGGAACGTTTGAAAGTCAGAGAAATTCACAAGCCAAAAAACGGCAGCGAAGGTCAAGCATGGGCTAACTGGGAAGGGTGAGTTATGAGACTGCTCCAAGCAGGCTCTGAAACCTGTATCCAGGAAGCATGCTGGACCTCAGAGACACAATTATGACAAATCCTCTGACATCACAATGGACCCGAAAAACAACCTAGCCTCATCTACACAGTGCTAGAGTTGGGCTCACTAATATATTTAACTCCCGTTGCACTCAACTGCACGTTGCCACTGAACATGTAAGTGGCCGGCCGGTGGTGCAGTGGTGAGGTCCGCACCTTCTGGGTCTGTGGCCCAGTATGGGCTGGGTGGAATCCTCGGTTTGGGCCTCCTCACCACTGCTTCAGTTGTTCTGGTGCAGGCGTCCGAGGTAGAGTAGAGGCAGATGGGAAGGGACGTTGGACAGGGCCAGACTTCCACAGCAAATACAGGAGCATTGCCAGCAGATGTGAGCACAGCAATGCACTTGTGCCAAAACAAAACCAATTAAAAGTTGCAAAGAATAGAAAAACTGAAGCTAAGGAAAAAAAAACAAAAAAACAGGAGCTTGCCATTACGAAGAATAGGATCTCTGTGAATAACCTTAGCAAAACAGGTGAATTCTATGTTAATTCAAAAACTAGCAAACCTTTGGGGAAAGAAACTCAAGAAGACACAAGAAAAAAAAAGATATCGAGGGATCTAGGAATGGAAGGATTAACACACTTGAAAGGTTCATACCGCAGTAAGGAATCTCTGGATTCCATGCAATCCCAGTCAAAGTTGCAGCAGTATTTGCCACAGAGAAGAAGAGAGAATCCTAAAGTTTCTAGCCAGCAACACGAGACCCTGACTAGGCAAAGGAATCCTCAGGAAAACGAACAAAGCAGCACGTGTCACAATTTCTGATTTCAACATAGAGGACGAAGCGCTAGGTACCGAAACGGCACAGTCTGGGCCCCAAAACAGGCATGAAGACCCATGCAAAACAATTGAGAGCCCAGAGCCCAGCTCAAACTTGCATGGACAGCCCATTTTGGACCAGGGAGCCAAGTGGAGACAGCGGAGAAAGGAGAGTCTCTACAATAAACGGTGCTGGGAAGCCTGCACAGCCACATGGAACACAACGAGAGTACACCATGATGTTACACCTGGCACACACACCACCTGAAGTGGATTAAAGCCTTGAATGGCAGACTTGAAACCGTGAACCTTGTAGGAGAAGACCTAGGCAGAGTGCTCTTTGCCATCTGTCTGAGCCGCCTATTTGGAAGAAGCATGTCTGACTGGGCAAGGGCAACAAAGGAAACAAGAAACAAACGGGACCACATCAAATGCACACACTTCTGCCCACTCAAGGAAACCATCAACTGAATACTAAGACACCACAACAATTGGGAGAGGATGTTTGCAAACCACACATCGGACAAGGGGTGAAAAGCCCAAAGATACAATCAACTCGCACGTCTCCACAAGAAAAAGAACAAGCCAATGAAAACCTGGTCAAAAGATGGAAGCAGAGATTTCTCCGAAGAAGACAGAAAGAGGGCCAGTAGGTGCATGAAAACTTGTTCACCATCATGAAGTCTCAGGAAAATGCAAATCCAAACTGCAAGGCCATGGCAGCTCACTGTGGTCAGCATGGCTAGAAGGAAGCAGACAGGAAATAACAAGTGTCAGAGAGGAGGTGGAGAGAAGGGAAGCCTCCTGCACTGCTGGTGGGAGTGTAACCCGGTGCAGCCACGATGCCAAAGGTGTGGAACTGCCTCAGAAGTTTAAGTATCCATGTCCCGTATGACCCAGCTATTAATCTGCCGCTTGCTTATCCAAAAAAGTCAGAAAGACTACCGCATAAAGACATGTGCATGGCTGTGTTCACCACAGTCTTACTCCTGATATCCAAGACTTGGAAAGCACCCTGGTGTCCAGCAAGGGATGATTGGAGAAGGAAGATGGGCTATAGCCACACAATGGTATACCACTCAGCCGGAACAAATGATGCAATCCAGCCGTTTGTGACCACCAGAATGGCTGTGAGGGTTTTAGGGGAAGTGTAACAAGCCCCAGTGAGAAATTCAAATACCATAGAATCTCACTTACAAGGAGAAGAAAAAGCAAGCACTAACCAACAGGTGGCACTGAACATTTGTATGCGGGCTCCCAGAGGCAAAGAGGGGCGGTGACGGAGGGTGAAAGAGAAGATTAGGCACAAGTGTGTGGTGAGGGCCTGTGATTAGTCTTACACTGGTGAAGATGATGTAAGCTACACAGAAGTCTAAAGCAATGAGGATGTGAATCTGGAAGTTATAGTACGTTCTAATGCAGGGTCATGGCTATAAATTCACCTCAAATCAAAAATCCAAAAAGGGGTCCAGAATGATGTCATAAAGCTTTGGGGGCGGAAAGAGTTTACAGAAGGTGAACTTCCAAGGATGGAAAATCACCTCCAAATGCTTACAGATGCTACAGAAAGGCAGACCATTCCAAATAGGTGAAGAGGAATACTACGAAGAGAACATGATCAGTCCTGAACCCATGAACGAACGGAAAATGTTACCGTCCATGATGTTATTACTAATCACCTTCACGAATAATCCAAACAGGCCCACGTCTTCCCAAGTTCAGGCAAAAGGTTGGTCCAAAAGTACAATTCAGGGCCGGCCCTGTGGTGGAGCAGGTAAGTGCCCACATTCCGCTTGGGCGGCCCGGGCCTCACTGTTTCACATTACGAGTGCATATCACATTAGTAGTGTTAGGAAATATAGATTTCATGGTATGGTGCGGGCAGAGATCATAAATAAGCAGCAATTGTGAGGATACGTTATCAATACGCACAAGAAAAGGAACCATAAGAATATTACAATCTATGGAAGTATCTGGTACACTTCCCAAAGGCAGAAGGAAGGAAAACTTGTGACCTGCCAAGGTGGAATTGGCAGAGTGCCACGAGATGACACCATCATTGTGCATCAGAACATTCCCTGGGCAACTTCAACTTGTGAGGGAGTCCAGGACTTTTTCTGGGTAAGGTCCACCCATTTTGCCATCTACCCAAGATATAAGAGATAAAACCCAGGATAATCTTACAGGAGTGAAACCAGTGTCTAGAGAGAATGTAGGAGCCCTTTCGAAGTTCAAGGAGAAAGATAGAAACTGACAACAATTGCAGAAAAAGGAAAACTATCCTACCTAGACAGGGTGAGGAGTCAGACTGGTCTGAGATGGCTGTGAAACTCTGTGTGCACGGAGGTTGTCAGGACAACTTCGAATTTTGAGGTCGCTTATGACATCACGGTGAACATGTCCCCCAGGGTGGCCGCATGGTTACAGTCTGAGGATTGGCCTAGGCTAGGCTATTAAAGGGACAGATACCCAGAAACAGGTTTGGCAAACAGAAAGCAGGCACAGAAACTAGAAGAGATAAAACAGAGTCTGATGCAAGGGATAAGAAAGGAACCCTAGGCCACAAGTGAGAATAGAGGGACAGGCACGGAGAGGAGAACATTGTCATCTATTCAAGTCTATGGGGAGGTCATGCTGATTCAAGCTTGCAACTTCATTGGAAACAAGTGGCCGGACTTGGCGTTCATCACACCTACAGTGCCCTTGTGCCTTAAGCATAATGCAAAGTCAAGAAAGATGTCTTGAGGACATTGAAGAGAAGAATCGATGCCTCCTTTCCAAGGCCCATAGCATTCTTTGAAGGTCAGTCTCTTTTTCCGAAGCTCTGGTGTCACGTGGGCCCACTGGGCACATGGTAATGTGTCCCAAGAGATGTCTTGGAAGCCTTGAAGGAATGGAGCCCTGTCACGCTTGGGGTATGTCTCTTTGTTTGGAAGTGCTCTACAAGGGTGCTGAAAAGCACCCTCTTCCACAGGGCTTCGTTCCTTCGTGAAGGCTGCCCTCCCAGGCTAGTGTGCTCTGTTTGCCTCCATCGAAATTCTCTCCCCCTACCTCTTGCCGTAGAAGGATTATTGATTATGTGTTTTGACACCATATGTAAGGAAGTTGCACGAAAATTAGAACTTTACAGTTGTGTTTCAAGAAAAATAAACAGGCCAGGGTAGAGGATGTAGGGCAAACAAATGGCACACCCTATAAAAATTAAGTAAGCCCGTATCTGGACGGAATCTAGGGGAACGTTCAAGGATCAGGGGTCAAGTTCGAAACTTCCCAAATCCGGAAAAGAGACAGAAAAATATCTTTCCTGGAGAGTGGAATTCATCCGATTTGTCTAAGTTGTCTTGGAAACATTGTGTCCGTGAAGGGGGTTGCCAGGACCACCTCGAATTTGGAGTTTCTGATCTCAGGATGTCAAACCAACCCACATGACCACGTGTTCTCAGTGCTAAGTTTGACCTAGGCTAGGGTAGCCAAGAGTCCTACAAGTGACCGGTGCAAATTCAAGGACAACAACCAAGAGTCACGAAAGCACTCACACCTCACCCTAGAGAACATACAGTGATTAAAGAAATACAAACTAATCCCTTGGAATGAAGGAGAACGGACTGATAAGCATGTCTAAGGGAGATAGCTGAGAAAGACCATGACGAGTATACTATGGAAAAGAAAAAGAGGACCCAGAAAATGGAAGGTGAACAGAAATCACACCTGAATTATCCACAATGAAAGATGATGTCCGTCTTTAGACAGACTCTGCTGGAACGTTTGAAAGTCAGAGAAATTCACAAGCCAAAAAACGGCAGCGAAGGTCAAGCATGGGCTAACTGGGAAGGGTGAGTTATGAGACTGCTCCAAGCAGGCTCTGAAACCTGTATCCAGGAAGCATGCTGGACCTCAGAGACACAATTATGACAAATCCTCTGACATCACAATGGACCCGAAAAACAACCTAGCCTCATCTACACAGTGCTAGAGTTGGGCTCACTAATATATTTAACTCCCGTTGCACTCAACTGCACGTTGCCACTGAACATGTAAGTGGCCGGCCGGTGGTGCAGTGGTGAGGTCCGCACCTTCTGGGTCTGTGGCCCAGTATGGGCTGGGTGGAATCCTCGGTTTGGGCCTCCTCACCACTGCTTCAGTTGTTCTGGTGCAGGCGTCCGAGGTAGAGTAGAGGCAGATGGGAAGGGACGTTGGACAGGGCCAGACTTCCACAGCAAATACAGGAGCATTGCCAGCAGATGTGAGCACAGCAATGCACTTGTGCCAAAACAAAACCAATTAAAAGTTGCAAAGAATAGAAAAACTGAAGCTAAGGAAAAAAAAACAAAAAAACAGGAGCTTGCCATTACGAAGAATAGGATCTCTGTGAATAACCTTAGCAAAACAGGTGAATTCTATGTTAATTCAAAAACTAGCAAACCTTTGGGGAAAGAAACTCAAGAAGACACAAGAAAAAAAAAGATATCGAGGGATCTAGGAATGGAAGGATTAACACACTTGAAAGGTTCATACCGCAGTAAGGAATCTCTGGATTCCATGCAATCCCAGTCAAAGTTGCAGCAGTATTTGCCACAGAGAAGAAGAGAGAATCCTAAAGTTTCTAGCCAGCAACACGAGACCCTGACTAGGCAAAGGAATCCTCAGGAAAACGAACAAAGCAGCACGTGTCACAATTTCTGATTTCAACATAGAGGACGAAGCGCTAGGTACCGAAACGGCACAGTCTGGGCCCCAAAACAGGCATGAAGACCCATGCAAAACAATTGAGAGCCCAGAGCCCAGCTCAAACTTGCATGGACAGCCCATTTTGGACCAGGGAGCCAAGTGGAGACAGCGGAGAAAGGAGAGTCTCTACAATAAACGGTGCTGGGAAGCCTGCACAGCCACATGGAACACAACGAGAGTACACCATGATGTTACACCTGGCACACACACCACCTGAAGTGGATTAAAGCCTTGAATGGCAGACTTGAAACCGTGAACCTTGTAGGAGAAGACCTAGGCAGAGTGCTCTTTGCCATCTGTCTGAGCCGCCTATTTGGAAGAAGCATGTCTGACTGGGCAAGGGCAACAAAGGAAACAAGAAACAAACGGGACCACATCAAATGCACACACTTCTGCCCACTCAAGGAAACCATCAACTGAATACTAAGACACCACAACAATTGGGAGAGGATGTTTGCAAACCACACATCGGACAAGGGGTGAAAAGCCCAAAGATACAATCAACTCGCACGTCTCCACAAGAAAAAGAACAAGCCAATGAAAACCTGGTCAAAAGATGGAAGCAGAGATTTCTCCGAAGAAGACAGAAAGAGGGCCAGTAGGTGCATGAAAACTTGTTCACCATCATGAAGTCTCAGGAAAATGCAAATCCAAACTGCAAGGCCATGGCAGCTCACTGTGGTCAGCATGGCTAGAAGGAAGCAGACAGGAAATAACAAGTGTCAGAGAGGAGGTGGAGAGAAGGGAAGCCTCCTGCACTGCTGGTGGGAGTGTAACCCGGTGCAGCCACGATGCCAAAGGTGTGGAACTGCCTCAGAAGTTTAAGTATCCATGTCCCGTATGACCCAGCTATTAATCTGCCGCTTGCTTATCCAAAAAAGTCAGAAAGACTACCGCATAAAGACATGTGCATGGCTGTGTTCACCACAGTCTTACTCCTGATATCCAAGACTTGGAAAGCAGCCTGGTGTCCAGCAAGGGATGATTGGAGAAGGAAGATGGGCTATAGCCACACAATGGTATACCACTCAGCCGGAACAAATGATGCAATCCAGCCGTTTGTGACCACCAGAATGGCTGTGAGGGTTTTAGGGGAAGTGTAACAAGCCCCAGTGAGAAATTCAAATACCATAGAATCTCACTTACAAGGAGAAGAAAAAGCAAGCACTAACCAACAGGTGGCACTGAACATTTGTATGCGGGCTCCCAGAGGCAAAGAGGGGCGGTGACGGAGGGTGAAAGAGAAGATTAGGCACAAGTGTGTGGTGAGGGCCTGTGATTAGTCTTACACTGGTGAAGATGATGTAAGCTACACAGAAGTCTAAAGCAATGAGGATGTGAATCTGGAAGTTATAGTACGTTCTAATGCAGGGTCATGGCTATAAATTCACCTCAAATCAAAAATCCAAAAAGGGGTCCAGAATGATGTCATAAAGCTTTGGGGGCGGAAAGAGTTTACAGAAGGTGAACTTCCAAGGATGGAAAATCACCTCCAAATGCTTACAGATGCTACAGAAAGGCAGACCATTCCAAATAGGTGAAGAGGAATACTACGAAGAGAACATGATCAGTCCTGAACCCATGAACGAACGGAAAATGTTACCGTCCATGATGTTATTACTAATCACCTTCACGAATAATCCAAACAGGCCCACGTCTTCCCAAGTTCAGGCAAAAGGTTGGTCCAAAAGTACAATTCAGGGCCGGCCCTGTGGTGGAGCAGGTAAGTGCCCACATTCCGCTTGGGCGGCCCGGGCCTCACTGTTTCACATTACGAGTGCATATCACATTAGTAGTGTTAGGAAATATAGATTTCATGGTATGGTGCGGGCAGAGATCATAAATAAGCAGCAATTGTGAGGATACGTTATCAATACGCACAAGAAAAGGAACCATAAGTATATTACAATCTATGGAAGTATCTGGTACACTTCCCAAAGGCAGAAGGAAGGAAAACTTGTGACCTGCCAAGGTGGAATTGGCAGAGTGCCACGAGATGACACCATCATTGTGCATCAGAACATTCCCTGGGCAACTTCAACTTGTGAGGGAGTCCAGGACTTTTTCTGGGTAAGGTCCACCCATTTTGCCATCTACCCAAGATATAAGAGATAAAACCCAGGATAATCTTACAGGAGTGAAACCAGTGTCTAGAGAGAATGTAGGAGCCCTTTCGAAGTTCAAGGAGAAAGATAGAAACTGACAACAATTGCAGAAAAAGGAAAACTATCCTACCTAGACAGGGTGAGGAGTCAGACTGGTCTGAGATGGCTGTGAAACTCTGTGTGCACGGAGGTTGTCAGGACAACTTCGAATTTTGAGGTCGCTTATGACATCACGGTGAACATGTCCCCCAGGGTGGCCGCATGGTTACAGTCTGAGGATTGGCCTAGGCTAGGCTATTAAAGGGACAGATACCCAGAAACAGGTTTGGCAAACAGAAAGCAGGCACAGAAACTAGAAGAGATAAAACAGAGTCTGATGCAAGGGATAAGAAAGGAACCCTAGGCCACAAGTGAGAATAGAGGGACAGGCACGGAGAGGAGAACATTGTCATCTATTCAAGTCTATGGGGAGGTCATGCTGATTCAAGCTTGCAACTTCATTGGAAACAAGTGGCCGGACTTGGCGTTCATCACACCTACAGTGCCCTTGTGCCTTAAGCATAATGCAAAGTCAAGAAAGATGTCTTGAGGACATTGAAGAGAAGAATCGATGCCTCCTTTCCAAGGCCCATAGCATTCTTTGAAGGTCAGTCTCTTTTTCCGAAGCTCTGGTGTCACGTGGGCCCACTGGGCACATGGTAATGTGTCCCAAGAGATGTCTTGGAAGCCTTGAAGGAATGGAGCCCTGTCACGCTTGGGGTATGTCTCTTTGTTTGGAAGTGCTCTACAAGGGTGCTGAAAAGCACCCTCTTCCACAGGGCTTCGTTCCTTCGTGAAGGCTGCCCTCCCAGGCTAGTGTGCTCTGTTTGCCTCCATCGAAATTCTCTCCCCCTACCTCTTGCCGTAGAAGGATTATTGATTATGTGTTTTGACACCATATGTAAGGAAGTTGCACGAAAATTAGAACTTTACAGTTGTGTTTCAAGAAAAATAAACAGGCCAGGGTAGAGGATGTAGGGCAAACAAATGGCACACCCTATAAAAATTAAGTAAGCCCGTATCTGGACGGAATCTAGGGGAACGTTCAAGGATCAGGGGTCAAGTTCGAAACTTCCCAAATCCGGAAAAGAGACAGAAAAATATCTTTCCTGGAGAGTGGAATTCATCCGATTTGTCTAAGTTGTCTTGGAAACATTGTGTCCGTGAAGGGGGTTGCCAGGACCACCTCGAATTTGGAGTTTCTGATCTCAGGATGTCAAACCAACCCACATGACCACGTGTTCTCAGTGCTAAGTTTGACCTAGGCTAGGGTAGCCAAGAGTCCTACAAGTGACCGGTGCAAATTCAAGGACAACAACCAAGAGTCACGAAAGCACTCACACCTCACCCTAGAGAACATACAGCGATTAAAGAAATACAAACTAATCCCTTGGAATGAAGGAGAACGGACTGATAAGCATGTCTAAGGGAGATAGCTGAGAAAGACCATGACGAGTATACTATGGAAAAGAAAAAGAGGACCCAGAAAATGGAAGGTGAACAGAAATCACACCTGAATTATCCACAATGAAAGATGATGTCCGTCTTTAGACAGACTCTGCTGGAACGTTTGAAAGTCAGAGAAATTCACAAGCCAAAAAACGGCAGCGAAGGTCAAGCATGGGCTAACTGGGAAGGGTGAGTTATGAGACTGCTCCAAGCAGGCTCTGAAACCTGTATCCAGGAAGCATGCTGGACCTCAGAGACACAATTATGACAAATCCTCTGACATCACAATGGACCCGAAAAACAACCTAGCCTCATCTACACAGTGCTAGAGTTGGGCTCACTAATATATTTAACTCCCGTTGCACTCAACTGCACGTTGCCACTGAACATGTAAGTGGCCGGCCGGTGGTGCAGTGGTGAGGTCCGCACCTTCTGGGTCTGTGGCCCAGTATGGGCTGGGTGGAATCCTCGGTTTGGGCCTCCTCACCACTGCTTCAGTTGTTCTGGTGCAGGCGTCCGAGGTAGAGTAGAGGCAGATGGGAAGGGACGTTGGACAGGGCCAGACTTCCACAGCAAATACAGGAGCATTGCCAGCAGATGTGAGCACAGCAATGCACTTGTGCCAAAACAAAACCAATTAAAAGTTGCAAAGAATAGAAAAACTGAAGCTAAGGAAAAAAAAACAAAAAAACAGGAGCTTGCCATTACGAAGAATAGGATCTCTGTGAATAACCTTAGCAAAACAGGTGAATTCTATGTTAATTCAAAAACTAGCAAACCTTTGGGGAAAGAAACTCAAGAAGACACAAGAAAAAAAAAGATATCGAGGGATCTAGGAATGGAAGGATTAACACACTTGAAAGGTTCATACCGCAGTAAGGAATCTCTGGATTCCATGCAATCCCAGTCAAAGTTGCAGCAGTATTTGCCACAGAGAAGAAGAGAGAATCCTAAAGTTTCTAGCCAGCAACACGAGACCCTGACTAGGCAAAGGAATCCTCAGGAAAACGAACAAAGCAGCACGTGTCACAATTTCTGATTTCAACATAGAGGACGAAGCGCTAGGTACCGAAACGGCACAGTCTGGGCCCCAAAACAGGCATGAAGACCCATGCAAAACAATTGAGAGCCCAGAGCCCAGCTCAAACTTGCATGGACAGCCCATTTTGGACCAGGGAGCCAAGTGGAGACAGCGGAGAAAGGAGAGTCTCTACAATAAACGGTGCTGGGAAGCCTGCACAGCCACATGGAACACAACGAGAGTACACCATGATGTTACACCTGGCACACACACCACCTGAAGTGGATTAAAGCCTTGAATGGCAGACTTGAAACCGTGAACCTTGTAGGAGAAGACCTAGGCAGAGTGCTCTTTGCCATCTGTCTGAGCCGCCTATTTGGAAGAAGCATGTCTGACTGGGCAAGGGCAACAAAGGAAACAAGAAACAAACGGGACCACATCAAATGCACACACTTCTGCCCACTCAAGGAAACCATCAACTGAATACTAAGACACCACAACAATTGGGAGAGGATGTTTGCAAACCACACATCGGACAAGGGGTGAAAAGCCCAAAGATACAATCAACTCGCACGTCTCCACAAGAAAAAGAACAAGCCAATGAAAACCTGGTCAAAAGATGGAAGCAGAGATTTCTCCGAAGAAGACAGAAAGAGGGCCAGTAGGTGCATGAAAACTTGTTCACCATCATTAAGTCTCAGGAAAATGCAAATCCAAACTGCAAGGCCATGGCAGCTCACTGTGGTCAGCATGGCTAGAAGGAAGCAGACAGGAAATAACAAGTGTCAGAGAGGAGGTGGAGAGAAGGGAAGCCTCCTGCACTGCTGGTGGGAGTGTAACCCGGTGCAGCCACGATGCCAAAGGTGTGGAACTGCCTCAGAAGTTTAAGTATCCATGTCCCGTATGACCCAGCTATTAATCTGCCGCTTGCTTATCCAAAAAAGTCAGAAAGACTACCGCATAAAGACATGTGCATGGCTGTGTTCACCACAGTCTTACTCCGGATATCCAAGACTTGGAAAGCACCCTGGTGTCCAGCAAGGGATGATTGGAGAAGGAAGATGGGCTATAGCCACACAATGGTATACCACTCAGCCGGAACAAATGATGCAATCCAGCCGTTTGTGACCACCAGAATGGCTGTGAGGGTTTTAGGGGAAGTGTAACAAGCCCCAGTGAGAAATTCAAATACCATAGAATCTCACTTACAAGGAGAAGAAAAAGCAAGCACTAACCAACAGGTGGCACTGAACATTTGTATGCGGGCTCCCAGAGGCAAAGAGGGGCGGTGACGGAGGGTGAAAGAGAAGATTAGGCACAAGTGTGTGGTGAGGGCCTGTGATTAGTCTTACACTGGTGAAGATGATGTAAGCTACACAGAAGTCTAAAGCAATGAGGATGTGAATCTGGAAGTTATAGTACGTTCTAATGCAGGGTCATGGCTATAAATTCACCTCAAATCAAAAATCCAAAAAGGGGTCCAGAATGATGTCATAAAGCTTTGGGGGCGGAAAGAGTTTACAGAAGGTGAACTTCCAAGGATGGAAAATCACCTCCAAATGCTTACAGATGCTACAGAAAGGCAGACCATTCCAAATAGGTGAAGAGGAATACTACGAAGAGAACATGATCAGTCCTGAACCCATGAACGAACGGAAAATGTTACCGTCCATGATGTTATTACTAATCACCTTCACGAATAATCCAAACAGGCCCACGTCTTCCCAAGTTCAGGCAAAAGGTTGGTCCAAAAGTACAATTCAGGGCCGGCCCTGTGGTGGAGCAGGTAAGTGCCCACATTCCGCTTGGGCGGCCCGGGCCTCACTGTTTCACATTACGAGTGCATATCACATTAGTAGTGTTAGGAAATATAGATTTCATGGTATGGTGCGGGCAGAGATCATAAATAAGCAGCAATTGTGAGGATACGTTATCAATACGCACAAGAAAAGGAACCATAAGAATATTACAATCTATGGAAGTATCTGGTACACTTCCCAAAGGCAGAAGGAAGGAAAACTTGTGACCTGCCAAGGTGGAATTGGCAGAGTGCCACGAGATGACACCATCATCGTGCATCAGAACATTCCCTGGGCAACTTCAACTTGTGAGGGAGTCCAGGACTTTTTCTGGGTAAGGTCCACCCATTTTGCCATCTACCCAAGATATAAGAGATAAAACCCAGGATAATCTTACAGGAGTGAAACCAGTGTCTAGAGAGAATGTAGGAGCCCTTTCGAAGTTCAAGGAGAAAGATAGAAACTGACAACAATTGCAGAAAAAGGAAAACTATCCTACCTAGACAGGGTGAGGAGTCAGACTGGTCTGAGATGGCTGTGAAACTCTGTGTGCACGGAGGTTGTCAGGACAACTTCGAATTTTGAGGTCGCTTATGACATCACGGTGAACATGTCCCCCAGGGTGGCCGCATGGTTACAGTCTGAGGATTGGCCTAGGCTAGGCTATTAAAGGGACAGATACCCAGAAACAGGTTTGGCAAACAGAAAGCAGGCACAGAAACTAGAAGAGATAAAACAGAGTCTGATGCAAGGGATAAGAAAGGAACCCTAGGCCACAAGTGAGAATAGAGGGACAGGCACGGAGAGGAGAACATTGTCATCTATTCAAGTCTATGGGGAGGTCATGCTGATTCAAGCTTGCAACTTCATTGGAAACAAGTGGCCGGACTTGGCGTTCATCACACCTACAGTGCCCTTGTGCCTTAAGCATAATGCAAAGTCAAGAAAGATGTCTTGAGGACATTGAAGAGAAGAATCGATGCCTCCTTTCCAAGGCCCATAGCATTCTTTGCAGGTCAGTCTCTTTTTCCGAAGCTCTGGTGTCACGTGGGCCCACTGGGCACATGGTAATGTGTCCCAAGAGATGTCTTGGAAGCCTTGAAGGAATGGAGCCCTGTCACGCTTGGGGTATGTCTCTTTGTTTGGAAGTGCTCTACAAGGGTGCTGAAAAGCACCCTCTTCCACAGGGCTTCGTTCCTTCGTGAAGGCTGCCCTCCCAGGCTAGTGTGCTCTGTTTGCCTCCATCGAAATTCTCTCCCCCTACCTCTTGCCGTAGAAGGATTATTGATTATGTGTTTTGACACCATATGTAAGGAAGTTGCACGAAAATTAGAACTTTACAGTTGTGTTTCAAGAAAAATAAACAGGCCAGGGTAGAGGATGTAGGGCAAACAAATGGCACACCCTATAAAAATTAAGTAAGCCCGTATCTGGACGGAATCTAGGGGAACGTTCAAGGATCAGGGGTCAAGTTCGAAACTTCCCAAATCCGGAAAAGAGACAGAAAAATATCTTTCCTGGAGAGTGGAATTCATCCGATTTGTCTAAGTTGTCTTGGAAACATTGTGTCCGTGAAGGGGGTTGCCAGGACCACCTCGAATTTGGAGTTTCTGATCTCAGGATGTCAAACCAACCCACATGACCACGTGTTCTCAGTGCTTAGTTTGACCTAGGCTAGGGTAGCCAAGAGTCCTACAAGTGACCGGTGCAAATTCAAGGACAACAACCAAGAGTCACGAAAGCACTCACACCTCACCCTAGAGAACATACAGCGATTAAAGAAATACAAACTAATCCCTTGGAATGAAGGAGAACGGACTGATAAGCATGTCTAAGGGAGATAGCTGAGAAAGACCATGACGAGTATACTATGGAAAAGAAAAAGAGGACCCAGAAAATGGAAGGTGAACAGAAATCACACCTGAATTATCCACAATGAAAGATGATGTCCGTCTTTAGACAGACTCTGCTGGAACGTTTGAAAGTCAGAGAAATTCACAAGGCAAAAAACGGCAGCGAAGGTCAAGCATGGGCTAACTGGGAAGGGTGAGTTATGAGACTGCTCCAAGCAGGCTCTGAAACCTGTATCCAGGAAGCATGCTGGACCTCAGAGACACAATTATGACAAATCCTCTGACATCACAATGGACCCGAAAAACAACCTAGCCTCATCTACACAGTGCTAGAGTTGGGCTCACTAGTATATTTAACTCCCGTTGCACTCAACTGCACGTTGCCACTGAACATGTAAGTGGCCGGCCGGTGGTGCAGTGGTGAGGTCCGCACCTTCTGGGTCTGTGGCCCAGTATGGGCTGGGTGGAATCCTCGGTTTGGGCCTCCTCACCACTGCTTCAGTTGTTCTGGTGCAGGCGTCCGAGGTAGAGTAGAGGCAGATGGGAAGGGACGTTGGACAGGGCCAGACTTCCACAGCAAATACAGGAGCATTGCCAGCAGATGTGAGCACAGCAATGCACTTGTGCCAAAACAAAACCAATTAAAAGTTGCAAAGAATAGAAAAACTGAAGCTAAGGAAAAAAAAAACAAAAAAAACAGGAGCTTGCCATTACGAAGAATAGGATCTCTGTGAATAACCTTAGCAAAACAGGTGAATTCTATGTTAATTCAAAAACTAGCAAACCTTTGGGGAAAGAAACTCAAGAAGACACAAGAAAAAAAAAGATATCGAGGGATCTAGGAATGGAAGGATTAACACACTTGAAAGGTTCATACCGCAGTAAGGAATCTCTGGATTCCATGCAATCCCAGTCAAAGTTGCAGCAGTATTTGCCACAGAGAAGAAGAGAGAATCCTAAAGTTTCTAGCCAGCAACACGAGACCCTGACTAGGCAAAGGAATCCTCAGGAAAACGAACAAAGCAGCACGTGTCACAATTTCTGATTTCAACATAGAGGACGAAGCGCGAGGTACCGAAACGGCACAGTCTGGGCCCCAAAACAGGCATGAAGACCCATGCAAAACAATTGAGAGCCCAGAGCCCAGCTCAAACTTGCATGGACAGCCCATTTTGGACCAGGGAGCCAAGTGGAGACAGCGGAGAAAGGAGAGTCTCTACAATAAACGGTGCTGGGAAGCCTGCACAGCCACATGGAACACAACGAGAGTACACCATGATGTTACACCTGGCACACACACCACCTGAAGTGGATTAAAGCCTTGAATGGCAGACTTGAAACCGTGAACCTTGTAGGTGAAGACCTAGGCAGAGTGCTCTTTGCCATCTGTCTGAGCCGCCTATTTGGAAGAAGCATGTCTGACTGGGCAAGGGCAACAAAGGAAACAAGAAACAAACGGGACCACATCAAATGCACACACTTCTGCCCACTCAAGGAAACCATCAACTGAATACTAAGACACCACAACAATTGGGAGAGGATGTTTGCAAACCACACATCGGACAAGGGGTGAAAAGCCCAAAGATACAATCAACTCGCACGTCTCCACAAGAAAAAGAACAAGCCAATGAAAACCTGGTCAAAAGATGGAAGCAGAGATTTCTCCGAAGAAGACAGAAAGAGGGCCAGTAGGTGCATGAAAACTTGTTCACCATCATGAAGTCTCAGGAAAATGCAAATCCAAACTGCAAGGCCATGGCAGCTCACTGTGGTCAGCATGGCTAGAAGGAAGCAGACAGGAAATAACAAGTGTCAGAGAGGAGGTGGAGAGAAGGGAAGCCTCCTGCACTGCTGGTGGGAGTGTAACCCGGTGCAGCCACGATGCCAAAGGTGTGGAACTGCCTCAGAAGTTTAAGTATCCATGTCCCGTATGACCCAGCTATTAATCCTCCGCTTGCTTATCCAAAAAAGTCAGAAAGACTACCGCATAAAGACATGTGCATGGCTGTGTTCACCACAGTCTTACTCCTGATATCCAAGACTTGGAAAGCACCCTGGTGTCCAGCAAGGGATGATTGGAGAAGGAAGATGGGCTATAGCCACACAATGGTATACCACTCAGCCGGAACAAATGATGCAATCCAGCCATTTGTGACCACCAGAATGGCTGTGAGGGTTTTAGGGGAAGTGTAACAAGCCCCAGTGAGAAATTCAAATACCATAGAATCTCACTTACAAGGAGAAGAAAAAGCAAGCACTAACCAACAGGTGGCACTGAACATTTGTATGCGGGCTCCCAGAGGCAAAGAGGGGCGGTGACGGAGGGTGAAAGAGAAGATTAGGCACAAGTGTGTGGTGAGGGCCTGTGATTAGTCTTACACTGGTGAAGATGATGTAAGCTACACAGAAGTCTAAAGCAATGAGGATGTGAATCTGGAAGTTATAGTACGTTCTAATGCAGGGTCATGGCTATAAATTCACCTCAAATCAAAAATCCAAAAAGGGGTCCAGAATGATGTCATAAAGCTTTGGGGGCGGAAAGAGTTTACAGAAGGTGAACTTCCAAGGATGGAAAATCACCTCCAAATGCTTACAGATGCTACAGAAAGGCAGACCATTCCAAATAGGTGAAGAGGAATACTACGAAGAGAACATGATCAGTCCTAAACCCATGAACGAACGGAAAATGTTACCGTCCATGATGTTATTACTAATCACCTTCACGAATAATCCAAACAGGCCCACGTCTTCCCAAGTTCAGGCAAAAGGTTGGTCCAAAAGTACAATTCAGGGCCGGCCCTGTGGTGGAGCAGGTAAGTGCCCACATTCCGCTTGGGCGGCCCGGGCCTCACTGTTTCACATTACGAGTGCATATCACATTAGTAGTGTTAGGAAATATAGATTTCATGGTATGGTGCGGGCAGAGATCACAAATAAGCAGCAATTGTGAGGATACGTTATCAATACGCACAAGAAAAGGAACCATAAGAATATTACAATCTATGGAAGTATCTGGTACACTTCCCAAAGGCAGAAGGAAGGAAAACTTGTGACCTGCCAAGGTGGAATTGGCAGAGTGCCACGAGATGACACCATCATTGTGCATCAGAACATTCCCTGGGCAACTTCAACTTGTGAGGGAGTCCAGGACTTTTTCTGGGTAAGGTCCACCCATTTTGCCATCTACCCAAGATATAAGAGATAAAACCCAGGATAATCTTACAGGAGTGACACCAGTGTCTAGAGAGAATGTAGGAGCCCTTTCGAAGTTCAAGGAGAAAGATAGAAACTGACAACAATTGCAGAAAAAGGAAAACTATCCTACCTAGACAGGGTGAGGAGTCAGACTGGTCTGAGATGGCTGTGAAACTCTGTGTGCACGGAGGTTGTCAGGACAACTTCGAATTTTGAGGTCGCTTATGACATCACGGTGAACATGTCCCCCAGGGTGGCCGCATGGTTACAGTCTGAGGATTGGCCTAGGCTAGGCTATTAAAGGGACAGATACCCAGAAACAGGTTTGGCAAACAGAAAGCAGGCACAGAAACTAGAAGAGATAAAACAGAGTCTGATGCAAGGGATAAGAAAGGAACCCTAGGCCACAAGTGAGAATAGAGGGACAGGCACGGAGAGGAGAACATTGTCATCTATTCAAGTCTATGGGGAGGTCATGCTGATTCAAGCTTGCAACTTCATTGGAAACAAGTGGCCGGACTTGGCGTTCATCACACCTACAGTGCCCTTGTGCCTTAAGCATAATGCAAAGTCAAGAAAGATGTCTTGAGGACATTGAAGAGAAGAATCGATGCCTCCTTTCCAAGGCCCATAGCATTCTTTGAAGGTCAGTCTCTTTTTCCGAAGCTCTGGTGTCACGTGGGCCCACTGGGCACATGGTAATGTGTCCCAAGAGATGTCTTGGAAGCCTTGAAGGAATGGAGCCCTGTCACGCTTGGGGTATGTCTCTTTGTTTGGAAGTGCTCTACAAGGGTGCTGAAAAGCACCCTCTTCCACAGGGCTTCGTTCCTTCGTGAAGGCTGCCCTCCCAGGCTAGTGTGCTCTGTTTGCCTCCATCGAAATTCTCTCCCCCTACCTCTTGCCGTAGAAGGATTATTGATTATGTGTTTTGACACCATATGTAAGGAAGTTGCACGAAAATTAGAACTTTACAGTTGTGTTTCAAGAAAAATAAACAGGCCAGGGTAGAGGATGTAGGGCAAACAAATGGCACACCCTATAAAAATTAAGTAAGCCCGTATCTGGACGGAATCTAGGGGAACGTTCAAGGATCAGGGGTCAAGTTCGAAACTTCCCAAATCCGGAAAAGAGACAGAAAAATATCTTTCCTGGAGAGTGGAATTCATCCGATTTGTCTAAGTTGTCTTGGAAACATTGTGTCCGTGAAGGGGGTTGCCAGGACCACCTCGAATTTGGAGTTTCTGATCTCAGGATGTCAAACCAACCCACATGACCACGTGTTCTCAGTGCTAAGTTTGACCTAGGCTAGGGTAGCCAAGAGTCCTACAAGTGACCGGTGCAAATTCAAGGACAACAACCAAGAGTCACGAAAGCACTCACACCTCACCCTAGAGAACATACAGCGATTAAAGAAATACAAACTAATCCCTTGGAATGAAGGAGAACGGACTGATAAGCATGTCTAAGGGAGATAGCTGAGAAAGACCATGACGAGTATACTATGGAAAAGAAAAAGAGGACCCAGAAAATGGAAGGTGAACAGAAATCACACCTGAATTATCCACAATGAAAGATGATGTCCGTCTTTAGACAGACTCTGCTGGAACGTTTGAAAGTCAGAGAAATTCACAAGGCAAAAAACGGCAGCGAAGGTCAAGCATGGGCTAACTGGGAAGGGTGAGTTATGAGACTGCTCCAAGCAGGCTCTGAAACCTGTATCCAGGAAGCATGCTGGACCTCAGAGACACAATTATGACAAATCCTCTGACATCACAATGGACCCGAAAAACAACCTAGCCTCATCTACACAGTGCTAGAGTTGGGCTCACTAGTATATTTAACTCCCGTTGCACTCAACTGCACGTTGCCACTGAACATGTAAGTGGCCGGCCGGTGGTGCAGTGGTGAGGTCCGCACCTTCTGGGTCTGTGGCCCAGTATGGGCTGGGTGGAATCCTCGGTTTGGGCCTCCTCACCACTGCTTCAGTTGTTCTGGTGCAGGCGTCCGAGGTAGAGTAGAGGCAGATGGGAAGGGACGTTGGACAGGGCCAGACTTCCACAGCAAATACAGGAGCATTGCCAGCAGATGTGAGCACAGCAATGCACTTGTGCCAAAACAAAACCAATTAAAAGTTGCAAAGAATAGAAAAACTGAAGCTAAGGAAAAAAAAAACAAAAAAAACAGGAGCTTGCCATTACGAAGAATAGGATCTCTGTGAATAACCTTAGCAAAACAGGTGAATTCTATGTTAATTCAAAAACTAGCAAACCTTTGGGGAAAGAAACTCAAGAAGACACAAGAAAAAAAAAGATATCGAGGGATCTAGGAATGGAAGGATTAACACACTTGAAAGGTTCATACCGCAGTAAGGGATCTCTGGATTCCATGCAATCCCAGTCAAAGTTGCAGCAGTATTTGCCACAGAGAAGAAGAGAGAATCCTAAAGTTTCTAGCCAGCAACACGAGACCCTGACTAGGCAAAGGAATCCTCAGGAAAACGAACAAAGCAGCACGTGTCACAATTTCTGATTTCAACATAGAGGACGAAGCGCTAGGTACCGAAATGGCACAGTCTGGGCCCCAAAACAGGCATGAAGACCCATGCAAAACAATTGAGAGCCCAGAGCCCAACTCAAACTTACATGGACAGCCCATTTTGGACCAGGGAGCCAAGTGGAGACAGCGGAGAAAGGAGAGTCTCTACAATAAACGGTGCTGGGAAGCCTGCACAGCCACATGGAACACAACGAGAGTACACCATGATGTTACACCTGGCACACACACCACCTGAAATGGATTAAAGCCTTGAATGGCAGACTTGAAACCGTGAACCTTGTAGGAGAAGACCTAGGCAGAGTGCTCTTTGCCATCTGTCTGAGCCGCCTATTTGGAAGAAGCATGTCTGACTGGGCAAGGGCAACAAAGGAAACAAGAAACAAACGGGACCACATCAAATGCACACACTTCTGCCCACTCAAGGAAACCATCAACTGAATACTAAGACACCACAACAATTGGGAGAGGATGTTTGCAAACCACACATCGGACAAGGGGTGAAAAGCCCAAAGATACAATCAACTCGCACGTCTCCACAAGAAAAAAAACAAGCCAATGAAAACCTGGTCAAAAGATGGAAGCAGAGATTTCTCCGAAGAAGACAGAAAGAGGGCCAGTAGGTGCATGAAAACTTGTTCACCATCATGAAGTCTCAGGAAAATGCAAATCCAAACTGCAAGGCCATGGCAGCTCACTGTGGTCAGCATGGCTAGAAGGAAGCAGACAGGAAATAACAAGTGTCAGAGAGGAGGTGGAGAGAAGGGAAGCCTCCTGCACTGCTGGTGGGAGTGTAACCCGGTGCAGCCACGATGCCAAAGGTGTGGAACTGCCTCAGAAGTTTAAGTATCCATGTCCCGTATGACCCAGCTATTAATCCGCCGCTTGCTTATCCAAAAAAGTCAGAAAGACTACCGCATAAAGACATGTGCATGGCTGTGTTCACCACAGTCTTACTCCGGATATCCAAGACTTGGAAAGCACCCTGGTGTCCAGCAAGGGATGATTGGAGAAGGAAGATGGGCTATAGCCACACAATGGTATACCACTCAGCCGGAACAAATGATGCAATCCAGCCATTTGTGACCACCAGAATGGCTGTGAGGGTTTTAGGGGAAGTGTAACAAGCCCCAGTGAGAAATTCAAATACCATAGAATCTCACTTACAAGGAGAAGAAAAAGCAAGCACTAACCAACAGGTGGCACTGAACATTTGTATGCGGGCTCCCAGAGGCAAAGAGGGGCGGTGACGGAGGGTGAAAGAGAAGATTAGGCACAAGTGTGTGGTGAGGGCCTGTGATTAGTCTTACACTGGTGAAGATGATGTAAGCTACACAGAAGTCTAAAGCAATGAGGACGTGAATCTGGAAGTTATAGTACGTTCTAATGCAGGGTCATGGCTATAAATTCACCTCAAATCAAAAATCCAAAAAGGGGTCCAGAATGATGTCATAAAGCTTTGGGGGCGGAAAGAGTTTACAGAAGGTGAACTTCCAAGGATGGAAAATCACCTCCAAATGCTTACAGATGCTACAGAAAGGCAGACCATTCCAAATAGGTGAAGAGGAATACTACGAAGAGAACATGATCAGTCCTAAACCCATGAACGAACGGAAAATGTTACCGTCCATGATGTTATTACTAATCACCTTCACGAATAATCCAAACAGGCCCACGTCTTCCCAAGTTCAGGCAAAAGGTTGGTCCAAAAGTACAATTCAGGGCCGGCCCTGTGGTGGAGCAGGTAAGTGCCCACATTCCGCTTGGGCGGCCCGGGCCTCACTGTTTCACATTACGAGTGCATATCACATTAGTAGTGTTAGGAAATATAGATTTCATGGTATGGTGCGGGCAGAGATCATAAATAAGCAGCAATTGTGAGGATACGTTATCAATACGCACAAGAAAAGGAACCATAAGAATATTACAATCTATGGAAGTATCTGGTACACTTCCCAAAGGCAGAAGGAAGGAAAACTTGTGACCTGCCAAGGTGGAATTGGCAGAGTGCCACGAGATGACACCATCATTGTGCATCAGAACATTCCCTGGGCAACTTCAACTTGTGAGGGAGTCCAGGACTTTTTCTGGGTAAGGTCCACCCATTTTGCCATCTACCCAAGATATAAGAGATAAAACCCAGGATAATCTTACAGGAGTGAAACCAGTGTCTAGAGAGAATGTAGGAGCCCTTTCGAAGTTCAAGGAGAAAGATAGAAACTGACAACAATTGCAGAAAAAGGAAAACTATCCTACCTAGACAGGGTGAGGAGTCAGACTGGTCTGAGATGGCTGTGAAACTCTGTGTGCACGGAGGTTGTCAGGACAACTTCGAATTTTGAGGTCGCTTATGACATCACGGTGAACATGTCCCCCAGGGTGGCCGCATGGTTACAGTCTGAGGATTGGCCTAGGCTAGGCTATTAAAGGGACAGATACCCAGAAACAGGTTTGGCAAACAGAAAGCAGGCACAGAAACTAGAAGAGATAAAACAGAGTCTGATGCAAGGGATAAGAAAGGAACCCTAGGCCACAAGTGAGAATAGAGGGACAGGCACGGAGAGGAGAACATTGTCATCTATTCAAGTCTATGGGGAGGTCATGCTGATTCAAGCTTGCAACTTCATTGGAAACAAGTGGCCGGACTTGGCGTTCATCACACCTACAGTGCCCTTGTGCCTTAAGCATAATGCAAAGTCAAGAAAGATGTCTTGAGGACATTGAAGAGAAGAATCGATGCCTCCTTTCCAAGGCCCATAGCATTCTTTGCAGGTCAGTCTCTTTTTCCGAAGCTCTGGTGTCACGTGGGCCCACTGGGCACATGGTAATGTGTCCCAAGAGATGTCTTGGAAGCCTTGAAGGAATGGAGCCCTGTCACGCTTGGGGTATGTCTCTTTGTTTGGAAGTGCTCTACAAGGGTGCTGAAAAGCACCCTCTTCCACAGGGCTTCGTTCCTTCGTGAAGGCTGCCCTCCCAGGCTAGTGTGCTCTGTTTGCCTCCATCGAAATTCTCTCCCCCTACCTCTTGCCGTAGAAGGATTATTGATTATGTGTTTTGACACCATATGTAAGGAAGTTGCACGAAAATTAGAACTTTACAGTTGTGTTTCAAGAAAAATAAACAGGCCAGGGTAGAGGATGTAGGGCAAACAAATGGCACACCCTATAAAAATTAAGTAAGCCCGTATCTGGACGGAATCTAGGGGAACGTTCAAGGATCAGGGGTCAAGTTCGAAACTTCCCAAATCCGGAAAAGAGACAGAAAAATATCTTTCCTGGAGAGTGGAATTCATCCGATTTGTCTAAGTTGTCTTGGAAACATTGTGTCCGTGAAGGGGGTTGCCAGGACCACCTCGAATTTGGAGTTTCTGATCTCAGGATGTCAAACCAACCCACATGACCACGTGTTCTCAGTGCTTAGTTTGACCTAGGCTAGGGTAGCCAAGAGTCCTACAAGTGACCGGTGCAAATTCAAGGACAACAACCAAGAGTCACGAAAGCACTCACACCTCACCCTAGAGAACATACAGCGATTAACGAAATACAAACTAATCCCTTGGAATGAAGGAGAACGGACTGATAAGCATGTCTAAGGGAGATAGCTGAGAAAGACCATGACGAGTATACTATGGAAAAGAAAAAGAGGACCCAGAAAATGGAAGGTGAACAGAAATCACACCTGAATTATCCACAATGAAAGATGATGTCCGTCTTTAGACAGACTCTGCTGGAACGTTTGAAAGTCAGAGAAATTCACAAGCCAAAAAACGGCAGCGAAGGTCAAGCATGGGCTAACTGGGAAGGGTGAGTTATGAGACTGCTCCAAGCAGGCTCTGAAACCTGTATCCAGGAAGCATGCTGGACCTCAGAGACACAATTATGACAAATCCTCTGACATCACAATGGACCCGAAAAACAACCTAGCCTCATCTACACAGTGCTAGAGTTGGGCTCACTAGTATATTTAACTCCCGTTGCACTCAACTGCACGTTGCCACTGAACATGTAAGTGGCCGGCCGGTGGTGCAGTGGTGAGGTCCGCACCTTCTGGGTCTGTGGCCCAGTATGGGCTGGGTGGAATCCTCGGTTTGGGCCTCCTCACCACTGCTTCAGTTGTTCTGGTGCAGGCGTCCGAGGTAGAGTAGAGGCAGATGGGAAGGGACGTTGGACAGGGCCAGACTTCCACAGCAAATACAGGAGCATTGCCAGCAGATGTGAGCACAGCAATGCACTTGTGCCAAAACAAAACCAATTAAAAGTTGCAAAGAATAGAAAAACTGAAGCTAAGGAAAAAAAAAACAAAAAAAACAGGAGCTTGCCATTACGAAGAATAGGATCTCTGTGAATAACCTTAGCAAAACAGGTGAATTCTATGTTAATTCAAAAACTAGCAAACCTTTGGGGAAAGAAACTCAAGAAGACACAAGAAAAAAAAAGATATCGAGGGATCTAGGAATGGAAGGATTAACACACTTGAAAGGTTCATACCGCAGTAAGGGATCTCTGGATTCCATGCAATCCCAGTCAAAGTTGCAGCAGTATTTGCCACAGAGAAGAAGAGAGAATCCTAAAGTTTCTAGCCAGCAACACGAGACCCTGACTAGGCAAAGGAATCCTCAGGAAAACGAACAAAGCAGCACGTGTCACAATTTCTGATTTCAACATAGAGGACGAAGCGCGAGGTACCGAAACGGCACAGTCTGGGCCCCAAAACAGGCATGAAGACCCATGCAAAACAATTGAGAGCCCAGAGCCCAACTCAAACTTACATGGACAGCCCATTTTGGACCAGGGAGCCAAGTGGAGACAGCGGAGAAAGGAGAGTCTCTACAATAAACGGTGCTGGGAAGCCTGCACAGCCACATGGAACACAACGAGAGTACACCATGATGTTACACCTGGCACACACACCACCTGAAGTGGATTAAAGCCTTGAATGGCAGACTTGAAACCGTGAACCTTGTAGGAGAAGACCTAGGCAGAGTGCTCTTTGCCATCTGTCTGAGCCGCCTATTTGGAAGAAGCATGTCTGACTGGGCAAGGGCAACAAAGGAAACAAGAAACAAACGGGACCACATCAAATGCACACACTTCTGCCCACTCAAGGAAACCATCAACTGAATACTAAGACACCACAACAATTGGGAGAGGATGTTTGCAAACCACACATCGGACAAGGGGTGAAAAGCCCAAAGATACAATCAACTCGCACGTCTCCACAAGAAAAAAAACAAGCCAATGAAAACCTGGTCAAAAGATGGAAGCAGAGATTTCTCCGAAGAAGACAGAAAGAGGGCCAGTAGGTGCATGAAAACTTGTTCACCATCATGAAGTCTCAGGAAAATGCAAATCCAAACTGCAAGGCCATGGCAGCTCACTGTGGTCAGCATGGCTAGAAGGAAGCAGACAGGAAATAACAAGTGTCAGAGAGGAGGTGGAGAGAAGGGAAGCCTCCTGCACTGCTGGTGGGAGTGTAACCCGGTGCAGCCACGATGCCAAAGGTGTGGAACTGCCTCAGAAGTTTAAGTATCCATGTCCCGTATGACCCAGCTATTAATCTGCCGCTTGCTTATCCAAAAAAGTCAGAAAGACTACCGCATAAAGACATGTGCATGGCTGTGTTCACCACAGTCTTACTCCTGATATCCAAGACTTGGAAAGCACCCTGGTGTCCAGCAAGGGATGATTGGAGAAGGAAGATGGGCTATAGCCACACAATGGTATACCACTCAGCCGGAACAAATGATGCAATCCAGCCATTTGTGACCACCAGAATGGCTGTGAGGGTTTTAGGGGAAGTGTAACAAGCCCCAGTGAGAAATTCAAATACCATAGAATCTCACTTACAAGGAGAAGAAAAAGCAAGCACTAACCAACAGGTGGCACTGAACATTTGTATGCGGGCTCCCAGAGGCAAAGAGGGGCGGTGACGGAGGGTGAAAGAGAAGATTAGGCACAAGTGTGTGGTGAGGGCCTGTGATTAGTCTTACACTGGTGAAGATGATGTAAGCTACACAGAAGTCTAAAGCAATGAGGATGTGAATCTGGAAGTTATAGTACGTTCTAATGCAGGGTCATGGCTATAAATTCACCTCAAATCAAAAATCCAAAAAGGGGTCCAGAATGATGTCATAAAGCTTTGGGGGCGGAAAGAGTTTACAGAAGGTGAACTTCCAAGGATGGAAAATCACCTCCAAATGCTTACAGATGCTACAGAAAGGCAGACCATTCCAAATAGGTGAAGAGGAATACTACGAAGAGAACATGATCAGTCCTAAACCCATGAACGAACGGAAAATGTTACCGTCCATGATGTTATTACTAATCACCTTCACGAATAATCCAAACAGGCCCACGTCTTCCCAAGTTCAGGCAAAAGGTTGGTCCAAAAGTACAATTCAGGGCCGGCCCTGTGGTGGAGCAGGTAAGTGCCCACATTCCGCTTGGGCGGCCCGGGCCTCACTGTTTCACATTACGAGTGCATATCACATTAGTAGTGTTAGGAAATATAGATTTCATGGTATGGTGCGGGCAGAGATCATAAATAAGCAGCAATTGTGAGGATACGTTATCAATACGCACAAGAAAAGGAACCATAAGAATATTACAATCTATGGAAGTATCTGGTACACTTCCCAAAGGCAGAAGGAAGGAAATCTTGTGACCTGCCAAGGTGGAATTGGCAGAGTGCCACGAGATGACACCATCATTGTGCATCAGAACATTCCCTGGGCAACTTCAACTTGTGAGGGAGTCCAGGACTTTTTCTGGGTAAGGTCCACCCATTTTGCCATCTACCCAAGATATAAGAGATAAAACCCAGGATAATCTTACAGGAGTGAAACCAGTGTCTAGAGAGAATGTAGGAGCCCTTTCGAAGTTCAAGGAGAAAGATAGAAACTGACAACAATTGCAGAAAAAGGAAAACTATCCTACCTAGACAGGGTGAGGAGTCAGACTGGTCTGAGATGGCTGTGAAACTCTGTGTGCACGGAGGTTGTCAGGACAACTTCGAATTTTGAGGTCGCTTATGACATCACGGTGAACATGTCCCCCAGGGTGGCCGCATGGTTACAGTCTGAGGATTGGCCTAGGCTAGGCTATTAAAGGGACAGATACCCAGAAACAGGTTTGGCAAACAGAAAGCAGGCACAGAAACTAGAAGAGATAAAACAGAGTCTGATGCAAGGGATAAGAAAGGAACCCTAGGCCACAAGTGAGAATAGAGGGACAGGCACGGAGAGGAGAACATTGTCATCTATTCAAGTCTATGGGGAGGTCATGCTGATTCAAGCTTGCAACTTCATTGGAAACAAGTGGCCGGACTTGGGGTTCATCACACCTACAGTGCCCTTGTGCCTTAAGCATAATGCAAAGTCAAGAAAGATGTCTTGAGGACATTGAAGAGAAGAATCGATGCCTCCTTTCCAAGGCCCATAGCATTCTTTGCAGGTCAGTCTCTTTTTCCGAAGCTCTGGTGTCACGTGGGCCCACTGGGCACATGGTAATGTGTCCCAAGAGATGTCTTGGAAGCCTTGAAGGAATGGAGCCCTGTCACGCTTGGGGTATGTCTCTTTGTTTGGAAGTGCTCTACAAGGGTGCTGAAAAGCACCCTCTTCCACAGGGCTTCGTTCCTTCGTGAAGGCTGCCCTCCCAGGCTAGTGTGCTCTGTTTGCCTCCATCGAAATTCTCTCCCCCTACCTCTTGCCGTAGAAGGATTATTGATTATGTGTTTTGACACCATATGTAAGGAAGTTGCACGAAAATTAGAACTTTACAGTTGTGTTTCAAGAAAAATAAACAGGCCAGGGTAGAGGATGTAGGGCAAACAAATGGCACACCCTATAAAAATTAAGTAAGCCCGTATCTGGACGGAATCTAGGGGAACGTTCAAGGATCAGGGGTCAAGTTCGAAACTTCCCAAATCCGGAAAAGAGACAGAAAAATATCTTTCCTGGAGAGTGGAATTCATCCGATTTGTCTAAGTTGTCTTGGAAACATTGTGTCCGTGAAGGGGGTTGCCAGGACCACCTCGAATTTGGAGTTTCTGATCTCAGGATGTCAAACCAACCCACATGACCACGTGTTCTCAGTGCTTAGTTTGACCTAGGCTAGGGTAGCCAAGAGTCCTACAAGTGACCGGTGCAAATTCAAGGACAACAACCAAGAGTCACGAAAGCACTCACACCTCACCCTAGAGAACATACAGCGATTAAAGAAATACAAACTAATCCCTTGGAATGAAGGAGAACGGACTGATAAGCATGTCTAAGGGAGATAGCTGAGAAAGACCATGACGAGTATACTATGGAAAAGAAAAAGAGGACCCAGAAAATGGAAGGTGAACAGAAATCACACCTGAATTATCCACAATGAAAGATGATGTCCGTCTTTAGACAGACTCTGCTGGAACGTTTGAAAGTCAGAGAAATTCACAAGGCAAAAAACGGCAGCGAAGGTCAAGCATGGGCTAACTGGGAAGGGTGAGTTATGAGACTGCTCCAAGCAGGCTCTGAAACCTGTATCCAGGAAGCATGCTGGACCTCAGAGACACAATTATGACAAATCCTCTGACATCACAATGGACCCGAAAAACAACCTAGCCTCATCTACACAGTGCTAGAGTTGGGCTCACTAGTATATTTAACTCCCGTTGCACTCAACTGCACGTTGCCACTGAACATGTAAGTGGCCGGCCGGTGGTGCAGTGGTGAGGTCCGCACCTTCTGGGTCTGTGGCCCAGTATGGGCTGGGTGGAATCCTCGGTTTGGGCCTCCTCACCACTGCTTCAGTTGTTCTGGTGCAGGCGTCCGAGGTAGAGTAGAGGCAGATGGGAAGGGACGTTGGACAGGGCCAGACTTCCACAGCAAATACAGGAGCATTGCCAGCAGATGTGAGCACAGCAATGCACTTGTGCCAAAACAAAACCAATTAAAAGTTGCAAAGAATAGAAAAACTGAAGCTAAGGAAAAAAAAAACAAAAAAAACAGGAGCTTGCCATTACGAAGAATAGGATCTCTGTGAATAACCTTAGCAAAACAGGTGAATTCTATGTTAATTCAAAAACTAGCAAACCTTTGGGGAAAGAAACTCAAGAAGACACAAGAAAAAAAAAGATATCGAGGGATCTAGGAATGGAAGGATTAACACACTTGAAAGGTTCATACCGCAGTAAGGAATCTCTGGATTCCATGCAATCCCAGTCAAAGTTGCAGCAGTATTTGCCACAGAGAAGAAGAGAGAATCCTAAAGTTTCTAGCCAGCAACACGAGACCCTGACTAGGCAAAGGAATCCTCAGGAAAACGAACAAAGCAGCACGTGTCACAATTTCTGATTTCAACATAGAGGACGAAGCGCTAGGTACCGAAACGGCACAGTCTGGGCCCCAAAACAGGCATGAAGACCCATGCAAAACAATTGAGAGCCCAGAGCCCAACTCAAACTTACATGGACAGCCCATTTTGGACCAGGGAGCCAAGTGGAGACAGCGGAGAAAGGAGAGTCTCTACAATAAACGGTGCTGGGAAGCCTGCACAGCCACATGGAACACAACGAGAGTACACCATGATGTTACACCTGGCACACACACCACCTGAAGTGGATTAAAGCCTTGAATGGCAGACTTGAAACCGTGAACCTTGTAGGAGAAGACCTAGGCAGAGTGCTCTTTGCCATCTGTCTGAGCCGCCTATTTGGAAGAAGCATGTCTGACTGGGCAAGGGCAACAAAGGAAACAAGAAACAAACGGGACCACATCAAATGCACACACTTCTGCCCACTCAAGGAAACCATCAACTGAATACTAAGACACCACAACAATTGGGAGAGGATGTTTGCAAACCACACATCGGACAAGGGGTGAAAAGCCCAAAGATACAATCAACTCGCACGTCTCCACAAGAAAAAAAACAAGCCAATGAAAACCTGGTCAAAAGATGGAAGCAGAGATTTCTCCGAAGAAGACAGAAAGAGGGCCAGTAGGTGCATGAAAACTTGTTCACCATCATGAAGTCTCAGGAAAATGCAAATCCAAACTGCAAGGCCATGGCAGCTCACTGTGGTCAGCATGGCTAGAAGGAAGCAGACAGGAAATAACAAGTGTCAGAGAGGAGGTGGAGAGAAGGGAAGCCTCCTGCACTGCTGGTGGGAGTGTAACCCGGTGCAGCCACGATGCCAAAGGTGTGGAACTGCCTCAGAAGTTTAAGTATCCATGTCCCGTATGACCCAGCTATTAATCTGCCGCTTGCTTATCCAAAAAAGTCAGAAAGACTACCGCATAAAGACATGTGCATGGCTGTGTTCACCACAGTCTTACTCCTGATATCCAAGACTTGGAAAGCACCCTGGTGTCCAGCAAGGGATGATTGGAGAAGGAAGATGGGCTATAGCCACACAATGGTATACCACTCAGCCGGAACAAATGATGCAATCCAGCCGTTTGTGACCACCAGAATGGCTGTGAGGGTTTTAGGGGAAGTGTAACAAGCCCCAGTGAGAAATTCAAATACCATAGAATCTCACTTACAAGGAGAAGAAAAAGCAAGCACTAACCAACAGGTGGCACTGAACATTTGTATGCGGGCTCCCAGAGGCAAAGAGGGGCGGTGACGGAGGGTGAAAGAGAAGATTAGGCACAAGTGTGTGGTGAGGGCCTGTGATTAGTCTTACACTGGTGAAGATGATGTA
This sequence comes from Equus asinus, assembly GCF_041296235.1. Lineage (NCBI taxonomy): Eukaryota > Metazoa > Chordata > Mammalia > Perissodactyla > Equidae > Equus > Equus asinus. The sequence goes on along the minus strand of NC_091813.1, from coordinate 6,276,410 downwards.
AGCTACACAGAAGTCTAAAGCAATGAGGATGTGAATCTGGAAGTTATAGTACGTTCTAATGCAGGGTCATGGCTATAAATTCACCTCAAATCAAAAATCCAAAAAGGGGTCCAGAATGATGTCATAAAGCTTTGGGGGCGGAAAGAGTTTACAGAAGGTGAACTTCCAAGGATGGAAAATCACCTCCAAATGCTTACAGATGCTGCAGAAAGGCAGACCATTCCAAATAGGTGAAGAGGAATACTACGAAGAGAACATGATCAGTCCTAAACCCATGAACGAACGGAAAATGTTACCGTCCATGATGTTATTACTAATCACCTTCACGAATAATCCAAACAGGCCCACGTCTTCCCAAGTTCAGGCAAAAGGTTGGTCCAAAAGTACAATTCAGGGCCGGCCCTGTGGTGGAGCAGGTAAGTGCCCACATTCCGCTTGGGCGGCCCGGGCCTCACTGTTTCACATTACGAGTGCATATCACATTAGTAGTGTTAGGAAATATAGATTTCATGGTATGGTGCGGGCAGAGATCATAAATAAGCAGCAATTGTGAGGATACGTTATCAATACGCACAAGAAAAGGAACCATAAGAATATTACAATCTATGGAAGTATCTGGTACACTTCCCAAAGGCAGAAGGAAGGAAAACTTGTGACCTGCCAAGGTGGAATTGGCAGAGTGCCACGAGATGACACCATCATTGTGCATCAGAACATTCCCTGGGCAACTTCAACTTGTGAGGGAGTCCAGGACTTTTTCTGGGTAAGGTCCACCCATTTTGCCATCTACCCAAGATATAAGAGATAAAACCCAGGATAATCTTACAGGAGTGAAACCAGTGTCTAGAGAGAATGTAGGAGCCCTTTCGAAGTTCAAGGAGAAAGATAGAAACTGACAACAATTGCAGAAAAAGGAAAACTATCCTACCTAGACAGGGTGAGGAGTCAGACTGGTCTGAGATGGCTGTGAAACTCTGTGTGCACGGAGGTTGTCAGGACAACTTCGAATTTTGAGGTCGCTTATGACATCACGGTGAACATGTCCCCCAGGGTGGCCGCATGGTTACAGTCTGAGGATTGGCCTAGGCTAGGCTATTAAAGGGACAGATACCCAGAAACAGGTTTGGCAAACAGAAAGCAGGCACAGAAACTAGAAGAGATAAAACAGAGTCTGATGCAAGGGATAAGAAAGGAACCCTAGGCCACAAGTGAGAATAGAGGGACAGGCACGGAGAGGAGAACATTGTCATCTATTCAAGTCTATGGGGAGGTCATGCTGATTCAAGCTTGCAACTTCATTGGAAACAAGTGGCCGGACTTGGCGTTCATCACACCTACAGTGCCCTTGTGCCTTAAGCATAATGCAAAGTCAAGAAAGATGTCTTGAGGACATTGAAGAGAAGAATCGATGCCTCCTTTCCAAGGCCCATAGCATTCTTTGCAGGTCAGTCTCTTTTTCCGAAGCTCTGGTGTCACGTGGGCCCACTGGGCACATGGTAATGTGTCCCAAGAGATGTCTTGGAAGCCTTGAAGGAATGGAGCCCTGTCACGCTTGGGGTATGTCTCTTTGTTTGGAAGTGCTCTACAAGGGTGCTGAAAAGCACCCTCTTCCACAGGGCTTCGTTCCTTCGTGAAGGCTGCCCTCCCAGGCTAGTGTGCTCTGTTTGCCTCCATCGAAATTCTCTCCCCCTACCTCTTGCCGTAGAAGGATTATTGATTATGTGTTTTGACACCATATGTAAGGAAGTTGCACGAAAATTAGAACTTTACAGTTGTGTTTCAAGAAAAATAAACAGGCCAGGGTAGAGGATGTAGGGCAAACAAATGGCACACCCTATAAAAATTAAGTAAGCCCGTATCTGGACGGAATCTAGGGGAACGTTCAAGGATCAGGGGTCAAGTTCGAAACTTCCCAAATCCGGAAAAGAGACAGAAAAATATCTTTCCTGGAGAGTGGAATTCATCCGATTTGTCTAAGTTGTCTTGGAAACATTGTGTCCGTGAAGGGGGTTGCCAGGACCACCTCGAATTTGGAGTTTCTGATCTCAGGATGTCAAACCAACCCACATGACCACGTGTTCTCAGTGCTTAGTTTGACCTAGGCTAGGGTAGCCAAGAGTCCTACAAGTGACCGGTGCAAATTCAAGGACAACAACCAAGAGTCACGAAAGCACTCACACCTCACCCTAGAGAACATACAGCGATTAACGAAATACAAACTAATCCCTTGGAATGAAGGAGAACGGACTGATAAGCATGTCTAAGGGAGATAGCTGAGAAAGACCATGACGAGTATACTATGGAAAAGAAAAAGAGGACCCAGAAAATGGAAGGTGAACAGAAATCACACCTGAATTATCCACAATGAAAGATGATGTCCGTCTTTAGACAGACTCTGCTGGAACGTTTGAAAGTCAGAGAAATTCACAAGCCAAAAAACGGCAGCGAAGGT